>NC_136265.1:97619423-97941923 GCF_964187855.1 Myxine glutinosa
GTATCTCTTTATTTTGCACATTAGCCAAAAAAAATTTCAACAAAAACAAAAGCTAAATTATGACTGGGATTACGGACAGTAAAATTACAGTTCAGTACTTCGTGTAACCCCCACGAGCATTCAGGAGAGCACGTACACGTCGAGGCATGCTGTTCACGAGATTTACCAAGGTTTGGACAGGAATCACTTGCCATGCAGTGACAATAGTCTGCTGCAATTCACGCACAGAGGTAGGCTGCTGGTCCAAGTTGTTGATTTGATGCGTTAATTCTGCCCACAAGTTCTCTATCGGATTCATATCCGGGGACATGGCAGGCCACTCCATATGCTCTACACCACGGTCAGCAAGAAAGTGTTGGATCATGCGAGCATGATGAGGCCGTGCATTGTCACCTTGGAAGACAAAGTTTCCTCGAAAGGCTGCACGAGCAAATGGAAGCAATGTTTCTTCCAGAATGACCCTGTACTTGAACTGGTTCAGGTTTCCATTCAGACCAACCAGGTCAGTTTTGCCCCCTGCATGAAACCGAGTTGTTAGGCATACACATTTTTATGGATCACGCGACCTGTGAAACACCGGGATGATAGTTGAAAGCTCATTTGGGATTCAAACCCAGGCTAAACAGCTTATAGGTGAGTCTGCATACCTTTAGGCGACCCTGTCTGTCTGCCTGGGTGGTGGTGAAATTCCCACTGATGCTGTGGTCGGATATGAAACGTCTCGGAACATTGAGGCAGTTTGTACAGAACATAATGCTTTGATATCGTAATGTTTTTACAATGCTATTCCAATGGGAAAATGCTTTATTTTATTTTTTCAAGAAAGACCTCAAAAGAATGATTTTTAATGCATTATTTATGTCGCTGTTTAAAGAGTGTGGAACCAACTTCTGTATGTATTTGACACAATACCTTGAAGAAAGGTTGTTGTTTTTTTGTTTGAAAGCCTTCATTTAATAAAAGCTACTTTTTATTCCAGATTTATTTGTGAAAGTGGAAGTGAAAACTGAGCATGACATTGATGTCCACCTGGATCTACCTGAACCAAATGATTCTGAAGCTTCTTTCTTCGAGAGCCATCCCCATGGAGGTTATAATCAATGCTTCCACATTTTGCTTTGGACAATGTGATGAACTACTTTTTTTAAATCCCTCCGTTATGATTTCATTGCTTTAAAAAAAAATCCACGATGGCGGGTCAATTTCTCAAACATCCATTATCTCCTTCAACGTTAGGTGAAAGATCTGAACCAACCATTTGATTTGCATATTCCTTGTTGCCTCCACCACTAAAGGATGATGGAGGTTATGTTTTCACCCCAATGTCTGGCTGTTGATATCTCAAAATGTTATGGTTGAATTAGGACAAACCTTGGTGGACAGGTTGGGTGTGTGTCAAGGACAGGCACTCAAATTTTTAAGCGATTCTTTACGATTGAGAGATGGGACAAAAACGAGAAATCGCACGATATCTCAAACAGTTATTTATGGTTCCGCCGAAACTTGGTGGACGAGTTGTGTGACAAGAACAAGCCGATTTGATTTTGGTTTAGGTCTGGATGCAGATCCTGCCTATCATGCGTTTCACATGCAAATCCACATTTATAAAAGCTGTTAATGTAATAAAATAAACACATGGCTTCTCACTGATAAATTAAACCTATTTATCCCAAAGTTTGAATATTATTAGAAAAACCCAAACGTTCTAACGGTATTGTAAAGTACGTTGACATCAAGAATAATTTTTTACTTTTATGCATTGGAACAAATACAAATGTACATGTTAGACTTGGCCGCGTTTGTCAGAATGATGTTGCGAGTATTGAACAGAATCAGATTTTTGTTTTTTCACGGGTCCTGTGATATTGCACTTACAGGTGATTCCACTGAATCTACAAGGGCGACTGCACCTAATTTTACGAACAACGCAGCCACATGCCCGCAGGACTCGCCAGATGGAACGAACAATGGAATTTTTTACAAACACGACAAACCGCATCCGGAAATGTTTGCGGAGAATAATATTCCGAAAGCTCACAAAGGAAAGAAAGGTGAACGTTCATACAAATGCACAAATTGTGGAAAATCTTTCAATGGATCATCCACTCTTAAAACACACATGATAATTCACAATGGCAAATGCCCGTACAGATGCGGAAGTTGCGGGAAATATTTTAATCAGTCAGCCACCCTTAAAAGACGCATGGGAATACACACTGGAGAACGCCCATGCAAATGTACAAATTCTGGAAAATCTTTTAATCAATCAGCCTCCCTTAAAAAACACATGGAAATACACAATGGAGAACACCCATATAAATGCACAAACTGTGGAAAATCTTTTAATCGGTCATCCACTCTTAAAGCACACATGAGAATTCACAATGGTGTACGCCCGAACAAATGCACAAATTGTGGAAAAGCTTTTAATCGGTCATCCACTCTTAAAACACACATGAGAATTCACAATGGTGTACGCCCATATAAATGCACAAATTGTGGAAAAGCTTTTAATCGGTCATCCACTCTTAAAACACACATGAGAATTCACAATGGTGTACGCCCGTACAAATGCACAAGTTGCGGGAAATCTTTCAGTCATTCATCCACCCTAAAAAAACACTTGAGAATTCACAATGGCGAACGCCCTTACAAATGCACAAGTTGTGGAAAATCCTTCATTCAGACATCCGCCCTTAAAAAACACATGACGATTCACAATGGAGAACGCTTATACCGATGCACAAATTGTGGAAAATCTTTTAATAGATCATTCACTCTTAAAACACACATGAGAATTCACAATGGCGAACGCCCGTACAAATGCACAAGTTGCGCGAAATCCTTCAGACATTCATCCACCCTAAAAAAACACATGAGAATACACAATGGTGAACGCCCATGCAAATGCTCAAGTTGAGGGAAATCCTTCAGGTATTCATCAACCCTAAAAACACACATGAGAATTCACAATGGTGAGTGGCCATATAAATGCACAATTTGTGGAAAATCTTTTAATCAGTCAGCCACCCTGAAAACGTACATGAGAATTTACAATGGAGAACACCCATACAAATGCACAAGTTGTGAAAAATCCTTCCATCGATCATGCACCCTTAAGGGGGCATTATACCATTGAAGGCAAAAAAAAATATATTTTTACAAATATACAAATGCATCAATTAAAATGTTTGTTTCCTAGTATTGTATATATGTACCAAGTTTGAACGTAAATGGACTTGTCATAGAGAAGATATAAGCTGTAAAGTGGTAATTCATCATTTGTATGCATCTGGTTACCATGGTAACCATGCATAATATAATGCTATGTAATGTATACCAATGTAATGTTCATATATCAAGCAACATGTACATATCTAGTTTTGCATATTTTCAATCAAGACATTTTATCAAAAAGTGCATTACTGTGATTCAGTGTTGTTTTTACTGTGTTCAGTGTAATGGGGAGCTTATATCTTCTCTATGACAAGTCCATTTACGTTCAAACTTGGTACATATATACAATACTGGGAAACAAACATTTTAATTGATGCATTTGTATATTTGTAAAAAAAAAAATTTTTTTGCCTTCAATGGTATAAATGCCCCCTTAAATCACACATGACAGTTCACAATGGTAAGCGCCCATGCAAATGCACCAATTGTGGAAAATCTTTTAATCATTCATCCAACCTTAAAACACACATAAGAATTCACAATGATGAACGCCCATACAAATGCACCAATTGTGAAAAATATTTTCATTGGTCATCCCTTCTTAAAATACACACGAGAATTTACAATGGTGAATGCCCGTACAAATGCGCAATTTGTGGAATATCTTGTAGTCAGTCATGCAACCTTAAAAGGCACATGAGAATACACGATGTTGAATGCCCATAGAAATGTACACCGTGTGAAAAGCTTTTATTTAGTTCTCTAACTTTAAAATGTATAAGAATTTACAAAGGGGAGAAAGAATATTGCAAACAACAAAAATATACTGTAAATGTTAAATCTGTGGGGGGTGGGGGGAGGGGGTGGGTGGGGGGATGATGATGATTCACAAAGGTGAATGATGGTGAACGAGGATTTCCACAGTTTTTCATTTGTATGGATATTTTCTTTCCTTGTTCATCACAAACTACTCCATGTGTAACAACATCATAAAATACATGAACTGATTGTATAACCCAGCTTCTCACTTTTTATGTGCATGGTAACCTCATCATCTCTGACACGAGACCGTACATATGCACAATTTGTAGAAAATCTAATTATTGGTCATCCTACCTTAATATGCACCTGTAAATTCACAAAGGAGAACAAGGAGATTGCAAATAAAGAGAATGTTCATACAAGTGCAAAAATTGTGGACAATCTTTCATCAAATATCATAAGGTTATGTTCTGACATTCGTTTTTTTTGCATTCCGAGAGAAGGTTTTTGTGGTCGTTCACTTAGTTGTCAGTGTATGTATTTCTGATATTTCGCTTTGTCTTTTTATTTTGTGTTTTTGCTCCTGGGGCTTTGTATTCATTGCTGTTTCAGTTTCATTTGTGACATCTTTCATTCGCACCAGTCTTTCGGAAAAAATTGTCTCAGTGGGTTGGGGATACCTTCTCTGGATTGCTGTCTTCGAGTTTGCACACACATTGGATTGTGTCGTCTGTTGAACTTTTCTGAGCTTTGTATTCACAAGCGTGACTTGGCGAGCTCCACGTACCTCACCACACGTCGTTGCATAGGGATAGGCATCTTTGACCATTTCGGTGTCTTTTGGGTCTTCATAGTGTTTTGGGTCGTCAGGGTCTTTTGGATGCTCTGGGCCTTTAAAGGTCCACAGACACGGAATCTCACTCAAAATGCATTTGATGTCATCCAAATGAGTCTTTTTATGGTGAATTCAAATATGGCATTGTTTTTTGTCATATTCACTCTGAAACATTAAAAATGAAAGAAAACCGAACCACTTGGGAACGCCCCTAAAAATTCTGCCCCATACCTCAAAGCCGATGACGTAATCCATGTGACGTCACCTCCAGAACGCAGCTCGCTCGCAAGCATGCTCCACGTGCATTTGCTTGATACAAATCAAACACTTATCTTAACTCCAATTTACATTCTGTTTCCACTTTTAGTGAGAAGTAGGGGTCTGTGAAACCATTCATAAACATTATTTGGTGCAAATCGGATAGTTTTTAGCCGAGTTACCTCAGACCGTGAGTTGTTATTTATATAATTCGCACATAGTTGAATATGTGCAGGCCGCTCCACGGAGCGACCTTGCGGGCTTATCAACGAGGCGAGGCGTGACACACATGTGTCTCAGCATACCTCAGATCAAGATCAAGCAAATCAAAAGTAGAGTACGTACAAATTACACGGAACGGATCGCGTCAACTCGACAATGCTGTTTATCATGGAGTGGTGGCTTTACGAAATTACGGCATGAAACAGCGTGCTATTGCTCGGCAGTATGGCATCACTCAAGGTCAGGTGTCAAAGATCCTGAAACGAAATGCTCAGAGGGGTGTCCCTACTCCAATACCGAGGCCAGGACGTCCCCGCAGAACCACAAGGAGGGAGGATCGCCAGCTGCACCGGTTAGTCCGCAATAGCTGTACCAAGTCAGCTAATCGGCTTAGGGCTGAGTGGCAGCAACTGACAAATGTGCCTGTATCCAGAAGGCAAGTCAACCAACGACTGGTTCAAGCAGGCTATCGTGCCCGGCGTCCCCTGAGAAAGCCACGCCTGACCAGACAACACCGCCAGCGCTGATTGCAGTGAGTGAGCCAGAGAGCACCGTCAATGGCAGCCAGGACACTGGAATCACGTGATCTTCAGTGACGAGTCTAGATTTCTGGTCTGTCGTCAAGATGGCCGCGTCCGAGTGCGCAGACAAGTGCATGAAGCCTACAACAAAGATTGTATAGTGCCAAGAGTCCAAGCTGGAGGTGGTGGGGTGACCGTATGGGCTGCTTTTCATGCAGGGGGCAAAACTGACCTAGTTCTGAATGGAAACCTGAACCAGTTCAAGTACAGGGCCATTCTGAAAGAAACAGTGCTTCCATTTGCTCGTGCAGCCTTTCGAGGAAACTTTGTCTTCCAAGATGACAATGCACGGCCTCATCGTGCTCGCATGATCCAACACTTTCTTGCTGACCGTGGTGTAGAGCATATGGAGTGGCCTGCCATGTCCCCGGATATGAATCCGATAGAGAACTTGTGGACAGAATTAACGCGTCAAATCGACAACTTGGACCAGCAGCCGACCTCCGTGCGTAAATTGCAGCAGGCTATTGTCACTGCATGGCAAGAGATTCCTGTCCAAACCCTGGCAAATCTCGTGAACAGCATTCCTCAATGTGTACGTGCTCTCCTGAATGCTCGTGGGGGTTGCACGACGTACTGAACTGTAATTTTACTGTCCGTAATCCCAGTCGTAATTTAACTTTTGTTTTTGTTTCAAAAAAATTTGGCTAATGTGCAAAATAAAGAAATACTTCTGGAAAACGTACAGAAGTTTAACACAGTACTTACTGTCCATGAATTGAGTTCGATATCAGTTTACATAACTTTCAAGGATCAATTTATTTGCTTTGAAATGTCAAATGTGGTTTTTGTTTCTTTTAAAGGTCACATTAACAAAATCTAGAATAATTTCAACATATTTCCAATGAACTTTTAGTTCTAAGACATCTTGAAAAGTAAGTTCACCCCCACAAAAAATAAAATTCCATATTAAATGCCAAGTCTGTATATATATATATATATATATATATGTGTATATACATGTGTATGTATATATATATATATATATATATATATATTGTTGCGAATATGGAATTTGGCCTCCATATCCGCTTGTAAATATTCCCCTATTTTCTCCAATACTCCCCAACTTTCCCCAATCCCCCATTCCCTAGTCCCATTGCATGTAAACAACAATCAGTAGAGCCGACCTTCCCCTTATTCCCCCATTAAATGTCGTGCCCAGGTCCACCGCACCACACGTAGACAACTTTCGGACATCTTCCTAGTTATTCTTAATCTATGTCAGTTAAGGCCTCGTTTCCATTAATTATGACTCTTCGTTGCACCAGAATGTGATTATATGGCATCAGTAGTGAGTTTAGGACCTTTCCCATACCTCCTCCCATCTTCTTCCCCAAACAACAACAATAACAACAACTACAACAACAATTACAACTACAACTACGACTACAACAACAGAGGGGCGGGGAGTGTGCGTCCTCACACCGGCTCGGTTACCCGCCATGACCATGCGCTCCACGGCGTTACCCCGAAGGGGCTGGCTGTCAGCTCCTCGTCAAGGGCGGAGCCAGTAACCCCCCCACGCACCCAATGAGAAGCAACGTGCCGATTCCATCTGGGGCGGAGCTAACGAGCCGAGGGCGTGTCACTCCCCGCCGGATATACGCGGCCCCGCGCCGGATGTGACGTGAGATGCGCCTCAGCTTGGAGAGAGAAGCCACCGCCACCCCCAGCGCGACGATACCTCCCCGCATCTTTGGACCGGACCGGACCGTACTGTACCCTGCTTTGAGCCAAGAGTGCACCTTGAGCCATCGCTATCTGCCTTTCCTTGCCATCAACCCCCGTGTGAGTCAGCCTTGTCCCGTTTACCTGTCGTCTGTCCGGGGTTAATGTAAGAGTGTGTCTAAGTGCCTGTCTTCCTGTAATATACCTCTAGCCCCTGTAATCTGACCTTTCCGTACGAATATAATCTCCTCCGGAGGTCTTGAGAATTGAAACCTTGGTGTCGTATTGTGTTATTGTAATCCAGCCGGGTGTCTTCTTTTTCTTATTGAGCCAGCATCGCGCGACTAGTCAACGTTCGGGCACAATCGGGTAACTTGTGCAGACGTGGTCATACCATAAAACCGCTCGGTAAATAACATCCAAGCCACGTCTGTAACAATTGGTGTCGAGGAGTGGAATTCGAACCCGGGACTAAATTTATTAGGCCCAAATTGGTAACAAGTAGAATCGATTCGGAGCGCGTTTCCCGCGCGAAATTATAACGGCGAAATTTGAATTTGTTTTACGAAAATAAAAATAAAAACCGAATTTTGAAAGTCGCGCTATGGCGGGTCAAGACGGCTGGGGTCCGGTAAAGGAGAGTGAGGTAGGGTCGATCCAGGACCAAATTGAGGGACAAGAGGAGAGCGAAGCAGTGAGGGCGGCAGGTTCGCAAAATAGCGCCGTCACGCACGAAGTAGCAGACGCGCGAAATGGCGCCTCGCTGGTCACCGCGCCGGCGACCGTGACAGCGCCCCTGGTGGATTTGGACTTGTTTTTTTTGCAAATAAAGGCCCTTATGGCCCAGACTAACGAGCGAATGGAAAAGAATAGTGAGCAATTGGGAGACCAAATTAGAGGTTTGAAAAGCAGTATGGGGGTAATGGGGAACTGGATGGATGCTCAGAGTAACCAATTGGGGGTAATGAGGGACGAAGCGAGGGGTACCGGTGAGGGGTTAGACAATAATTTTAAGGGATTAGACAAGAAATTTGGGAAGTTAGACAATAATTTTGAGGGGTTAGACAACGGGATAAAAGAAGTGAAAAATGGGTTAATGGGGGTAGAAAATAGAATGGCTGCCCAGGAGAATCAGATAGAGGGAGTGAAAACTGGGTTAGAGGGGTTAGAAAACAGTATGGAAGGCAAATTGAGGGACATGAGGGACCAAGCGGAAAGGGAAGTTAAACAAATGGAGCAGCAGATAGAGGGGGTCAGAATGGGGGTAGAAACCAAACTGGATGCTCACAGGGAGGAAATGGAGCAGATGAGGGTGGCATCTGGGCAGGAGATGCAAGTGATGGGAGAAGAGATCAGAAGAGGAGTGAGTGAGGAGGTCGGAGGAGTGCGCGAGGAGGTGAGGCACTGTGAGGAGCACATGGAGAAGGAGGTGAGAAAGGGGACTGTAAAGTTACAAGGGGGCATAGAGGACCTGACGCAGGAGGTGGAGCAGCTGACGGTGGGACAGACGGAGTTAGTGGAGCAGGTTCAAAGGAACACTGCGGTATTAGGAGGTTTAAAGGCGACACAGAAAGAACTAAAAGATGACTTGGTAGCGACGAAGAGGGAATGTCAGATGGTACGTGAGGGACTGACAACGAGGTTGGACGAGGTGATAGAGGTAACGGAGACGAAGGACCGGCAGGTGAGGACGCACATGGAAACGGTCAAGGTAGCCTTGGAGGACGAGCTTGAGGAGACGTACCGGGGAATGAAAGAGGTGAAGCAGAAACTAGAAGAAGTGGAAGAAGGGATGAGCGAAATTAAGAAGCGACGGAGAGGGGATAAGAAAGAAATAAAAGAGGAGATAAAAGAATTGGTCCAAAGTCTGTGTTTGGATCGTGATGATGTGCTCATTAACCGGATGAGGGATTCGCAGGTGATGGAGGAGAAGCGAAGAGGAAGAGGACCCGGTGTAAGTGGTGACCAATATGGTCGTGCGTATGATGCGCCAGGGGATTTAAGAAGCTTGGGGGTCGAGATAGACCCGGGTGTTCGTGAGAGGCCGTTGGTGAAGTGTGCGACAGGTCTGGTGTGCGAAAGAGGAGGTGTGCGAGAAAGTCCGACTCTGGGGTGTGTGAGGAAAAAGTGCGTGCCAAGGAGTGAGGGTGCTGGCGAGAGTGAGTCGGTCGTAGCGCGTGTGCGAGGGAGCACATGGAAGCGTGGTGTGGTGAGTGTTACAGAGGGTGTGATGGGAGAGTGTGCGCGAGAAAGGTGTGTGACGGACAGGTGCATGAGGAAAGAGTGCGCTGTCAGAAGTAAGGAAGAGTGTCCACCTGTGGTGAGTGTTACAGAGGGTGTAACGGGAGAGTGTGCGCGAGAAAGGTGTGTGACGGACAGGTGCACGAGGAAAGAGTGCGCTGTCAAGAGTAAGGGTGAGTGCGTTATCAGGAATGGAGGTGAAAGTAGTGAGAGTGACATGGAGCGTGAGTTAGTTGTGACAGGTGAGCGAGGATGTACACCTGGGATGGAAGGATGCACACCTGGAATGGTAGAGCGTGAGTGGGAATGCACGCTGGAGTTGGTGGTGAGGCACGTGGTTGGGTGTGCGAATGAGGGCACACCTGTGATTGTCACAGAGGAGGTGACAGAGGAGGGGGCGCGAAGCGGTGTATTGGTGAGGTGTGCGAGCAACGAATGTGTGCCAAAGTGTTCGGTGGTCAGGTGTGTGACCAAGGCTGTGAGTGGAATGAGGGTACCTGGGTGTGTAAGGAAGGGTACGAGGAGCATGGGCACAGCTGGATGTGTGAGCAAGGAACGGGCTGCGGGGTGTAAGCATGCAGGTGAAGCATCGACGGTAACCAGGTTAGAGGTTAGGTCGACTTTTAGCCGAAGCGGGCCCTCGGTGCGTGCCGGGCCTCGCTTTGAACGGCCGCGTCCGTGCTCCACTAGGTGGAGCGGGCAGCTGGATAGGAAGGGTCGTCATGGCGACCACGTTTTGTTGAGACGCGCCGGCAGGTCGAGATCGGGGCATTGGATGGCTCCGTGCCGAGATGGTGCGTGGGATCTCGGGCCGGGTAAACCTCCTTCCCTGCACCGAGTGCCGGACGTATCCAACCGCTGGCACAGAACAACCAGCATTCATGGCTTGGCTTTACGAAGCCTGGCTTTGAACGGGAATTGGCGCACCGAGAGGTATTAGTGAGTAGACTGGGTGATGAGGTTAGTGTTTTGGCCCCAAAATTAGAGAAAAACAAAATTTGATGATTGGCAAAGGATTGGCAGTAGTGATTGGCAGATGATGGGCAGTGATTGGCCAAATTTTTGATTTGTTGAAATTTGATGTGCAAAATTGGTAGTGAGAGACCCCCGATGTGGTGGGATGGCATCCCTGCCACCCTTCCCATGTAGGGGGCAAAGGAGCAATAGATTATGGGGTGTATGGCAGTGAAAACTAGCCCGGGTGGGTTAGGATATTGTGTGTAGGGATCTAGAGAAGATGACCTTAGGTAACGTTAAGGTTAGTTAGTGACTGATACCTGTAGTGGGGACGCAGGTAGATTAGTATGGATGATAATGACGTGGGAGCGCAATAGTTTAAAGGGACGACTGGGAAGCGCAAGTTTCAGAAGGGAGTAGTTAGCTGAGATGATGCTGTGTGTGTGAGAATTGAACAGGTGTGATTGCACAGGTGTGCAACTGGACAGGTGTGTGGAGCAGTGTATGAGTAGTGAGTGTGTGGATCAGCGCGAATGCGCTTGGGGAGAGAAGGGTGCAGGTGGCACCAGGTGTGAGAGCACAGGTGTGCAGGTACAGGTGTGTGGAGAGAGTTGGAGTAAGTGGTACGGAGTGGTGTGCATGGTGCGAAGGTGTGGATGGGGGAAGAGTGGACCCCTTTCACGAGTACCCGGGGCGGGTAGTGTAAGTGTTAGGTAGAGGGTATAGGTAAATTGTGGTTAGATATTGGCATCTGTGGTGCGGTTGCAGAATGGTGTTGTGGATGGGTGCATTAGTGTTGTGGAAATGGCTGGGCGTGTAGCCTGTTAGTGTGTGTAGTTGGTTGGGCACTCCACCACTGTGAGGATGTCGGCCAGGTGAGGCTGCAGGTGGGCTCTGGGAGCCGGTAGAGTTGTGGATGGGGCCCGAGGATCCGGAGGACGGACCCGGGTAGCCCAGTGCCAGAGAGGGCACCGAGTGGGGAGAGTGCGAGAGGGCCTTCCCCAGGTAGTTAGGTTAGGGTAAGGAGCAGGTAAGCTCGGAGGCAACTGCAGTGGTGGAGGTGTGCAGGTGGGTAGACCCACTGGGAGAGGTACACGTCGCAGCCCAGAAATTGTACGAGGGCACCGGGAGATGAATCGGGGGAGTGAGACCCCAAATTGAAGAGCACCACAGTTTGGCCAATGGGAATTGGTTTTTAGAACCCATAGTGTAAGAGGGCCAATGGTTTGGCCGGAGAAAGACCCCGGGTAGTGTAAAGTTGTTAAAGTCATTTAGGAAATAGTTAGGATTGATGAACCTGTCGCACCATACGCAGCCACTTACCTGTGGTGATGATGATGACTCCACACCTGTGTTTTCTTTGTTTGTGTTGCAGAAATGAGAATTGCTGTTGGATTTGTGAGACGCATCACGACGTGGATGAGACATTGGGGTGATTCCATCTCTCCCTCCCTAGGAGGGACTGATGATGAATTGGTGATGGCAAATTTTGATGTTGAGTTGGAGATGGCAAATTTTGATGAGAGTTGAAAATGGCAAATTTGATTGGTTAGGAGGGAGAGAAGACGAATTTGGTTTATGGGAGGAACGGGGAAGACAGTAGGGATGTTTGTTGATTTGTAAAGTAGATGTTTATGGGTAGTGTTGTGTTGTGTGGATACAGTAAGGGGTAAGGGAGGGGCCATGTAGGTTACCTGGTGGGGGGGGGGGGGCGTACGATAGGAACGTACCTGTCTCACCTGGTTCCCATGTGCCCCCAGTGTGCATCACCTTACATTGCGTGCACTTTTGCGCCCTTACCACCTTACTCACTTGTTTCTTCTTTTGTCTCCCACCTCCGAGGATCTGGCTTTGGGGTAGAGAGAGAGGAGAGAGAGGTGCTGGCTGCGCAGTTGTGGGCCTGCACTTTCGCTGTTTGCTGCCGGGATCGATACACCATATGGACCGCAATGTTTGTGGCCACCCACAATGGACCGCAGTTCGTTTGCGGCCAAGCACCACCCGGGGATGGACCTATGGATCAACGTGGCACCTATGCCATACAGGTGAACCACTAATAGTTAACACCACCAAGTGCACCACAAGAAGAGCAAGAGACACCTGCAGGGTTAGGGGTTGTCGAATTTATTTTTATTCCAATGAACAATGGTGACTGCACCGATTGGTGGTGGGGTGGTGCTGTTGATGCTCGGGAAGGGTGCTCTGCACGTTATTAAAGGCCGTCGGCCACAGAGCACTCGTGGGTTGGTGTATCGATGTTGGCAAGCGCGCTCTCTCTCTATGCATAACATCTGCATGTGTCCCTCCAAAAACAGGTCCTGGATCGTAGTGTAAATAGCAGCGTAGTCTTGTAAATAATGCTCCCTACCGGCTGTATGTTTAGTTTGAGGATTCTTTCCGGATTCGGTTATCCTTTGGGTGTGTTTCTGTGAGGAGAAGGGTGCAACGTCGCAGGGGGACATATTTACTCATTTGTGAATATCTGTAAAATTGTCGCACTCAGGGTAGAGTTAATAGTAGAGGGAACTACATTGCGTGCCACACTAAAGTAGGTAAAAATTTATCGGGTCGGGACGCCCCGAGGGTAGAGAAGGGTGCAATGTTGCGAATATGGAATTTGGCCTCCATATCCGCTTGTAAATATTCCCCTATTTTCTCCAATACTCCCCAACTTTCCCCAATCCCCCATTCCCTAGTCCCATTGCATGTAAACAACAATCAGTAGAGCCGACCTTCCCCTTATTCCCCCATTAAATGTCGTGCCCAGGTCCACCGCACCACACGTAGACAACTTTCGGACATCTTCCTAGTTATTCTTAATCTATGTCAGTTAAGGCCTCGTTTCCATTAATTATGACTCTTCGTTGCACCAGAATGTGATTATATGGCATCAGTAGTGAGTTTAGGACCTTTCCCATACCTCCTCCCATCTTCTTCCCCAAACAACAACAATAACAACAACTACAACAACAATTACAACTACAACTACGACTACAACAACAGAGGGGCGGGGAGTGTGCGTCCTCACACCGGCTCGGTTACCCGCCATGACCATGCGCTCCACGGCGTTACCCCGAAGGGGCTGGCTGTCAGCTCCTCGTCAAGGGCGGAGCCAGTAACCCCCCCACGCACCCAATGAGAAGCAACGTGCCGATTCCATCTGGGGCGGAGCTAACGAGCCGAGGGCGTGTCACTCCCCGCCGGATATACGCGGCCCCGCGCCGGATGTGACGTGAGATGCGCCTCAGCTTGGAGAGAGAAGCCACCGCCACCCCCAGCGCGACGATACCTCCCCGCATCTTTGGACCGGACCGGACCGTACTGTACCCTGCTTTGAGCCAAGAGTGCACCTTGAGCCATCGCTATCTGCCTTTCCTTGCCATCAACCCCCGTGTGAGTCAGCCTTGTCCCGTTTACCTGTCGTCTGTCCGGGGTTAATGTAAGAGTGTGTCTAAGTGCCTGTCTTCCTGTAATATACCTCTAGCCCCTGTAATCTGACCTTTCCGTACGAATATAATCTCCTCCGGAGGTCTTGAGAATTGAAACCTTGGTGTCGTATTGTGTTATTGTAATCCAGCCGGGTGTCTTCTTTTTCTTATTGAGCCAGCATCGCGCGACTAGTCAACGTTCGGGCACAATCGGGTAACTTGTGCAGACGTGGTCATACCATAAAACCGCTCGGTAAATAACATCCAAGCCACGTCTGTAACAATATATATATATATATATATATATGTATGTATGTATGTATGTATTGTATGTATGTATTGTATGTATGTATGTATGTATGTATATATATTATGTGAAATAACTAAATTCACACCATTTCTGGATCTGATGACTTGCCAGTAACCATTTTGTAAAAATGAATGTGCAGCATATAACTCAATATGTCGAAATGTCACACACATCCATGCCCGTGGGATTCCCACGGGTGACCCCGCTAGTATATATATATATATATATATTTACAACAAAAGAGGAAGGGAAGCACAACAACAGAAAACAGGGCAATCGGGAGATCTGTAGAAGGGAGAGGGCTGGAAATAAACACACAGTGTAAACAAGGTGGACACTACAAGGACATTCATGAAAGACCACGGAATTTGAAGGAGGTGGATTTGGGGTGGATTTTCAGGGGTATAAAAGATAAAGCTTTTGGATGGGGGAAGATGAGAGATGATGGTGTACAGCTGGTTTGAAGACCTGAAGGGAGGAGTGGGATTGACGAGAGTGTGGGAGTTTGTTCCAGGGGCAGGAAAACAGCGGGATGAAAGAGTGAAGGTGAGTAGTGAGTCTTGATTAAGAGGATTCGGCCCAGCACCATGGCACTCCAGCTTTAACAGGGAGAGCAGGTGAAAGGATTCTGTTGAGAGGCACGACTTTGCTATGCGTGTCGAGAAAGTCAGTGCGCCATGTGTGGAGGTGGCTTTGGATGTCATACGCAGAGAGTTTGGAGAGGAAGATGGGGTGCCAGACTGGATAGCAAGCTCGAGCGATGGCCTGTTCTCCTCTGACATTGAATTGAGGGCCTCCATCAATTGGTTGGAGAGCAGAAGATGAGGCCTTTGCTGTTCCAAGTTCAAAGTGAGTTATTGCACAGCAGGAGGCATTTTGAGGTTGCACAAGTATGAAATCTCCGATACTACGAGCTCACATCAGCCGCTGGACTGGTTACATCACCTGTTGGCGAATTGTCACCAATCATGGAGATGGAATTTTGTTCTGTGGAGGAACTCGGGTCCTTCAGTCTTCGTTTTGTGCGTTACACTGGGCTTTTGGGTTGCAGCATCATTGGATGTCCTTCCTGCTTTGCTATTCTGGTGACCTGTTGGCCTAATCATTGTCAAAGTGTTAACCTGCCACACTCTGTCATTTTGTTTTCGTTTCGTGTTCACTTTCGAGACAAAAATACCAACTCGTTACATGTTTGATCAAAATTTTACTGAATTTAATAATGAATGGGGGTTGGGAGGAAACATTTTTCTTGCCTTTATTTTGTTGGTTGTGATTTTGGGTGGTGGTCCTCTTCGTCTTAATTTGTATGCAGCACAAGGCTGCGGAGTAGGGTCATTCTCTGAGGCACAGCTGTGTTGTTGATGCGATGCCCTCTGCTGATTATGGGCAGGAATTTGAACTTGGCCATGGTACTGGCGATAGCTCACCTATTCTTCATGAAGGACACCGTGCGATCTTTAATGTCCATCCGAGGGATGGCATACGCATTTATGGAATACACTGTGAAACACTGGGATGACAGTTTATAGCTCATTGGGGATTCAAACCCAGGCTAAACAGCTTATAGGCGAGTCTGCATACCTTTTGGCCATCCTTTAAGCCTGGGTGTTGGTGAAATTTCCATTGAAGTTGTGGTCAGGTATGAGCCATCTCATAACCTTGAGGCAGCTTGTGCAGAATGTAACGCTTTGATATTGTAATATTTTGACAATGCTTTTCCCATGGGGAAATGTGTTATTTCCTCTCCAAGAAAGACCTTAAATCAATTATTTTAGTGCAATATTTATTTCTTTTACGAGTGTAGAACCAGCTACTGTATGTATGTGACACAAGACTGCCTGCATTTAATATGAGTTACTGTTCCAGATTTATTTGTGAAAGTGGAAGTGAACGCTGAGCATGACATTGATGTCTGCCTGGATCGACCCGAACCAAATGACTCTGACGCTTCTTTCTTCGAGAGCCATCCCCATAAAGGTTATCATCAATGCTTCCACATTTTGCTTTGGACAATGTGAACTTGAACCTGAAATTGAACTTTGTTATCCACATCGAAATCAACAACACTTCCACTGCAATGTAATTTAAAATAAATAAACAAGAAATATGTCGTGCAAAGCACGATACTTGTGAAATCTCTGAAATAAGTTTTTGTCCTATGATGAGCTCAAAAATAATTGGTGGTTGAACGTATCGACCTGGTATACAAATCGTCTTAAAATTTCAAGTCAATCAGGTGAAAATTGAGGACTTTAGAAATTTGGCCTATGTTGACCTCAAAAATATTTGGTGGTTGAACTCAGTGACCAGGTTTGCAAGTCCCCTTCAAATTTCAAGTTCATCGGATACATCGGATACATCGGATACAAAATTGAGGATTTTAGAAATTTGGTCTATGTTGACCTTTTGGCCGATGTCGACTTCAAAAATACTTATTGGTTGAATTCAGTGTCCAGATATGCAACTCCTCTTTAAATTTCAAGTTATTCGGGTGAAAATTGAGGATTTTAGAAATTCGGCGTATGTTGACCTTTTGGCCTATGTTGACCGAAAAAATACTTGGTGGTTAAATTCAGTGTCCAGATATGCAACTCCTCTTAAAATTGAAAATTGAGGATTTTAGAAACCTGGCCTGTGTTGACCTTTTGGTCGATGTTGATCTCAAAAATAGTTGGTGGTTTTTCAAATTGTTTTTGTTTTTCAAATTTATCAAATTCAACATTTTTTTTTTCAAATTTTGTTTCAATTTTTTTTTTGTTTCAAATTGTTTTTCAAATTGTTTTTCAAAAAACAATGATTGTCAATGACAATCAATGACAATCAATGACAATGACAATCTTGACAATCAAGTCAATTGAATGAAAATTGAGGACTTTAGAAATTTAGCCTATGATGAGCTTTTGGCCTATGTGGACCTAAAATATAATTGGTGGTTCAATTCAGTGACTAGATATGCAAATCCTCTTAAAATTACAAGTCAATCAGATGAATTTGACAAAGATTTTAATAAATTTGACAAAGTTGGTGACCCCTGGTCTATGTTGACCTATTGACCTTTTGACCCCAAAAACAGCCTTCTTGCTTTTGACCAACTACACCATTTGGTGAAGTTTCGTGAAGATCAGTTGAAAATTGTGACCTGTATGCAACTGATATACAGACAAACAGACAGAATAAGCACAAGACCAACCAATATAGTTGAAAAATCTTAGATTTTTTGCAATTGATAAAAAGTAAAGTAAAGTAAACAATGATTGGATAATATGAAGATGCTCATCAGGTCTGGAACCTTAACACTTAAACATTTTAATCGGTTTGATTTATTAACATACATTTAATCCCACATTAAATACTTTGTAAGAGTTTTACATAAGCAGTTTTGCGAGGTTTTCTTTCTCGTATCCAACAGTAATTAATTCCAAAAATTAGTACCTGTGTATGATGAAGAAAATTTCCCAAGAGATATGCGACATTTCGGTACGTACAGTTTTTCACTTTCCTTTTGTCTGGTACGATATTTAAGTTGTATTAAAGAACAACATTGAGCAATTGAATGTGGATGTGTGTTATTTATCAAATCGTACACAAAAGCTACAAACAGACAGTCTATGCAATTGAAAAACATTCAACAAATTCAATTCTTTAAACAAATGCTTTGACTGTGACATAATTGAACTAAATGTGATAGTACGCAAAGCCATCTTCTGAGTTAACATTACACACGTCAAATTAGCTTCACAAGTACGACCCCACACTTCTATTCCATATGTAATATGTGGCTGGATAAATGCCTTGCATATTAAAATCAAAATGCGTCCTCGGAAAAAGTTTCGCAATCCATATAAAATACCTACGATCCTACGATCCTGGGTTCGAATCCCGGTCGATCGCTGAATTGACGCCAGGGGGGTTGACTCAGCCTGTCATCCTTCCGAGGTCGGCTAATTGAGTACCGGTTCACTGGTAATTCCCTGTTTGTCGTTAAAGGTGGCAAAAAGGGCTGGCGTTAGGAAGGGCATCCGGCCGTAAAACATTGCTTCAAAAAGGGGACCAAAAAACAACAACAACACGGTTCCCGAAAAAGGCCAACCCCCGCCTTGCGGGGAAAAATGTCCTCTAAAGGTGGTTATTTTTATATTATATCCTATAATAAGCATATAATTTGTCTTAGATAAATTAATTAAGTTTATTTAAATGACAAAAAATTGTGACCATTTCCATATGTGTACGTACGTCTCTCATATCTATTCTAGCTTGGCCATTTAGAAAAGTATGAAATAAATTAGAATCATCTGCAAATAAAATCAAAAATTAAAATAGTCAGTGGCATTTGGCAAATCATTTATATAATGAAGGAACAACGTTCCACAAGGCTCGAACCAAGACCGAGCCTTGTGGAACACCGCAAGATATTGGCATTTTAAAGGAATTTTCTACACGATAATTTACAAATGCAGTTCGACTTAATAAATAATTTCAAAACCACTGAAAAGGTAATCCTCGTATACCATCATGTGCCAATTTACTCCATAAAATCTCATGATCAATTGTTTCGAATGCTTTTTGGAAATCTTTAAACACTCCAATAGTTATTCTACTCTCATCCAAAAAATTTAACATATCATTTGCTGAAATTTTTAGGGATAATTTAGCACTGTATTGTTTACGAAAATCAAACTGTTGTTTGTAAAATATTACATTAATGAACAGGATTAAATAATTAAATTGATATACGTGGGGAAATTACATGCCCAGTCCGGGAATCAAACCCAGGTCCTCTGGAAAACCGTGCCAGTACTCTGCCATCTGAGCTATCTGGGCGACCCTGACTGAGCATGCAATTTTCCCACACATAAGATTGCAACTCTTTCCATCAATGCTTCCAGGGCACTCGCTGCCAACCAGAGGAGCAGCAACGGCCTGATCATGAGAGGGTCTTCCTCCAATGGGGGGGACAAATCCATGTCCTCTATTATAAACACCACTGGGGGCGTAGTGAAGTAATTTTCCCATTTTCCCACAAATATCAATTTAATTATTTAATCCTGTTCATTTATGTAATTGCTTCACTCTGCCCCCAGTGGTGTTTATATGTTTTTTACGCATATTTCTGATCATTTCCCAATCTTTGCCATTTTTGAGAATATATTAGAAGAAAGATGTAAAGAAAGATTTAATGGTATTTGGTATTTAATTTATCATATTTATCCTAACTTCTATTTAATTATAGAGGCCGACGAGTCGGTGACTCCAGTGAAATGTGAATGAATGATCGTGTTTAGGCCATTTTTCCCCGCTAGAGCAGGGGTTAGCCTTGCGGGCCCCATGATAATCGTGGCTCCCTGTTTGAGGCAATGTTTTTATGGCCGGATGCCCTTCCTGACGCCAACCCTTGGTCGCCTCTTACGATGCACAGGGATATGGTGTCCCTTTCCTAAATCGGGGTACACACGGGGATCATTCATCCCAGCAAGCTGGTACTCAATTTGACGACCTCGGAAGGATGACAGGCTGTCAACTCCCCTGGCGTTAATTCAGCGACCGACTGGGATTCGAACTCAGGATCCTAGAATCCCAAGGCTGTGCCCCAAACGCTAAGCCAACACCAGGCTATTCGGTGACTCTAGTGCATGTCTGTATTAACTGTAGCATCCCCACGCATTGCAGTGATGTAAGAAATAATTCTGCATAATTTTCTAGATTATGAATGTTGAAATCGCCCATCAAAATACACGGTGTTTTTTCTACTTTCA
This sequence comes from Myxine glutinosa, assembly GCF_964187855.1. Lineage (NCBI taxonomy): Eukaryota > Metazoa > Chordata > Myxini > Myxiniformes > Myxinidae > Myxine > Myxine glutinosa. The sequence goes on from NC_136265.1 coordinate 97,639,619, forward strand.
TATTTTCTCGTGTTCAAAGCAAACTATTTTGAAACTCAACTATATCTGTATTTGGTTTCCTATATACAACTCCGATAATAACCTTTCTTTTTTCAATTTCTGTCTGAAGCCAAATCCGTTATATATGTCGTTATGCATGTCATGTTTATATGTGACGAAAACGTCTTCTTCTTTTTCAAATAAAATTACCACCCTCTTAATTAACCCTCCTAATTGCGTTAAGACTGCTGAGACCCCTTAGACCTTTGACGACCCTTTAATTCCCCCAAGACCCTTCAGACCACCAAGACCCCTGAAGACCCAAAATACCCTAAAGACCCAAAACACCCCAAAGACCCAAAATACCCTTCAAGGCCCTGAGGCTCAAAAAGACCCTGAATACCCAAAAACCCAAAAGACCCCGAAGACCCAAAACACCCTGAAGACCCAAAAGACCATTAAATACCCCCAAAGAACCAAAATACCCCAAAGACTCTTAAAGATGAAGAGGAAACAAAAGCCCCTGAAGATGACACTGAAGACCCAAAACACCACAAAGACCCAAAATACCCTTAAAGGCCCAGTGGATCCAAAAGACCCTGAAGACCCAAATGGCCCGAAAAACCCAAAACACCACGAAGACCCAAAAGACACCGAAATGGTCAAAGATGCCTATCTCTCTGAAACGATGTGTGGTGAGGCGTGCAGCGTGCGCCGAGTTACGCTAGTGGTGTGCAAGCGTTATAAAGTCGTCACACGAAATGAAGTCCAAACTCCTTTTATTTCGAATCCTCAATGCCAACATCAAACAAGTCATCAGGAGTATGCATCGTTTTGTTGGAGTCATCGGTCATTTTGCAAATGATGTTTCCATTCTTGGTGCTGACCCCTATCACTGAGGGAGCCTTCCGAGCTGCATTCAAGACAGCATATCTCACATAGGAAAGATCTCTGTTGATGAAGACTTCTCTTGATGCCTCCTTCCCTTTCAGTTTGACCCTCTTGTTATGGAGTTCATTTCTCTTTCTTCTGGTGGAAAAACATGCAATTGTCTGTCTTGGTTTTTCTACAATGGCTTGATTTGCTCTGGGAGGTGGGCCAAGACGATGGCAAGTTCAACTATCGGCAAGAGGTACGCCCAGAGCCGTACCTTTGTGTCTGTCGCTACCTTCAGAACATTTTCCATCAAAACCTCATTCTCCTCTTCTGACTCTGTGAGACCAGTGATTCTTCGGTCGTCTCGCCTCATCTATAGTTCAAGTTCATCCGGCTTAAATGTGATATGAGAAGAAGACGATTCGCCTCCTCTCTTGATACACAAGCATCTTTGACTGCCTGAATAACAGCCGCTATTGCTGCTTGCACAGCAGCCTGCACCTCATTGATGGTGATTTCTGCCAGCATTTCTCTGTCCTTGATGTCTCCAAACTGATCCATTACATCAGCAACATCAATGTAAAGTTCCCTGTTTCGTTTTGGTCTTGGCCCTGGACGATTTGCATGATTTGTCAAGGACACTATGGGATTGCTTGTTTGGGGCTGAGAAGCTACTTGACCAGGCCCTTCAAAACTTTTCCTGGAGCTACCCTTTTTACGAACCATGCTTAAAGTAACACAACAAGATCAGTTATCTCCAGCCTCTCGCCCTTACAATGCAGCTGGACAGCCTCCCCGGCAAGTTATGCCACGTGCCCCACCTCTACTTCGTTTTTTTCTTTTTTTCTTTTTTTGTATACAGAATCGAGGCTCGTGAAAGAGCTAACATTTATCACACAAACAAATCAAACAGACAAACAAAATATATAAAAAGAGGGAGCGGTAGACAAGATGAGGAGAGGAGGGGAAGCACACAAACACAACATTTGAGAGCAGGGACATCGGAAGATGTGTGGGAGGGAGAGGGCTTGGGGGGAGGAGGCGTGGGAAGGGGGGGGGGGGTGGGAGAAGTGTAAAACACAAGGACACCAAGGACTTCCAGGGAAGAAGTTGGTATTTCAAAAAAGTGGATCTGGGGTGGAATTAGCGGGGGTAGAAAAGATCAAGGTTTTGGATGGGGGAAGATAAGAGATGGTGGTGAACAGCTGTTTTAAAGACCTGGAGGGAGGAGTGGGATTGAAGAGAGTGAGGGAGTTTGTTCCAGAGGCGAGAGAAAAGAGGAATGAAGGAGTGAAGGTGAGCAGACAGTCTTAATTTTGGCAGTTTAACCATAAGAGGGTTGCAGGCAGATCTTGTGCGACCTGTAGGAATATTTGGGGGGCAGTGCCCAGAGAGAGTTGGGGGGGGGGGGGGGAAGGCCGGAGAGGAGTCGGGAGAAGACGGAAAGACCACCAACCTGCCTGTGGTGAGTGAGTGAAAGGCCCTCGGAGGTAGCTTCATTGCGGGAGATTTCAATGATTCTGAACGCTTTGGTTTCAACAACGTGAAGGGGAGCTAGGTGTGAGGCAGGAACACCAGCCCAGAGGGGAGAGCAGTATTCCATTGAGCTGCGGATGAAAGCCTTGTATGTGGTGAGGAGCTCAGGTGTGCCAAGGAAGGACTTCGCATGACGGAGGATGCGCAGTCGGCGACTGGCTTTGGAGGCCAGATTTGAAATATGGTTTTCCCAGGAATGATCATGGCAGATAGTGAGACGCAAAAGCTTGAGTGACAGAACTTCTTGGAGAGGATTGTTCAGAAAGTGGATGGGAGGGTTGTCCAGTCGGTCTTTTCGGAGAGACATCGTAAGAGTGTGAGATTTGTCAGGATTGAAAGACATGTTCCACTTGTTTGCCCAGTCTGTGATATTGTCCAGGTCTGCAGAGAGTGAGGAGGCTGCACACTGCCGATCTGAGGGATGAGGAATGGAGCGACAGAGAGTAGAGTAATCAGCAAAGAGATAGAGAAGATTTTCAAGAGAGTCAGAGAGATCATTGATGAAGACCAGAAAAAGCACAGGGCCCAGAACACTGCCTCGGGGAACTCCAGCCTGAACAGGAAGAGGAGATGAGAGAAACCCATTCAGGGCCACACGTTGACTACGACTAGAGAGGAAGTCCGCCAGCCATGCGTGGAGATTTCCATGGATACTAAAGGAGGAGAGTTTGGTGAGCAGAGCGGGGTGCCAGACCGTATCGAAGGCACGTGATATGTCAAGGGAGACAGCTCTAATTTCCTGTTTGGCATTGAGGACCTCCATCCATTGTTGAGAAAGCAGGAGCAGCATGTCCAGAGTAGAGTGACCTGGTCTGAAACCAAATTGATGATCAGAGATCAAGCGATTGGAGAAGAGGAAAGATTTCATATCCGAAGCAATGATGGATTCCATGACTTTGCTGATAATTGGGAGAAGGCTGATTGGTCTGTTGTTGCTAGGATCTGTTTTTGCACCTTTTTTGTGCAAAGCGGTGATGTTGGCTGATTTCCAAGCAGATGGCAGATGACCTTGAGCAAAAGAGAGGGTGAAGAGAACAGAGAGAGGGAGTGAAAGAGTGGAAGAACAGGCTTTTAGGACCCGTGGGCTGATGCCGTCAGGTCCAGTTGCAGAATCAGAGTCGAGGGTTGACAGAAACTTTTCCACCTTGTCAGGAGAAAAGGACCCAGAGTCCAGGAGCAGCTGGGTATGACTGGATACCGTGGGTACAGAGAGGGATGGGTTTGGGACATAAGATTTAGAGGCAAACGCAGAGTTGAGGCATTCAGCTTTTTCACGTGAGGAGTGAGCTGTGTAGCTGTTTGAGGTGAGGGAGGGGATGGAGGGGGAACAAACACCAGAAACAGATTTGACCAGACGCTACCAGGATTTGGAAGAGGGAGAGAGATAATATAGTTCGGTCTTGAGAACGGAGAGATATTGTTTCCTGGCTCTCCTGAGGGTGGACACACACTTGTTTCGGGCTTTCTGAAAGGAAATGAGATTTCCTTCCGTTGGATTTGCTTTCCAGGAGACGAAGGCAAGTTGTTTCTGGGCAACAGAATCACCACAAGATTCCGTGTACCATGGACGGGAGGAAGGGTTTGATAACTGAAGACGAGATGGGATAAATCTGTGCATGAGAGAGTAATTTACTTTGGAAGAATTCCCAGGATGAGTTGATGTCAGAGGCAGCAGAGATGGGAGACCAGTCCAGATGATTGATGGCTGCTTGAAGACCCTGCCAGTTGGCCTGAGTGAAATGTCAGACTCGTCGACGCTGAGGAGGCTCTCTGAGAATGGTCAGAGAGATGTCCACTTTAACAAGCACATGATCAGATGAGCCGATTGGAGCAGAAGAAGAGCAGCAGACATTTTCAGGGAAGTTAGTCATAACCAAGACCAGAAGAGAAGATGCTCCATTGACTGAGATCCGGGTCAGGAAATTGACAGATTGTGTCAGTCCCAGTGAGTCGCAGAAGTCCTTTGTTGAGGAGCCATGGCTGGTGAGAGAGGTAACCACACCCAGCCAACTGGCATGGTGACAATTGAAATCACCACATATGTGGAAGAGAGAGTTGGGATGGGTAGATAGAAGTTGGTCCATATTATCGGACAGCAAGATGTAGATGGAATCATCACAGTGTGGTGGATGGTGCAACACACATATGAACAAAAGGTGGGAGTGAATGGGAAGCCGTAGCCAGAGGTATTCCTGGGGGTGAGGTTGAGAGAGGGGCAGTGCAGGGCAAGTGAGGAAGAGAGTTTTTGATAAAGATAGCAACCCCACCTCCAGGACGAGGCTCAGGTCTATCATACCGTAGGAGGGAGTAACCTGGGAGAGATACCAAGGAATCAGAGACATCATGAAGGAGGAAAGTTTCTGTTAAGCAGATCACGTCTGGTTTGTCAGAAGCAACCTGTATGGAGAGATCAGTCAAGTTTGAGCGAAGGCCCCGGATGTTTGAGGTCCATACCGTTAATGAAGAGGATGGGGGAGCATCGGATACAGAACGGGGGGGGGGGGGGGTAGGGTAAGATGTGGAAGAGGAGGAAGAGGTAAGGAGAGTTGTTGACGGTGTGTCAGAGATTTCAGAATAGCTTGGAGAACGGGAAGGATGGAGCGGAGAAAAGGTTTGATGGTGATTGGGTGAGGCACAGTGAGGTGTTATTTGAGGAGGGGGAAGAGCGAGGCAGAAGGTTGGGGGAGATGAAGGTGAGAGTTGGAAGGGGGAAGAAGCGGGGAGGACGCTTTGAGGAGGAGGGGTGTGGGGTGAGTTTAGGAGGGAAGGGGCAAGGGGGGAGATTTGAAAGGGATGGGTGATGGGAAGGATTTGGAGGGGAGGGGCAAGGGGGAAGATTTGAAAGGAATGGGTGATGGGGAAGATTTGGAGGGGAGGGGCAAGGGGGGAGATTTGAAAGAGATGGGTGATGGGAAAGATTTGGAGGGGAGCGGCAAGGGGGTAGATTTGGAGGGGAGGGGTGATGGGGAAGTTTTGGAGGGAAGGGGTGATGGGGAAGATTTGGAGGGGAGGAGTGAGATTGGATTTTGGAAAGTGTACGATTAATGGAAAACGAACTTTTATTGCAAAATGAGTTTCCTGTGACCTTCGAGTCAAAAATACATTTGAGGACGCTGGAGGAGGGGTGGGGTGCAGGAGAGTTTAGGGAATGTATGAAGGAGGCACTGTAAGAGATTGAATTTTTTTTTTCGGATGAATACATTTGGTGAGCAAGTCGAAAGCAACCTGTTATAGAAGAAGAAGAAAAAGGTGTTATAATATACAACAGAATACATTACTTCAGGGGAACGTTTAAACATTTTTTAATTGAGCAGTGAAAACTATCTGGGGAAATGGAGAATGGAAATGGGGGTGAAACACGTGATCGAAGAACGAACGACGAATAAGAACAACGAATAAGAACGAGAAGGAAATATATATATTTTATTTATTTATTTTTTTTGAGTTGAGATTTTAAACAAGGAAGTATGGGGTGAAAAGACGGACAAAAACAGAGAACGAAAGTAATTGCAGCACAATCGACGGCCCGCTGAGAGAAAAACAAAGCCTCAAGGTCGGGCACGGTAGCCTACAAGGCCTCAAAAGACGCGACACGAATTAACCGACGATTTTGTATGCAGGTATGAAAAATTAACACCGAGAATCTTCCTAAGGACACACTATAGGTACACACACCGAAAGATCAATACAGTTTCGACAAAACACAATTGTGAACAATTTACTTAACTTCGAAAGCGTGAGCGCATAGACAGCTTCGAAAAGACGTGACCTCGCCGACAAAGATTCGATGGCCTAAAGTTCTCCAAAACCCACGATTTCGTAGTCCTACGACAAATACACAGGCATGTTTTGTTTGAAATGCACATTGACAAGTCTCACCTAACTGGGGAGTAGTGGGGCAGGGTGGGGTGGAGCATGCAAGCCAAATTTTGAGCTTGGATCAATTCACCCAGAGGCCAAGGTGATGACGAAGAGGTCTGGACATGATAAAACACGCCCTGGCTTTAAATCCGAAACAACCGGCGTTCAAAAGCCAAGTGGATGTTTTGAAGAAAAATCCTGAGGAGCGACGAATCAAGTCACTCCTGAACCCGTGGTCATTACATGGCCCCTGAAAAACAACAGAGAACACAAGACAGATCCTAGCAACAAGAGTGCAAAACAGAGTGCAAAACACAAGAGTGCAAAAACAGATCCTAGCAACTACAGACCAATCAGCCTTCTCCCAATTATCAGCAAAGTCATGGAATCCATCATTGCTTTGGATATGAAATCTTTCCTCTTCTCCAATGGCTTGATCTCTGATCATCAATTTGGTTTCAGACCAGGTCACTCTACTCTGGACATGCTGCTTCTGCTGTCTCAACAATGGATGGAGGTCCTCAATGCCAAACAGGAAATTAGAGCTATCTCCCTCGACATATCACGTGCCTTCGACACGGTCTGGCACCCCGCTCTGCTCACCAAACTCTCCTCCTTTGGTACCCATGGAAATCTCCACGCATGGCTGGCGGACTTCCTCTCTAGTCGTCGTCAACGTGTGGCCCTGAATGGGTTTCTCTCATCTCCTCTTCCTGTTCAGGCTGGAGTTCCCCAAGGCAGTGTTCTGGGCCCCGTGCTTTTTCTGGTCTTCATCAATGATCTCTCTGACTCTCTTGAAAATCCTCTCTATCTCTTTGCTGATGACTCCACTCTCTGCCTCTCCATTCCTCTTCCCTCAGATCGGCAGTCTGCAGCCTCCTCACTCTCTGAAGACTTGGACAAAATCACAGACTGGTCAAACAAGTGGAACATGTCTTTCAATCCTGACAAATCTCACACTCTTACTATGTCTCTCCGAAAAGATCGACTGGACAACCCTCCCATCTACTTTCTCAACAATCCTATCCAAGAAGTTCTGTCGCTCAAGCTTTTGGGTCTCACTATCTGCCATGATCTTTCTTGGGAAAACCACATTTCCAAGCTGGCCTCCAAAGCCAGTCGCCGACTGGGCATCCTCCGTCGTGCGAAGTCCTTCCTCGGCGCACCTGAGCTCCTCACCACATACAAGGCTTTCATCCGCAGCTCAATGGAATACTGTTCTCCCCTATGGGCCGGTGCTCCTGCCTCACACCTAGCTCGGCTTCACGCTGTTGAAACCAAAGCTTTCAGAATTATTGGAATCTCCCACGATGAAGCTATCTCTGAGGGCCTTTCACTCACTCACCGCAGGCAGGTAGGTGGTCTTTCTGTCTTCTACCGACTCCTCTCCGGCCTTGCACCCCCAGCTCTCTCTGTGCTCTGTCCCCCAAATATTCCTACAGGTCGCACAAGATCTGCCAGCAACCCTCTGATGGTTAAACTGCCGAAATCTCGGCTCTCTGCTCACCTTCACTCTTTCATTCCTCTTTTCTCCCGCCTCTGGAACAAACTCCCTCACTCCCTTCAATCCCACTCCTCCCTCCAGGTCTTTAAAACAGCTGTTCACCACCATCTCTTATCTTCCCCCATCCAAAACCTTGATCTTTTCTACCCCCGCTTATTCACCCCAGATCCACCTTGTTTGAAATTCCAACTTCTTTCCTGGAAGTCCTGGCAGTGTCCATATGTTTTATACCTCTCCCACCGCCCCCTTCCCATGCCCCCCCCCCCCCCCCCAAAGCCCTCGCCCTCTCTCAGATCTCTCGATGTCTCCATGTCTCTCGGTCCCTGCTCTCAAATGTTGTGTTTGTGTCCTTCCCCCTCTCTCCCCATCTTGGCTACCGCTCCCGATGTTATATGTTTTATGTGTCGGTTTGTCTTTCTGTGTGATTAATGTTCGCTCTTTCACGAGCCTTGATCTTGTATACAAAAGAAAGAAAAAAAAGGGAAAAAAAAGACCTTTTTACCTTCTTTCTTGGTCTCACCCTGGACTCGCGTGCAACGACGTCACCCACGTCGCTCGCTCGAGATGAGCACCAGATGTGATTATTAACTACGAAAAAAAACCCCTATGTTATGATTTAATTGCGTTAAAAAAATTCCACGATGGTGGATGAATTTCTCAAACATCCATTATCCCCTTCATCGTTAGGTGAAAGATTTGAACCAACCATTTGATTTGAAATATACCTTGCTACCTCCGCCACCGAAGGTGGATAGAGGTTTTGTTTTCACCCCTGTCTGTCTGGCTGTTGATATCTCAAAATGTTATGGATGAATTAGGATGAACCTTGGTGGAAAGGTTGGGTGTGTGACAAGGCCACACACTCAAATTATTAACTGATTCTTCACCATTGAGAGATGGGGCCAAAAACGAGATATCACATGATATCCCAAACAGTTATTGACGGATTCCAACAAAACTTGGTTGATGAGTTGTGTGACGAGAACAAGCCGGTTAGATTTTCGTTTAGGTCTGGATGCATATCCTGCCTATCATGCGTTTCACATGCAAATTCACATTTATAAAAGCTGTTAATTTTTTTTTTTTTAAACACCAGCCTTCTGACTGATAATTTCATTTATTTATCCCAAAGTTTGAATATCATCGAAAAAACTCAAACTTTTTAACAGTATTGTACTGTATATTTACATCAAGAATATTTTTTCACTTCATGCAGTGGAACAAATACAAACGTACATGTGAGACTTGGCTGCGTTTGTCTGAATGATGTTTCAAGTGTTGAGCAGAATCTGATTCTTTTTTACGGGTCCTGTGATGTGTATTTACAGGTGAATCCACTGAATCTAAAAGGGAGACTGCACCTAATTTTACCTGCGATGCAGCCATACGCTGGCAGGACTTGCCAAATGAAATGATCAACAGGACCTTTTACAAACACGACAAACCTCATGAGAAAATGTTTGCAGAGAATAGCATTCATAATGCTCTCAAAGGAAAGAAAACATCTACCGTTAAACACATTAAAATTCACAATGATGAACGCCCATACAAATGCGCAAGTTGCGGGAAATTCTTCATTCATTCATCCAACCTTAAACGACACATGGGAATACACAATGATGAACGCCCATACAAATGCACAAATTGTGGAAAATCTTTTCATCGGTCAGCCCACCTTAAAAGACACGTGGCAATTCACAATGGTGAGCGCCCATACAAATGCACAATTTGTGGAAAATCTTTCAATCGATCATCCATCCTAAAAACACACATGAGGATTCACAATGGCGAACGCCCGTATAAATGCACAATTTGTGGAAAATCCTTCGGTCATTCAGCCAACCTTCAAAAACACATGAGAATTCACAATGGCGAGTGCCCATTCAAATGCACAATTTGTGGAAAATCTTTTAATCAATCATCCACTCTTTCAACCCACATGAAAATTCACAATGGAGGACGCACAAACACAAACAAATGCACAATTTGTGGAAAATCTTTTAATCAATCATCCACTCTTAAAACCCACATGATGATTCACAGTGGTGGGCACCCGTACAAATGCACAATTTGTGGAAAATCTTTCAATCACTCATCCACTCTTAAAACACACATGAGGATTCACAATGGTGAACGCCCATATAAATGCACAAGTTGTGGAAAATCCTTCCGTCATTCATGCAACCTTAAAACCCACATGATGATTCACAATGGCGAACGCCCATACAAATGCACAATTTGTGGAAAATGTTTCAATCAGTCATCCACCCTAAAAACACATATGAGGATTCACAATGGTGAACGCCCATATAAATGCACAATTTGTGGAAAATCCTTCGGTCATTCAGCCAACCTTCAAAAACACATGAGAATTCACAATGGCGAGTGCCCATTCAAATGCACAATTTGTGGAAAATATTTTAATCAATCATCCACTCTTTCAACCCACATGAAAATTCACAATGGAGAATGCACAAACACAGATAAATGCACAATTTGTGGAAAATCTTTTAATCAATCATCCACTCTTAAAACCCACATGATAATTCACAGTGGTTACCACCCATACAAATGCACAATTTGTGGAAAATATTTTAATCAATCATCCACTCTTAAAACCCACATGATAATTCACAGTGCTGAGCACCCATACAAATGCACAATTTGTGGAAAATCTTTTTGTCGACCATCCACTCTTAAAACCCACATGATTATCCACAATGGAGAACGCCCACACAAATGCACAAATTGTGGAAAATCTTTTAATCGATCCTCCACTCTTAAAACACACTGGAGAATTCACAATGGCGAACGCCCATACAAATGCACAAATTGTGGAAAATCTTTTAATCAGTCAGCCCATCTTAAAAGACACACAGCAATTCACAATGGTGAGCGCCCATACAAATGCACAATTTGTGGAAAATGTTTCAATCGATCATCCATCCTAAAAACACACATGAGGATTCACAATGGTGAACGCCCATATAAATGCACAAGTTGTGGAAAATCCTTTGGTCATTCATGCAACCTTCAAAAACACTTGAGAATTCACAATGGTGAACGCCCATATAAATGCACAAGTTGTGGAAAATCTTTTAATCAATCATCCACTCTTTCAACTCACATGAAAATTCACAATGGAGAACACACATCCAAATGCACTATTTGTTTAAAATCTTTTAATCAATCATCCACTCTTAAAACCCACATGATAATTCATAATGGTGAGCACCCATACAAATGCACAATTTGTGGAAAATATTTTTGTCGATCATCCTCTCTTAAAACCCACATGATAATCCACAATGGAGAACGCCCATACAAATGCACAAATTGTGGAAAATATTTTAATCGATCCTCCACTCTTAAAACACACTTGAGAATTCATAATGGCGAACGCCCGTACAAATGCACAAATTGTGGAAAATCTTTTAGTCAGTCAGCCCACCTTAAAAAACATGAGTATTCACAATGGAGAACGTGTCAGGGTAAAAATGTCTCTGGACCAAAATAATTCTCATCTCTGGACCAATCAGACAGCCGTGGCCGAAAGGCATGTTGGGTAAATGCATTATGTGATATAGTTGAACGAGGCTAAAAGGAAATATGCTTGTTTGTATAGAGTTGGCTGAGAGCCATTTCACAGTTGTGGGGCAGAACTGCTTTTCTGTGCTGAGCTGGCAAAACATGTTTTATCTGTGGTTTGACCTTGTTCAAATGTGAAGCCAAGGGTCCGTTACATCAGCTTTTGTTCTTATCTCATGCTCCACCATGACTTCTGCTTTCCTTTTGTAGTAAAAATAAGTTGTATATATATTTGATACAGTTTGAGTAGAATTTAGGTATCTGCTTGCCCGAGGACAAACTTTTCTCTCCGTACGTACGAAATAAATAATCGTTTATCTATCACGTGATGGCTGTCATATTTTGATTAAGGTGGACAGACTGCCACAGATTGGCGCAAGCGAGCAGGGCTCACCAGTGGGAGGAAGGAGCGGGGTTTTCACCGAGCTGGCGGCAACCACCTGGGCCCAATAACTAAGGTGAGATCTTTCTCGACTCGTAGGTATATTGCCGTCGCTGGGTGGCCTGCTCCACTCTTAGCAAAAACCCAAAAGTGAGTCCGAACAAAAAAAAAAGGTGACAGTAAAGGATAAAAGAAAAAGGATTATTTATTGTTGGGGGTCCATGTCGGTGTTAAGGATGTGTGTGATCGACAATAGAAGAACCGAAAAATGATTCCTTGAGGACTGCATCGATAAATACAGCAAGGGAAATAAGGCATAAGGATGGGAAAAAGTGAGGTCAAAGCAGATAGCTCTGCGGAGCCGGTGGTTGGATTTTGTATGGGGTACATGTGGAAAATACATGGACCAGGAGAAGTAAGAGATGTGAAAGTGTGGAATAATTGGACAAAAAGGACAGCGCAAGGATTTCACGGTCAAAAGATCGTTCAGTACAAATGCATTGGAAACTTACGTAAGGAGCTGGGGTTGAACCAGGGGTCACGATTAGGGTAGCTCAAATAGCAGGTTTGAAAGAACAACCTTTATAGCCTAGAGTCACTGAACCAGGGGTAAAGATATCCCGGGTGGATGAGGAATTAGATATTCCACTAATTGGCTTCGCAGCCAAAACTGGCCAGTTTCAAAGAAGTTAACAAAAAAAGGAGTCTGGGACTCTTCTAATAGGATTGGATGAGTGAGTCCAACCAATGGCGGTAAGAAGCCAAGTGTTATGGATTCGTCGCTTCCGCCTTTGTTGTTATGATATACTTGCAGGATTTTTAGTTTCAGGTAATATTGTTGGTAACATTTCTGTGTGAAATGGAGATTACTTCAGTAAAAGGTAAAAATAAATGTTTGTGAGGAAAAAAGGAAAACGCGGCAAAGAACCGGAATAGGAAATTGGAGGGAGAGGAGACGGCCGGGCGAGAGAAAGCCGTGAGTCGCATCGAGGCTGCGAGCGGGCTTTTTTGATATTGGTCACGAATGAGTTGAGGCTTCCAGTGAAAGGGATTGCCCGTGGCATCGTCCTATATTGCAATTGCAATTAAACCTGCGTCTCAGGTTTTATACTACCAAGCGTGAGCTATTGATGGCGGGAAAGCAAGAGCCTCCATTACAGGCAGATCCACCATTTTTTCTTGAGGAGACCGTCTGCCTGGTGCATCGTGCTTTGTCATTGGAATTTCCATATCGTGTGGATTGCCGTTGGTTTTCCATATCGGCTACATCATTGGTGGACGTGGGGGCGCTCACGTTTTGAGTGATCATTACCGTGCTGCCATTTGCTCGACCTCCCACCTCGTAATTCCTCATCCGCAACCGCGCTGACACCTGCCTATTGTTCTCGTCGTTCTGCATGTCTTCAACCAGCATGAGGATTAGTGCACGGACTTTGGGGAATGTTACATTCCACTCACGTTCGTGAGCTTATTGCTTTGAGAGCATTGGGAGAATGATGGTACCATCATGTGTATTGTTCATTTGATGAAAGTGATGTTTTCATGGTACTTTCTTTAAGAGTGTTATTGTTGTGTATGTGAGAGTTCTTCATACAATTACTTGTTTTGTTCTACACAATTGCATTGGTGTGGTTTTACAATGGTTTATTTGAACACTCAAAATAACAAATCTTTCTGCCGCGTTCCCTCTCGAGACTCTGAGGGGCACTGTAACCGGGGATTGGGGAGGTGACACGTAACATAATTTGGTGGCTCGTCCGGGATTGAATTCCCTAACATTCCCATAAAATTCCGAGCGATAAAGTTATTGGAGCATGGAATGAAGGTATTGGAAAGGGTGTTGGAGAGGAGGATAAGGAAGAAAGTGAAGATCGACGAAATGCAGTTTGGATTTATGCCAGGAAGAGGAACGACAGATGCGCTTTTCATTGTGAGGCAGTTGCAGGAGAAGTACATGGATAAGAGGAAGAAGTTGTTTCTTGGGTTTGTTGATCTGGAGAAAGCATTCGATAGGGTTCCACGCAAAGTATTGACATGGGCATTGAGGAAGTTAGGAGTGGAGGAATGGTTGATCAGAGTAGTGATGGCAATGTACAAAAGAGCACGCACAGCTGTAAGGACGAAGGACGGGAACAGTGGTGAGTTTGAGGTGAAGGTGGGAGTGCATCAGAGGTCGGTACTAAGTCCACTACTATTTGTAGCTGTGATGGAGGTGCTGGCTCAGACCGTAAAGGAGGGTTTACCGTGGGAGTTGTTGTATGCAGATGATCTGGTGTTGATTGCGGAAAGTATGGATGGACTGAAGGAAAAGATGAACAAGTGGAAGGAATGTATGGAGACAAAAGGTCTGAAGGTGAATATCGGAAAGACAAAGGTGATGGCAAGTGGTAAAGCATGTGGTGAGGTGGAAAGAACTGGGAAGTGGCCGTGTGCTGTGTGCAGGAAGGGTGTCGGAGTGAACTCCATTCAATGTACAATGTGTGCTGAGTGGGTTCATCAAAAATGTAGTGGTCTGAGAGGGTCATTAACCAGTGTGGCAGCTACATTCAAATGTAAGGTGTGCACAGAGGGAGCTGCAGATGGACGAAATGTTGAGTTGGATCTTGGAGACGGCATGAAGCTGGAAGGTGTGAAAACATTTTGCTACCTCTGAGACATGCTGAATGGAGAAGGTGGATCAGACTCGGCAACGGTTGCTCGAGTGAGATGTGCATGGAAGAAGTTTCGGGAACTGAGTGGCGTGCTGATGAGGAGGAGAGTGTCGCTGAAGCTGAAGGGAAAGGTGTATGCTGCATGTGTGAGAAGTGTTATGATTTATGGGAGCGAGACATGGGTAATGAACGTAGAGCAGCAACGAAGGCTGGAAAGGGTGGAAATGCGAATGGTTCGATGGATGTGCGGAGTATCGTTGAGAGAGAGGAAGACAAATGATGAATTGCGAAAGATGATGGGAATATTGCCTGTGATTGATGCTGTGAAGAGGAACAGGTTGAGATGGTTTGGTCATGTATTGAGGAAGGATGAAAGTGACTGGTTGAGAAGAGTGATGGAAGTTAATGTAGAAGGAAGTAGGGGACGGGGAAGACCGAGAAAGACTTGGCTAAAGATGGTGGAAGAAGAAATGCGGGCAAGGGGGTTAACAAGGAGAGATGCAGAAAATAGGGCAAAATGGAGAAGATTGTCATGGGGACCGCAAGGCTAACCCCCGCTCTAGCAGGGAACATGGCCTTAAAATGCATGTTGTTGTCCCAAATTTGACATTCCCTAACATTCCCAAATTTGACAATTTTTGTGTGAAGGTTAACAGACTTGCTAACTAATAGTCACAATGGTGTTTGATGTGGAAGATTTTGTGACGTCCCCTAACGAGGCACAGTTACAGGCATTAAAAAGATCGGAACATAGGACGTTGGCCAAATACTGCACCTTGGAGGTCCGAGTTTATATGAAGAAGGCAGAGATTCAGACATTGGTGGTAGAATATTTTGTGGGAGAGAGAAAATGGGAAGAGGTAGCATTGGTTACTAGAGGAATAAATAGCACCGCAAAGCGGGCGGTACCCCTCAGCCCATGCATGGTGGAAACCAATTTCAAGATGGCTGCCGTGGCGGCCATATTGAAAATTGCAGCACGCCTATTTTCGAAAGGAACCGTCCTCTACTCAACCCCAACACACACTGTAAAAATGGATTTAATCGGACAAGCCGTTCTGCTTGAAATTGACGGAAACCAATTTCAAGATGGCTGCCGTGGCGGCCATATTGAAAATCGCAGCGTGCCCATGAACCTTCCTCTACTCAACCCCAACATACACTGCAAAAATGGATTTAATCGGACAAGCCGTTCTGCTCGAAATTGACGGAAACCAATTTCAAGATGGCTGCCGTGGCGGCCATATTGAAAATCGCAGCGTGCCCATTTTAGAAAGCAACCTTCCTCTACTCAGCCCCAACACACACTGCAAAAATGGATTTAATCGGACAAGCCGTTCTTGAAATTGACGGAAACCAAAAGTTGACGGATGCCTGGACGACGCCCGTGACAACAATACCCCTTAGCTCAATTTGGGCTGAGGGGTGAAAAGGAAACGTGGAGCTCCAGAAAATTGAGATGCAACTGCAGAGCCAGGAAAGATTGAATGAGTTGAAATTGGAAGAGAAGAGGCAGCAACGAGTGGACAAAAAAAGCAGAAAAGGAACGAGAACTCGAGGAGAAAAGAGCAGAGGAAAGAGTAGAGTTGAATTCCCGCTTCCGGTTTCTCGAGCGAGGTGGCGACTTTTGATCTTTCCAGGCATAAAAAGTTTAAGTATTTTTCCATTCGTGTGTTTGTCAAATATCCACTCGTTATTTTATTGTCCATGCGTTATTGTGTGTTTCTTGTTAGTTTTGATATGAAATTTGCATAGCTTGTAATTAATAAATCGTTTTCTGTCCGCGTGCACGGCCTTGTAACCTGAGGCTTCCCCCAAACTTCCCCGAACATCTACTCTTTATCTAACGCTTTAAATCCACCCCTCCCCCCCAAAGAAAACAAAAAAAACGTTTATTTACTTCTCTCCACGTGTGCTGTTGTCTCTTCGTGTGCTTCTGTCCACGTGCTTCTGTCCATGTGCTTCTCGCCACGTGCTTCTCTCCACGTGCGCTGTCTCGCCCCGCCCCCTTTATCTCCTTGTCTTCCACCGTTTGCCCTGTTCACGTGACACGTGGTTGTCCCTCTCGGCTCCCTCTCCACGTCGGTATTTTGTGAATATAAGATTGTTTTTCACGGTTTTGTTTAAATATTATTTAAATATGTTTAAACATTCCCCTGCAATGTTTTATTCGGTGCTATATTACAACACGCTATTTTTCTTCCTATTTAAAAGGCTTTTTTCATTTTCCTCTTCAACTCATTCAACTTCAAAAAAGAAATCAATCTCTTACAATTCTTCCTCACTACATGCTCTAAAGTCTAAACTCACCTTTATTCCACCCCTCCTCTATCGTTTTTAAACGGATCTCTGACTTGAAAATCACAATAAACCCACTTTCGTTATAAATGTTCATTTTTCCTGAATCATTCACTTTCTAAACTCCCTCCTCACACCTCCCCTCCTAAACTCCCTACTCCCCCCTCCCTTTCAATTCTCCCCCATCAACCCTTCCCTCCAAATCTCCCCCCTTACCCCTCCCCTCCTAAATTCCCCCCAAACCCCTCCTCTTCAAATCTCCCCCTCCCCCCCACCATCTTTCTCCAATTCTCCCCCTCCTCCTCAAAGCTGCCTCGTCCCCACTTCATCTCACTTCTATCTCATACCTCCACCTCCTCCAACCTTCGACTTTCCTCTGCCAATCCCCCCTCCCTCAAACAACCCCTCACTGTGCCTCATCCCATCACCATCAAACCTTTTGTCCTCCTCATCCTTCCCTTTCTTGTAAATCTTCTGTAATCTCTGACACACCATCAACAGCTCTCCCTGTTTGTGTCGGTTTTGTGTGATTAATGTTAGCTTTTTCACGAGCCTCGATCTTGTATACAAAAAAAACAAAAAACTACTTTACAGGTGAAACTACAATGGCACTGAGTGGAGAGCATACTTCTGCCAGGTGAAGTTTACGTTTTATATCCCAGAGCGGACCAGAAAAACAATAAAGAATCACATTTAATCAAAATCATCCGTCCACAACTTTTTGAGATATCCTGCTGTGTATCGTTTTTGGCCCGATCTCCCAATGGTGAAGAATCCCTTAAAAAATTATACTAGCCGGATCCAGATCCGGATCTTCACCAAAATTGAATCGATTCTTCCTTGTCACACACATAACCGGTCTATCATGTTTCGGCCAAATCCGTCCACTTTTGGGATATCCTGCTATGTATAGTTTTTGGCCCTATCCCCCAATGGTGAAGAATCACTTAAGTTCTAGTCGCCGAATGCGGAACTTCAGCAAAATCTAATAATGTCGTCCTTGTCACATACGCTACATATCTGCCAGATTTCGTCCGAATCCGTCCACAACTTTTTGAGATATCTTGTTCACAAACAAACAGACAGGGGTGAAAACATAACCTGCATCCACCTTTGGTGGTGGAGATAATAATGTTGTGGTTTTTAGAACCCTCCACTTTGTAAATATCTGTAATATTCCCTTGTAAATAATCCCCTGTAAATACTCCCATTTTTGGTGTAAAGGTCAAAGATCGCACCCTAGTTAGGCCACGATCAACACGTAGCAGAGCTCATTAATTAATAGGCGTGGCTCGATGAAGCGCGGCTTGATTTCTAAGCGGGTTATAAAAGTGCCAAGCCCTCTCACAGAGATGCGCCAGGGGAGGCCATTGATGAAGAACTGCGCAGGGGACCGTTGCGATTGAGAGAACAGCGCAGAGACGGCGGATGATAAGAACACTGCGCAGAGGATCGCTTGGAACCATCGTTTGATACGTACTGCCGTTTGATACGGACCTTGATTGATCGGGAGAGAGAGCGCGTTCGGCACGCTATATGCACGCAGCATCCCCGCCCCTCGCGTATGTAAGGTCCGGTCGTGCGCCAACGACACGCGAAGCTGCCTGCCATTCTTCGCGGCGGACCCGGAGCCTGGAACCATCTGCTTGGACCCTTCTCTTCCTTCCCACCACCACCACCCCATTCGTGTAAGTGTGTTTGTATTGTCCTGGGCGTGTGATAATATAAGACTGTTTAAGGCTGCCCTCTGTCACTGCTTCTTCTTCTTCTTCTTCTTCTTGTATATTCCCTTCTTTCATTTCCTCTTCGTTATTGTACATAATTAATAAATTATATTTGTTCTTGCTTTACTTTGGTTCCTCTCATCCGATCACTTGCATCCTGTCCCCAATTGAATATCGGTGGCACGATATAGGAACCGCTATAATCGGGTTTAGACTGCCGCTAACGGCTCGAGCTTCGGATTGCTAAACCGCTCAGCAACATTCCATCTTGTCCGTGGCTCGGGCAGAAGTATCGCCCTGCTTCCGACCGGAAGGAGCGCGATATCTTCTAGGACTCGGACGGCCAGCTTAATAGACGAGGGGATTAAACCCCCCTCGGTAAGGGGAGTGCCGTAAACCGAGATCCGCGACAATAATATTGGAGTTATTGGTAAGTGCCTTAATTCATGATTGTTGGCCGCAATCTTTGATTTAAGGGTCTGAGTAGTCGGATTGAAATTTTATTGGCACCAATGAATTCCTTCACCCTGGAAACCCCAAGTTAGATACCAAAATGATTGTTCTACACCTAATAATAAGGAAGTTACAGCCGCCTTCCTGATTTTCAGGACCAGCGGCGGCCATCTTGGAACTGACCCAGTATTAACCGACTTCCGGTGGTCAGATTTTGGTAGATTTTTTTCTGTAGGTTAAAAATAAAACACTGAAAAAATGTTTTTGCAGAATTTGTTGAGGGTCTGATGGTATATTGACCTGTCTACTTGTCGAGCCGTGTCTGCAGGCACAGCGATGAAAGCCCGCCGGATGCGCCGAACCACGTGTCGAGCCGTGTCCATGCAGGTAATAATAAAATTTGGCCTTTTAAGGGTTGAGTGTCCAGCAAGGAAGTATCACGGACCATATCGAAATGTATATGATATGTTTTATGATATGATATGTTTTATGTTTTTTGCGATAGTTTGCCTCCCATCTATCTCAAGCAACTAACGACAGCATCTGAAGAAGAGTACACTCACTGATGGTCGGGATTTGGGATTCGAACCCAGGCTATATGCACAACCTTCTCAACAATTAAGCTCCTAGGCCATGAAAACATCCGTTTCACAGATCTGCACGTAATCGAGCCTTGACTCAACACCTGCATGGCTGGGATTCCATCTCCGTTAGCCAGCTTATGACACACCAGATTCCAACAAGCTACAGACAGTCCGAGCCGCGGGTGCTCCATCATGCAACCCCACAAGCTTGTTCAATGCACTAATGATTTTTGCACCATTCCAATCGTTTTGGATGCAAGATCTTTGTGGATAAATAAATGCATGTTATTACAAAGGTCGTTTACAAGGCCATAAAAATAGGCCTCAAATTCCAAATCCCCTCGCCAGGCCGAACACCCTCGCTAGGCAGAATAGCTCACCCAACCAACTCTCCAACAAGTTTTTTTTATTTTTTTTGTTTTTTTATTTTTATACAACAACCACAACTGTTGAACTATCACGTTATATATCAGTTTTCGCCCTGTCACTCGGTGGTGAAGAATCGGAGTACGAATCCACATTCAAACAAAATCACATGGGACACTTGAGTCAGACAGGTCACTTTTAAACAACCAAACATTACATTTCACATTCCAAGATCCTTCCCTTACAGCACGGTCAGCGAATTATCACCAGCTTCGCTTAAATTCCCTTTTCCATTCTAAATGGGATAATATTTCATAACAATTATAATAATTTCATGATTCCCAATCAACGACCATACAACATATTCTCCAACCACATTCCACTTCAAACCTCCATCCATTCTGCCATCTTGGGATGGATCTAGTCTAATGGTACCATCCAGACCAGCCCACATCGTGTGGCTACTCTCTCCACGTGCTTGGCTCCTGAAAAGGTCAGAGGAATAGAACCACTTTAAGAGGCCATTTTTCCCCGCAGAGTGGGGGTTGGCCTTTTTCGGGCACCGTGGTCCCCTTTTTTGAAGCACTGTTTTATGGCCGGATGCCCTTCCTGCCGCCAACCCTGTTAGTCCCTCTTGCGACACACAGGGAATTACCAGTGAGCTGGTACTCAATTTGCCGACCTCGGAAGGATGGCAGGCCGAGTCAACCCCCCTAGCGTTAATTCAGCGATCGACCGGGATTCAAAGCCATGATCCTAGGATCCCAAGTCGCACCCCAAACGCTAAGCCAACACCAGGCTGAAGGTCAGAGGAATGAGATCCTTTATTGGGGCATATAAGGTTTAGGCTTGTGTTATCCCTGGCTGCTCAACACCGCTATCCCCCTTGGATGATGCTGTGGCTGGATGCCAAACACTGGACAGAGTTGTGTGGACTGACGAGTTGCATGCCGCCTTCCACAGAGCCCAAGCGACCCTTACTTCGACACATACTGTTGTTCTTCCTCGTCCGAATGATCAGCTGTGGATTGTAACACAGTTCAGTAAAACAGCATCGTATTGGATCGACCTTGTACGTCACACGCAGTGGAAGACCTCACCTCGAGGGTTTCTTTAGTGCGAAATTACGTGGACGCCAACCGACCTGATTGTCTTGTGAGGTGGAGGCTCTTTTCATCACCGCCTCGGTGAAGCACTTCTGTCCCTTTATTATCCAGTCTGAGCATGACGCTTCCATCCTCACTGACAGCAAGCCGTGCGTACAAGCGTACGAGAAGCTTTGTTGTGGTGAGTTTCCAGCGAGCCCTCGTATATCCACGTTCCTTTCCACTGTCAGCCGGTATCAGGCAACTGTACGGCACCTTGCAGGATCCGCCAACATTCCATCTGATTTTTCCAGCCGCAATGCTCCAACCTGTACCGAATACCACCTGTCAGATTTGTGCCTTCATTGGAAGCGAGGAGGAAGCCGTAGTCCTGCATATATCAGCTCAGTACATTATTTTGGGTCGTGCCAAACTGCCCTTCACCAACAAAGCTGCTTGGTTGGCAGTGCAGGCAGACTGCCCAGACTTAAGGTGGACTCATGCCCACCTCGTTCAGGGCACCCGCCCATCAAAGAAAGCTACCAACATAAAGGATGTGAAACGATACCTCCAGGTCGCTTTCGTGTCCAAAGATGGTCTTGTAGTAGTTTGTCGAAACGAGCCCCTGTCCCCGGCACATGAGTACATCATTGTCCCACGTCAGGTACCCAATGGCCTACTCACAGCACGACACATTCAGTTGGATCACCCGAGTCGTTATCAACTTAGTTCCGCTATTTCTACGTGCTCAACTTGCATGGAGCAGTTGATCAGGTGACCTCCAAGTGCCACCAGTGTGCTCTATTGCACAACGCACCCAACACCATCTAGAGGGGTCAATATATGGTTGAACCCCAAAAAATTGATACAAAAGGTTTTTCAATGGATTCTGGTACCATTGGGCATGCTAAATAACATACTAAAAATCTAGTAACATCTGACTTCCGGAAAGGGGTCATTTTAAAGATGGCGTCCAAGATGGCTGCCGGGAGCTTAAAATGGCCATAACTCAATTATTATTCAACCGAGAAAGGTGGTTTTGGTGTCTAACCCTAGGTTTTAGGGCCCAAGAAATCCAATTGAATCAATAAAATTACCATCAGTTAATTATTTATTGACAAGTCCAAGATGGCATCCCAAGGTGACATCCTGATCCACTAAAATGGCTCTGTCGAATAGTAGTCAACCTAGAGAGATATTTTCAGTGTGTATACCTCGGTTTAAGGCACCCAGGAAATCATCAAAATTACTTAAATAAGCACAAAGTAATCAGGTAATCCAGTAAGCCAGGTTTACCAGCCCATTAGGCATTTGTTGTCTTATACAGTTAGTCGCTATTCAACGTCATCCTCCGACTCACCAGCTAATGAACCAAGTGTGTGTTTCAGATTGGAGATAAGAGTGTAATGTGTCTACACCACTGCCACCGGTGACTCCAGTCCACAGTATTCAGTGATCATTACAGACAAAGGTTTGTACAAAGCTTGAGAGGTTATGGCAAGGGACAGACTATTTTATATTGGGGAGGGGGGACTGAAAAATCTGACAAACAATTTATTTTCATCTCAAAAGGAATAAGTATATTATTTGGTACATGTATGCATAAACAAAATCCATATTTTTTAGACATTTCCAAAAGAAATGTACACTTGTAATGCTCCAGGCAGTCTCTTGAAGGTCATTCATTGTAACTGCTCCACTGCCTGCAAGACACTCCGCTGCTCTTGTAGACGACATGGACTACCATGTACTACTGCCTGTGGACCGTGCCAACTTGAAGAATGTGACAATCCACATAACAAGTTTCTTCCAGAGGAGTCAGAGGATGACGATGAATAGCGACTAACTGTATAAGACAACAAATGCCTAATGGGCAGGTAAACCTGGCTTACTGGATTACCTGATTACTTTGTGCTTATTTAAGTAATTTTGATGATTTCCTGGGTGCCTTAAACCTAGGTATACACACTGAAAATATCTCTCTAGGTGGACTACTATTCGACAGAGCCATTTTAGTGGATCAGGATGTCACCTTGGGATGCCATCTTGGACTTGTCAATAAATAATTAACTGATGGTAATTTTATTGATTCAATTGGATTCCTTGGGCCCTAAAACCTAGGGTTAGACACCAAAACCACCTTTCTAGGTTGAATAATAATTGAGATATGGCCATTTTAAGCTCCCGGTGGCCATCTTGGACGCCATCTTGAAAATGACCCCTTTCCGGAAGTCAGATGTTACTAGATTTTTAGTATGTTATTTAGCATGCGCAATGGTACCAGAAAACATTGAAAAACCTTTTGTATCAAATTTTTGGGGGTTAGGTGAGTTTTTTTCGTATATTGACCCTACTAGTCATCAAACTGTCCACTGGAGATCCTCCCGGTGCCGTCGGTGTATCCTTCACAGCAGATATAATCAAACGCAATCACCAGTTAATCATTGTGTTGTGAGAATGTACCACCACTTACACCACATCATGTATCGTGGACAATGAACAACACAGCACACTCCATGATAACTTGGTCCGTTTATGCATAGAGCTCCAGCCATTGGATGGTCCATCTCCTGTCATCCGCACCAATCCGGTCCCCGGCTTCACACTTTTGGGTGGTGACGAGCTTCTTAAACATCATCGCTTGGGCGTTGAGATTGGTCACATTAAAAATCCCAACAAGAATCCCGGCGCTGAGAAGGCAGTTCGTGAACTTGAGGATGAACTTCTATGACAGGACCCTATGGGAGGACGTGTAACCCCACTAACCCTCGCACTGGCCACTGCCAGTTTGAATTCACGAATTCGTGCATGGGACCACTCAGCCCGTGAGATGTGGTGCCAGCGGGATCAGTTCACCAATCCACCAATCAACAAATCCCGTTCTCTCACCTGCAAATGATCCCAAACCAACTCCAGCTTCGCTCTACAAACCACCCCTTCAGTGAGAAGTCTAAGGTGCCCAAGGGGTCTGTCAGACCCAACATGTTGGTGGAAGTTGATGATTTAGTCTCTCTGTACTCCGACCGTAACAAGTCATGCGCAAGAAACCACTACCTTGTTTCGGCCATCGATGGACCCTGGTGTAACACACGCAAGTTTGTAGGATCCCAATTGAGCAACAAGGTATCCAACTACTGGGAAGATACGCCTGCACTTCCTCGCAATCGGGTACATGGAGGTTCTCTGTACACTGAAGACGCGTGCCTCCAACCAACATCAAAACCACCAGACCCCCCATATATCCCCAATGAGCTGTCTACACCTGCCGACAGTTCTGAATCCTGACCAATCCCTATCAGCCAAGCACCGGACCACATCTCCGTTACACCCCAAAGCTTAACACCCGTCAACTAGATCACTTCCAATCTGTTGAGGACATCCGTGACACCAGCGTGGATCATCCAACAATGTCTCCAAGCGGCTGTGCACCAAGACGCTCCAGCCGTCCACGATACCAGCCCAAGTACTTGAAGGATTATAGAGCTTCGTAAGCGAACCTCGATGCCAATTGCATGTATATGTAAATCCATTCAAAATTTTATGTAAATCCATTCAAAAGTTCACTTTCATTTCAAATTTCACAAAAAAAAATTTCAAATTTTTCCCCATTCCCTTGGGAACAAAATTTCATGTTGTCATTTGAAATGTCCCTTCCATGATCCACCATCTTGTCCCTTCCATGATCCGCCATCTTGCTCACGTGATCTTGCTTTGGTCTGGCGCGACCGCTAAATTATTTTCACCTGTTGATTACAATTATTTTCACCTGGTGATTAAAATCAATAAATTACAATACAGTACTGTACAGAACGGATTTTGAATTCGAAACCGCTCATCATTTACGCCAGCTACACCGACTTCTTTTTTCCACCAGCTACACCGGCTTCAGTTTTCCGGAAGCTACACCGGCTTCAGTTTTCCGCCAGCTACACCGACTTCATTTAAGCCAGATACACCGATTTTAGTACGTACCTGCCAGTCGGACCTACGTACCTGGTCCAGTCGACTAGAAGTCTAGACTATATTGCCGACAGTGGGTAAGTCCTGCATTCTATCCCAATCTATCCATTCAATAAAATTAATTTGAATTTTAATTCTAAGCCCAAGATCAAACAACCTAGCCTAGCTAGGCCTAGGCCTACAGATGTTTGCGAGGGCTGCGTACTCGATCGACTGACTATTGTCGACGAAGCTCTCATTCTACGCAATGCGTATTCATATTATTTTGGATGCTTTGGATCGTCATATGATGGTCATAATACTTGCCTAAGTACTGTAATGGGGCAGAATTGTCCCTGAGGTTGGAGGGGAGCCCACCCCTGTAATGGACTTGCATACACATGACTAATTGGAACATCTTAGAAGTGTTCACTGCATGTGAGATTGTAATTTGCCAAATGTTTTGCTTATTTATTTGTTACTTGTGCTTTATCCCTGGTAAATAGTGGGTTTTGTTTTTCAATATGTTGCCTCGAAAGGGTTTTGTTCACCCTGTGTGCTCAATATATTGGTTCATAATATCCGTGAGCTCCAGCATTGTTTTTTTTGTTTTTTTCTTTTATACGTAATCGAGGCTCGTGAAAGAGCTAACATTTATCACACAAACAAATCAAACAGACAAACATACAAAGTATATAAAAAGGGGAGCGGTAGACAAGATGGGGAGAGAAGGGGAAGCACATAAACACAACATTTGAGAGAAGGGACATCAGGAATGTGTGGGAGGGAGAGGGCTTGGGGGGAGGTGGTGTGGGAGGGAGAGGGCTTGGGGGGAGGTGGCGTGGGGGGTGGGTGGGAGATGTATGGACACCAAGGACTACCAGGAAAGACGTTGATATTTCAAAAAAGTGGATTTGGGGTGAAATTAGCAGGGGTAGAAAAGATCAAGGTTTTGGATGGGGGAGGATAAGAGATGGTGGTGAACAGCTGTTTTAAAGACCTGGAGGGTGGAGTGGGATTGAAGAGAGTGAGGGAGTTTGTTCCAGAGGCGGGAGAAAAGAGGAGTGAAGGTGAGCAGAGAGTCTTCATTTTGGCAGTTTAACCATAAGAGGGTTGCAGGAATATTTGGGGGACAGAGCCCAGAGGGAGCTGGAGTAGCAAGGCCGGAGAGGAGTCGGCAGTGATCATTATCTTCATTGTACTCAGCCATCTATTTTAGTAGCCAGTTACTCTCACCTGTTTTCTACATGTATAACCTCGAGAACTCTCTTGAAGGTACGTGCACAATCATGAAAGGAAGTGGAGGGGAAAGAAGAGGTCACGCCACAATGTGTATTACACCCACGGGTGGGGGCTGGCAGTTTGGCATGGGGTTACCGTGCAGGGGTTTCGCTTTGGATTGGCCATGGTTTTGCTTCGTGCGGCATGATTGCTGTTGGTGAATAAAAGCTGATTTATCACGTCAGCAAGACTGGAGTTTGGTCGTGGTGTCGAGTTTGTAGATTCCCGATAATCTATAAGAGAAAGGGGGGAGGAGGTCACTTCAACAGCAGGAATGAGGGACAACCCAGACAAAGTATCTTGTCTTCCAACAACCGGGCACTTAACAATGAACAACAAGTCAACAACCATCCCTTCAGTGGTGGAGAACGCTCAAAACACAAACGGGGGTGTATCTTTTGGCTTGGCAGGTCGAATCATCTTTTTCCTCTTTTTTTTTCAGCGATGGATATTTTTGTGTTGAACATACGTAAACAAAATTTTAAGCCGGAAACAATGCTCTGGTAATATAAGTTCGTGGGGTGAGATAACTTAATATATTTAATAGAAGAAGAAGAAGCGACCGCATGGTTCCGGTTCCCGCTGCAGAAACAACGAAAGAAACATTTTACAAATCGAGTTGTGAATGCGGTAAGTGTGGAGATTCTGGGTTTTAAACCTTTCCGAAAAGTGGAGACGAGTTGTGGAGATTTCCGTTTTTAAACCTTTCGTAAAGAGGTAAGGTGTTGTGGAGATTTCGGGTTTTAAAACAGCTTTGTGAGGAGGTAAAGTGTTGTGGAGATTTCGGGTTTTTAAACATCTTCGTGAGGAGGTGAAGAGTTGTGGAGATTTCGGGTTTTAAAACATCTTCGTAAGGAGGTGAAGAGTTGTGGAGATTTCGGGTTTTAAAACATCCTCGTGAGGAGGTGAAGAGTTGTGGAGATTTCGCGTTTTTAAACATCTTCGTGAAGAGTTGTGGAGATTTCGCGTTTTTAAACATCTTCGTGAGGAGGGGAAGAGTTGTGGAGATTTCGGGTTTTTAAACATCTTCGTGAGGAGGTGAAGAGTTGTGGAGATTTCGCGTTTTTAAACATCTTCGTGAGGAGGGGAAGAGTTGTGGAGATTTCCGGTTTTTAAACATCTTCGTGAGGAGGTGAAGTGTTGTGGAGATTTCGGGTTTTTAAACATCTTCGTGAGGAGGTGAAGTGTTGTGGAGATTTCGGGTTTTTAAACATCTTCGTGAGGAGGTGAAGTGTTGTGGAGATTTCGGGTTTTTAAACATCTTCGTGAGGAGGTGAAGTGTTGTGGAGATTTCGGGTTTTTTAACATGTTCGTGAGGAGGTGAAGTGTTGTGGAGATTTCGGGTTTTTAAACATCTTCGTGAGGAGGTGAAGTGTTGTGGAGATTTCGGGGTTTTAAACATCTTCGTGAGGAGGTGAAGTGTTGTGGAGATTTCGGGTTTTTAAACATCTTCGTGAGGAGGTGAAGTGTTGTGGAGATTTCGGGTTTTTAAACATCTTCGTGAGGAGGTGAAGAGTTGTGGGGATTTCGCGTTTTTAAACATCTTCGTGAGGAGGGGAACAGTTGTGGAGATTTCGGGTTTTAAAACATCTTCGTGAGGAGGTGAAGAGTTGTGGAGATTTCGCGATTTTAAACATCTTCGTGAGGAGGGGAAGTGTTGTGGAGATTTCGGGTTTTAAAGCTTTTCGTGAGGAGGTGAAGAGTTGTGGAGATTTCGGGTTTTAAAGCTTTTCATGAGGAGGTGAAGAGTGGAGATTTCGGGTTTTTAAACATGTTCGTGAGGAGGTGAAGTGTTGTGGAGATTTCGGGTTTTTAAACATCTTCGTGAGGAGGTGAAGTGTTGTGGAGATTTCGGGTTTTTAAACAAGTTCGTGAGGAGGTGAAGTGTTGTGGAGATTTCCGGTTTTTAAACATCTTCGTGAGGAGGTGAAGTGTTGTGGAGATTTCGGGTTTTTAAACATCTTCGTGAGGAGGTGAAGTGTTGTGGAGATTTCGGGTTTTTAAACATGTTCGTGAGGAGGTGAAGTGTTGTGGAGATTTCGGGTTTTTAAACATCTTCGTGAGGAGGTGAAGTGTTGTGGAGATTTCGGGTTTTTAAACATCTTCGTGAGGAGGTGAAGAGTTGTGGAGATTTCCGGTTTTTAAACATCTTCGTGAGGAGGTGAATTGTTGTGGAGATTTCGGGTTTTTAAACATCTTTGTGAGTGGAACTCAAGGTCGTGGTACAGATGATGACATGTTTGTTAAATATATTTGCATTCTCGACTCTTTGGACCGAAGTTCAATCCTATAAGACGTGGGATACGCTGAATGACGCTCTTACGTGATGACGTCATCAATGAAACCCCTGAATGGAGAATTTGATATTTGATCTTTTATAGGGTAGTAAATGTAAAACGGGTAATCTGAGGTAAACCAAGGGCGATGAGGTGAGGTTGAGGGAGGTAGCAGAGGAGGTTAGTGAGATATTAATGGGTGATGTTGGTTGTAATCAGGACTGATATCACAGAATGGATAAATGATGGTAATAAATATGAATTTCCTGATTGAACAACAATCAACAACAACAACGGCTGATTCACTCCTTTGTTGTTGTTAAATGTGCACAAAGATATTGAGTTAGATATTGAGAGAGTTGTGGACATGTCTGCATGAAAACATCCACGAAATATTTCATTCATGAATCCTCTGTCTGATTAAATTGATTTTGTGAGACAATCACAGTGACGTCACACATCAACTTTATTGTACTAATTGTTATTATCGTTTCACTTTCCAGAGGAAGAATTGACTTGTTTTGATAATTATGTCATTTGTTTCATTATATGCAGGGTGTGCTTTTCATTCAATTGGATTTTTATGATGAGACAAAAATGAAAAAAATGTCGAGTTTTGAGCAACACTTTTTTCATGAGATAATTTATTTTCAAGTGTATTAGATCGAATGAGGTGGATGGAGGTTAAATATTCACCAGTCTGTTTTTTGTTTTTGTTTTTTGTTTTTTAATACAGGATCGAGGCTCGTGAAAGAGCGAACATTTATCACACAAAAAATCGGACACACAAAACATATAATAATGGGAGTGGTGCACATGATGGGGAGAGAAGAGGAAGCACACAATTACAACATTTGAGAGTAGGGACATCGGGAGATCTGTGGGAAGAAGAGGGCTTGGGGGGAGGAGGCGTGGGAAAGGGGGGGGGGGGTTGTGGGAGAAGTATAAAACACAAGGACACTGCAAGGACTTCCAGGAAAGAAGTTGGTATTTCCAAAAAAAAAAGTAGATCTGGGGTGAAATTAGTGGGGGTAGAAAAATTCAAGGTTTTGGATGGGGGAAGATAAGAGATGGTGGTGACCAGCTGTTTTAAAGACCTGGAGGGAAGAGTGGGATTGAGGGGAATTGGGGGAGTTTGTTCCAGAGGTGGGAGAAAAGAGGAATGAAGGAGTGAAGGTGAGCAGATTCTTTATTTTGGCAGTTTAACCATAAGAGGGTTGCAGGCAGATCTTGTGCGACCTGCAGGAATATTTGGGGGACAGAGCCCCGAGAGAGCTGGGGGGGCAAGGCCGGAGAGGAGTCGATAGAAGACGGAAAGACCACCAACCTGCCTGTGGTGAGTAAGTGAAAGGCCCTCGGAGTTAGCTTCATCGCGAGAGATTCCAATGATTCTGAAAGCTTTGGTTTCAACCGTGAAGCCGAGCTTGGTGTGAGGCAGGAGCACCAGCCCAGAGGGGAGAACAGTATTACATTGAGCTGCGGATGAAAGCCTTGTATGTGTTGAGGAGCTCAGGTGTGCCAAGGAAGGACTTCGCACGACCGAGGATGCCCAGTGGGCGACTGGCTTTGGAGGCCAGATTTGAAATGTGGTTTTCCCAAGAAAGATCATGGCAGATAGTGAGACCCAAAAGCTTGAGTAACAGAACTTCTTGGAGAGGATTATTCAGAAAGTGGATGGGAGTGTTGTCCAGCCAGTCTTTTCGGCGAGACATCGTAAGAGTGTGAGATTTGTCAGGATTGAAAGACATGTTCTTGTTCCACTTGTTTGCCCAGTCTGTGATTTTGTCCAGGTCTGCAGAGAGTGAGGAGGCTGCAGACTGCCCATCTGAGGGATGAGGAATGGAGGGGCAAAGTGTGGATTGATCAGCAAAGAGATGGAGAGGATTTTCAAGAGAGTCAGAGAGATCATTGATGAAGACCAGAAAAACCACAGGGCCCAGAACACTGCCTTGGGGAACTCCAGCCTGAACAGGAAGGGGAGATGAGAGAAATCCATTCTGGGCCACACGTTGACGACGACTTGAGAGGATGTCCGCAAGCCATGTGTGGAGGTTTCCATGGATATCATAGGAGGAGAGTTTGGTGATCAGAGCGGGGTGCCAGACCGTATTGAAGGCACGAGATATGTCAAGGGAGACGGCTCTAATTTTTTCCTGTTTGGCATTGAGGACCTCCATCCATTGTTGAGACAGCAGCAGCAGCAGCATGTCCAAAGTAGAGTGACCTGGTCTGAAACCAAATTGATGATCAGAGATCAAGCCGTTGGAGAAGAGGAAAGATTTGATATCCGAAGCAATGATGGAATCCATGACTTTGCTGATAATTGGGAGAAGGCTGATTGGTCTGTAGTTGCAAGGATCTGTTTTTGCACATTTTTTGTGTGAAGCGGTAATGTTTGCTGATTTCCAAGCAGATGGCAGATGACCTTGAGCAAAAGAGAGGGTGAAGAGAACAGAGAGAGGGAGTGAAACAGCGGCAGAGCAGGATTTTAGGACCCGTGGGCTGATGCCGACAGGTTCAGTTGCAGAATCAGAGTCGAGGGTTGACAGAAACTTCTCCACCTTGTCAGGAGAAAAGGACAAAGAGTCCAGGAGCAGCTGGGTACGACTGGGTATGGTGGGTACAGAGAGGGGTGGGTTTGGGACACAAGAGTTAGAGGCAAACAGAGTTGAGGCATTTGCAGCTTTTTCACGTGCGGAGTCAGCTGCGTAGCCGTTTGAGGTAAGGGAGGGACATTCAACATTTTTTAAATACCCGCTGAACAAAAAACGACTCCTGCGAACAATTGACGACGCTTCCGAACCCCCGCGCATGTTTGGCGAACTTTTGGAGCCTAAAATACGAATGTTGGACTTTGCCATTTTTTCGACATTCGTATCCTTCGCGAACCGTTCGCGTGTTTCGTGAAAACCCACCTTTAGGCTGGACATCAGTATATGGTGACCATCATGTGCGCTTCCAATAGGTTCCCAGAAGCTTGATCTTGATCTTTTCTACCCCCTTTAATTCACCCCAGAGTCCTTGCAGTGTTCATATGTTTTATACCTCTCCCACCTCCCCCCAAGTCCTCCCGATGTCCCTGCTCTCAAATGTTGTGTTTGTGTCCTTCCCCCTCTCTCCCCATCTTGTCTGCCGCCCCCCTTGTTTTTGGTGTTTTGTGTGTCGGTTTGACTTTTTGTGTGATTAATGTTAGCTCTTTCACGAGCCCCGATCTTGTATACAAAAAAAACAAAAACAAAAACGGTGCCTCTTAGGAAAATTACTGCGACAATTATTGTGAAGGCCTTGATTACATTTTTCACCCTGGTTGGCGTACCTAAGGTCATCCAGTCTGATCAGGGTTCCAACTTCATGTCAAAGCTTTTTCAGCAAGTTGTACACCTGTTGGGAGTGAAGCAAGTGAGGTCAAGTACTTACCATCCCGAGAGCCAAGGGGCCTTGGAAAGGTTTCAGTAGGCATTAAAGAATATGATCAGAACGTATTGTTTTGAATGTGACAAGGATTGGCACAAGGGAATACCCTTATTGCTGTTTGCTACGAGGGAATCTGTTCAGGAGTCATTGGGATTCAGTTCTTTTGAACTCGTCTTTGGACACGCAGTCCGAGGACTGTTGAAACTGGTGAAGGAGCAGTTGCTACAGGAGGAGTCGCAGTGAACTGTGTTGGAGTATGTGATAACTGTTAGGTACAGATTGGCTGAGGCCTGTGAAGTAGCGAGAGGAAACTTGAAAGCAGCACAGGACAAAATGAAAGTGAGACATGACGAGACTGCTTAGATAAGAAATTTCAGTCCTGAGGACTGAGTGCTGGTCTTGCTTCCAGTTCCAGGTCAGCCACTACAGGCTAGGTATTTTGGTCCCTATGCCATCAAAAGGAGGGTCAATGAAATGGATTATGTGGTGACAACTCCCGACCGACGGAAAAAGCGGCAGCTGTGTCACGTGAACCGACTTAAGAAATATTATGAGAGGAAACCTGTGAAAAAAATGGCTCATGTCTCACCTGTCGTACCTGTAGTCGTTGTGCAAGAGAATCCAGAGTTTGAGGCCAGTGTGAAGTTCGATAGCATTGATGACCAGGCTTGCCCCAGATTTACGAACACTGAAATGTTAAGGAACCTAGACCAGAAATTAGGTCATTTGACGAGGGAACAACAAGGACAATTATCCAACCTCATTTCTGAGTTTGCGCATTTTTTCACAGATGTACCTGGTCGTACCGATCTGGTATGTCATGATATTGATGTGGGGGAGGCCACTCCCGTGAAACAACACCCCGACCGGATGAACCCTGTTAAGATGGATTATTTCCAGAAGGAGGTTCAGTATATGCTGGAGAACGACATCATCGAACCAAGCAGCAGTGAATGGAGCTCACCGTGTGTGTTGGTTCCAAATCATGGAGGGCGGGTGCGGGAGGAGGGGTTTGGACTGTTGTGAGACAGGTTAGTTTTACCCTACTGATGCTATTGTCGCCGGGGCAGCAACCCCACTCAGTGCGAGAGGAACCGTGGGTTCAGACACTTGGCGAGTGCATCTGACTGAGCAGCCAGCGGCGGGAAGCTACCCTCTGAGGGATTATGGCTGAACGCCTCTAAGTCAGAATCCCTCCTTGGGCACGGTGATACTGTTGCGCGTGGGACTTCAGCCAGGACCGCGTACCTCTTTCGGGCCGGTGGCCCCCTCCGAGGACAGCCTCCGGCGCTGTCCTCCGCACAGCATCGGTTTCGAGGGTGAACCGTGAGATGGCTGGTTGGAGATGGCAGTTTTCGCTGTTGTACGGATTTAAAACTGGTTCATGCAGTGACAAAGACAGATTCGTATCCCATCCCGAGGATTGATGACTGTATTGATAGAATAGGCCCAGCTAAATTTGTGAGCAAATTTGACTTGATGAAGGGGTATTGGCAGATTCCTCTTACCAATCGGGCAAAGGAAATTTTGGCCTTAGTCACGCCAAATGGGTTGTATCAGTACAAGGTTCTTCCCTTTGGGTTGAAAAACAGTCCTGCTACGTTTCAGCGACTAATTAATAAGCTTATTGCAGACCTTGAGGGGGTGGATGCTTATCTGGATGATGTCATCATCCACACCATGACAATGGAAGATCATCTATCTATAATTCCAGTAATCTCTGTGTGTTTGTTTGTACGTTTGTACGTTTGTACGTTTGTTTGTTTGTCTGTGACCGCTGTTTCTCGACAACCACGGGTCCGATATACTTGAAACTTGCCAGGTATATTGCTGGGGACCCGAGGATGTGCCTTTTCAAGGTTTGAAATTAATCGGACAAGTACTTACCGAGCTATGGCGATTTAGCCGTTCGCCGTTCGCTTTGGCGTTGCGAATGGACCAAACCATTCATGTAAATAGAGGGGGGGGGGGGGGGTTCTGTGGTCGTTACTGCCACGTGGTTTCAAAGTTTTTTTTTGTTGTTGTTGTTTGCACGCATGTTTTTTTGCACCCACGTACGGGCACGCCCTAGGATGTTTACACACACACACCCCTACACAAATTTTTTTTTTTTTTTTTTTTGGCAAGGAACGGGCACCCACGTACGGGCACGTCCTAGCTTATATATAGTACGGGCATGCCCTAGTATTAAACAAATTCATGCATTCTTCAAGAAATTGGCCAAGGCAAGGTTGACCATTAACTTAGCTAAGAGTGAGTTTGTAAAAGCACAGGTGGTGTTCCTTGGCCATGTAGTTTGTCAGGGTCATGTGCAACCAATGACAGCCAAGACAGAAGCCATTGATTGCTGCTAAATTCCAAAAGGGAAAAAGGAGCTTATGAGATTCTTAGGTATGGCTGGTTGGTAGTTCTGCAGGAATTTTTCTGATATGGCCCCTTTAAACCCCTTTAACGAATTTGCTGAGGAAAGAGACCAAGTTTGTTTGGGATGACAAATGCCAGGCTGCCTTTGCCCAAGTCAAAGCGATATTGATGAGCTCTCCTGTCCTTGCATTGCCAGATTTTTTTAAACCTTTCAAGTTGGCCATCATGCATGTGATGTGGGAGCTGGGGCAGTTCTACTGAAGGAAGGTGATGATGGCATTGATCACCCGGTGTGTTCGTATTCGAGGAAGTTTGACAGACATCAGAAAAATTATGCCACTGTGGAAAAAGAGACCCTTGCTCTCCTACTAGCTTGACAGCATTATGACGTGTATCTGGGAACTACTACCTTTCCTATAAAGGTTTTCACTGATCACGACCATTTAAACCATTCAAAAAATGAAAATTAAAAATCGGTGTTTGATGAGATGGAGTTTGTCTTTGCAAGAGTTCAACTTGGAAATTAGGCATGTAAAGGGCAGAGACAATGTAGTCGCCGATTCTTTATCCATAGTGAAGTAACCTTGAGGAGTCCTGTGCGTTGTTTGGAATTTTTGTTGCTTATGGGATTTGATCAGCCATAGTTTTGATTTATAGTTGTTGGGTGCGAGTATTAATTTTGGGTGTAAAAGATACTTTTTGTCTGGAAAGAGTTTTCACCATGTTCAAACTTCCTTGAAGGTGGGGAGTGTTACGGATCCATCACTTCCGCCTTTGTTGTTATTATATACTTGTAGGATTTTAGTTTCAGGTAATGTTGTTAAGATATTTGTGTGAAATGGAGATGGCTTTAGTCAAAGGTTAAAATAAATGTTTGTGAAGAAAAAAGGAAAGTGCGGCAAACAAACCGGAAGAGGAGGAGATGGGCAAGGAAGAGACGGCCATGAGAGAGATACAGCCGTGAATCGCATCGAGGCTGCGAGCAGACTTTTTTGATATTGGTCGCAAATGAGTTGAGGCTTCTTGTGAAAGGGATTGCCCGTGACATCGTCCTCTATTGCGATTGCAATTAAACCTGCGTCCCAGGTTTTATTACCAAGCGTGAGTTATTGTTGGCGAAAAATCAAGCGTCTCCATAACAGGCCGATACGCCGTTTTGTCCTCGAAGAGACTGTCGGCTTGCTGCATCTTTTTTTTGTCGTTGGGATTTCCATATTGACCTCATCGTGTTGATTGCCATTGGTTCCCATACCGGCACAATTCCCATATCGACCTCTCACCTCGTAACTCCTCGTCCGCTGTCATGCCGATACCTGCCTGTTCTCGTCATTCTGCACGGCTTCCACCAGCGTGGGGATCCGTGCACAGACTTTGGGGAATGTTACATTCCACTCACATTTGGCGTGTCGTGAGTTTATTGCTTTGAGAGCATTGGGGAATGATGGTACCATCACATGTATTGTTCATTTGATGCAAGTGATATTTTCATTGTACTTTCTTTAATAGTGTTATTATTGCATATGCGAGAGTTCTTAAAACAATTACTTGTTTTGTTCTACAATTGCATTGGTGTGGTTTTACCATGGTTTATTAGAACAATCAAAATAACAAATGTTTCTGCCGCGTTCCCTCTCGAGACTCTGAGGTGCACCGTAACCGGGGTTTAGGGAGGAACACGTAACAGTTGTCACACACATCCTTTGATTTGCCAACTTCAATGCTGAAAAATTCACAACACATCAAATCCTGCTGAAGCATGCAGGTGACATTTTTCAACATTTATTTTGTTCTCCTCATAACTGAGTTTCCAGAAAGCTGAACATCTTTTATGTCAGACATAATTTCTGACTCGTTTATGAATTCTTGAAATAAACTTTTTGGAAGTTGCTAGCATAGCTTCCTTTATTACCTCACCGTCTTCAAAGGGATTCTTCTTTTTTGCAAGTCCATGCATTATCTTGATGTAAGCAATCATCGCTGCTTTTAGCTACCTGACATGTTTCTGAAAAAGATTGTTGAAAGATCAGGCATAACTTCAATTTTCTAACTTTTACCTTCCTCAGGGTACATTTTGGAGTGTACTCACTTGCAATCCTCTCGTGGTGTCTTAAAATGTCGCTCTATGTTGCTTCTCTTTACCACATTTACCACATGTCCATGACAATTTAACCATACACTTTCTGTTGGAGTTTAAAAAATTAAAAATGATTCTTCCCACTCATCTTAAAAGTTGTCATTGAACTTTATCAACTTAAACTGTGGAGGTCCTTCCTCAACTTCCGACTTTAAAATTAAAAACGTATAAAATTCAAAATACATGTAGGTACTGTGTTGGATCAAGGTACTCAGGGTGGAGAAAACATCAGGAAATTTATTTGTATGTTTATTGAAACATCAGGAAGTTTGTATGTTTATTGCCTCTAAAGGTTCACCCATCACGTAACCTCAGGTTTGCTGTTGGAAGGATTCCTGTCGTGTGCCACCAGAATCGAAACAGCTGACTGTGCTCGGGTGTGGAATGAAGATTGAGGAGCTGGAAGGATCTTCTGTGATTCTGCAGTTAAAAATAGATGATGTGTACTCTTTGGGTCTGGAAGAGGAGCAAAAGGACCAGCCGAATGGTGAGTTGTGTGATCGACATCACTTCTGATTACATCACTCACTACTGACTAAGGTTATGATCTGAGATGGTGGTGATCAGCTGTCTTAAAGAGTTGGAGGGAAGAATGAGATTGAAGAGAATGTGGACGTTGGTTCCACTGTTGGTTCCACAGGTGGAAGGAGTGGAGCAAGTACTGATCCTGGATTTGGGTAGTTTCACCAGAACGGGGTTGCTGGTGGACTGAGTGTTCTATGCAGAAACCTGGGGAGAGTGGGGGGTGGGGCAGTATGATGCCATAAAGTTATTTAAGAGAGAGATAGTGAGAGTGTGGTATTTGCCAGAATTGAAAAGACATTCTAAGTGTTTGAGTTGCCTGTGATTTTATCATCTTACTATAATTCACCAAATGTCCGTCTGTCCGTTCAAAGGTACCGTAAAAACTGCTGAACCGATTGCTAATATATTTTGGGTGGATAATCCTGGGATAAATATCGCTAAATATCGGAACGTAGAGCAGCAACGAAGGTTGGAAAGGGTGGAAATGCGAATGGTTCGATGGATGTGCGGAGTATCGTTGAGAGAGAGGAAGACAAATGATGAATTACGAAAGATGATGGGAATAGAGCCTGTGATTGATGTTGTGAAGAGGAACAGTTTGAGATGGTTTGGTCATGTGTTGAGGAAGGATGAAAGTGACTGGTTGAGAAGAGTGATGGAAATGAATGTAGAAGGAAGTAGAGGACGGGGAAGACCGAGAAAGACTTGGCTAAAGATGGTGGAAGAAGAAATGCGGGCAAGTGGGTAAACAAGGAGAGATGCAGAAAATAGGGCAAGATGGAGAAGATTGTCATGGGGACCGCAAGGCTAACCCCCGCTCTAGCAGGGAAAATGGCCTTGAAATGCATGTTGTAATCCTGGGATCCCCAGGAGTAAAATAGGCTTTTTAGTTTTCCCAATTTCAGCTTTAGTCTCCAGCATTCTCAGGTTTGGACTCCCGCATAACATTCGTGTTTGCATGACGTTCATTGTGACGTCTTCTTACGTCGAGCAACGGTACCCGCCCTACTGGCGGGGCTTCAATTGGGAGGCTCAAATGAAAAGGCTAAATATCGGAAATTGAAGGCTTTTTTTCTTTTAAACGATTTATATAAACATCCGTTAAATCTCGATCGGTGCAGCCGTTTGGGTGGCACCCGGGAAAATAACGTCATGCGGGAGCAAGTATCAGCAGGATGTGGCAGTGTGGGAGTCCACGTTTTCACTGATCGCTGCACCGTGTGCCGCAGAAACGGCTGCACCGAATGCTGCACGGCTGCATCGATCGGATGTGGCATGAAGGAGGAGCTGCACTTCGGCATGAAGGAGGATCAGATCTAACAGATCGCTGTCTCCATCGATCTTGCCAAGGCCGTAACACCTATCGGCTCAAAATCCTTTTAACTGTTGATTTGGTACAGTTACACGTTTCGGGAATTTGGTACACGTATCGGGAGTACATACAACGTAGCGATTGTGAACATGATTATCGATCACGATCATCAAGATCATAGTGTATCGATCACGATTTGAAACACGATGGAATAATATTTACCGATATGAACAGTGATGTGGCTTTTATTGAAATTCTAAAGATACTGTTTAGATTTTGATGATTTGCGTGTGATGTGATTCAACGGATGTTTATATGAATCGTTTAAAATAAAAAAAAGCCTTCAATTTCTGATATTTTCCCATCGCCATATGCAGATTCGCCACGGACCCGCGATCGATGTTTCTCCACGTGAACGTACCCGTTTGTTTGCGAACAGGTACGTTTTTCATGGAAGTCCTTCACGTACTTGCTGTCCATGTCTGACGTGCGACTGAAGGTGCTCCAGGAATGTGTAATTTATTGGTTTCATGCTTTAACATTCACCGTATCTGCATTGCCTGTTTGCTTCTGGCCTCCCACCCGTGCGTAGCACGGGTATTTCTCTAGTGGTCTAAATTCTAAAGCGAGGGAAGAGGCTTCTGCCCGTCTCTCTTGAGAAAGAGGGATGTCATGGCAGAAATTGTGTGTCATGGCAGAGTCATCATCAAAGAGATAAAGAGGATTTTGCAGAGTTTCAGAAAGATTGGTGATGAATAAGAAGACTGGGCCCAGCACACTGGCACTCCATCTTTGACAGGTAGAGGAGGTGAAAGGATTGCATTGAGAGGCATGCATTTTATCCAAGAGTCGTGGAAGTCGGTAAACCATGCATGGAGGTGGGTTTGAATACCATATGCAGAGAGTTTGGAGATCAAGATGAGGTACCAGTTTCAAGCTCTATGTGAGTTATTGCACAGCTGCAGGCATTTTGAGGTAGCACAAGAATGAAAACCCCAATGCTCCACGCTCACGTCAGCTGCCGGACTGGTTTCATCACTTATTGGCGAATTGACAGCGATAATGTGGATTGAATGTTGTTCTGTGGAGGAATTCAGTCTTCATTTCGTGTGCAACACTTGGCTCTTGGTCTGTAGCATTGTTGGAACTCTGGCTTTGGTATTCTGTTAACCTGTGTGCCTAATCATTGTCAAGCTGTTAACCTGCCACATTCTGTCATTGAGTTTTCCATGAGGGTTGATTGGAGACAAAAACAACAACTTGTCACATGTTGGATCTAAATTGTATTTAATTTAATAAATAACGTAGGTTGGGGAAAAAATATTTTTCTTTGCCTTAAGTTTGGTTGTTGTGACATTGGGTCATGGTCTTCTTCTTCATTTGTGGCAGCAAAAGGCTGTGAGTAGCATCATTCGCTGAGGGCATGACTGTGCCGCTGATGCCATGAAGCAATCCCTCTGCTGATTAGGGAAAGAATTTGGAACTTGGCCATAGCACCGGCGATAGCTGACCTACTCTTCGTGAAGGACATCATGGGATCTTTATGTCCATCCGAAGGACGGCATACACATTTTCATGGATCACGCTGCCTGTGAAACACCATGATTACTCCTTTTTTTTTTTTTTTAGCTCATTTGGGATTCAAACCCAGGCTAAACAGCTTATAGGTGAGTCTGCATACCTTTAGGCCATCCTGTGTGTCTGCCTGGGTGGTGGTGAAATTCCCACTGATGTTGTGGTCGGGTTTGAAACATCTCGGAACATTGAGACAGTTTGTACAGAATGTAATGCTTTGATATCTTTATGTCTTACAATACTATTCCAATGGGAAAATATTTTATTTTCTTTCTTCAAGGAAGACCTCAAATGAATGATTTTAATGCAATATTTATGTCGCTATATTAAGAGTGTGGAACCAGCTGCTGTTTGTGTATGACACAAGACCTTGAAGAATTTTTTTTTTACCTCCTTCATAGGGTAAATCCTCCTTCATAGGGTAAATCCTCCTTCATAGGGTAAATCCTCCTTCATAGGGTAAATCCTCCTTCATAGTGTAAATCCTCCTTCATAGGGTAAAACCATCTGGAACAGTGTTTGTCCGTCCTTCTGTATGTATGTATGTATGGACATATATATGTCCCATCAAATGTATACCAATCAGAGCTGAGGATCTGGTCACATGACAGGGTGATGTGAGTACGTCTGATCGTCTTAAGAGCATTGTAGGCCCTGGGCAAAGCAATCCATTGGGGCCCCTTCCCACCCACCCACGGGAATAAAAATGTAAATGGTCAATAAAATGAAACCTATAGATTTATTGGTACTTTCAACAAAATCAATGTTTAAACATAAAAAAACATATTGTAAAGCGAGGATTAATCAACACAAAATTTTAAACAATATAACATAAGCCTTGAAAAAAAAAAACCATTTCAACATATACATGATAATAATTGGTACACCGTACAGACGGAGATGGTACAGTATGAATTATTTACTATTATGCAAACGTTTGCCAAATTTATTTGCAGAGAATTGATTTATAATTGGCTTGAAGTCAATGGTCTTCAGGTGTCATTTTCCATGCACATGAGTGAAAGCCAGTTCAAACGCTGCTGCCGCATTGTGCTGCGAAGCTGATTCTTTGTAAGCTTCAATCTTGAAAATGAACGTTCCCCTGTACAGTTGGTCACCATCATGCACATGAACACTCTGAGTGCAATTTCAACATTGGGAAACACAGATTTCAACTTGTCTGAAATTATTTTTCTGTACAACGCAGGAAGAGTCTCACAATTTTCATCAAGAACCATATAGTGCTCGAGTTGCTGGCATTCATTTAGAAGGTCACCATGATCAAGGTCTTTGTGATACACATTAGCCAAGTGTTCACACTTTTTGTTTAACTCATCAGAACCAATCGTTTTCAATTGACTGAAGAAGGAAAACCTATTTCCAATCCATGAATAAGCATCTGCACGTTTTGTCAGGTCAGAGTTCAGAGAGTCCAGAGCAGGAGGGAATGTTTCCACCCTGAACTTTTCACCGTCATATGTAGTAAGACGTACACTTCGCTTTCGCACCCGTTTCTTCACATCGCTGTAATCCGAATCTGGACACCTACTCCTGGCCTTCAGTTCATATTCACTAAATTTGT
Organism: Myxine glutinosa; assembly: GCF_964187855.1. Taxonomy (NCBI): domain Eukaryota; kingdom Metazoa; phylum Chordata; class Myxini; order Myxiniformes; family Myxinidae; genus Myxine; species Myxine glutinosa. The sequence goes on from NC_136265.1 coordinate 97,680,908, forward strand.
CTCTAATTTCCTGAAGATACGTTTTCAGAGACTCTAGAAGATTCATGGCAACAAGTAAGTCCACATCTTTTGACTGCAGGACCTTACTTGTTTTGCTCACTCTTTCGAGAATGTCGTTCCAAAGAATTGTCAGAAAAATCGTTTCCATGTTCTCTATTTTCTCGCTCAATCCTTCTGCCTCTCGCCTTGTGTTCACTTCCTGGTCAGCGTCAGCTGATACCGAATCCAGTGCATGATTAATTTTCTTGAAACCTCTATGCAGAGCATGGACAGCATCAAAATGTGACGACCATCTCGTGTCAGACAGACACTTGACCACAATATGATCTTTTCCTAAAGATGATGCCAAAACATTCCATCGATGTGTAGAAGCCGAGAAAAAGGAATACAGACGCTGAACAAAGTCAAATAATTTTACAATCTGTAGACAACACTCTGCCGCTTTTACTCCCACTAAGTTCAGGCTGTGTCCAGCACAGCGGACATCGATGGTGAACTCATTCAGTTGACGGATCCGTGCCTGCAATCCAGTATAGCGTCCAGACATATCTGAGGCATTGTTATACGACTGACCACAGCAGTTTGATAGCGGAATTTTGTTCCCATTCAGGAAATCCACAACAGTGTCTGCTCGATTCTTTGCTCCATGAGAAAAGATGGGGATGAACTTGATGAAACGCTCCACAGGCTCACATCCTCGAATGTACCGGACGGTAACTGCCAGTTGATCAATGTGTGAGATGTCTGGAGTGGAATCCACACTTATTGAATAATACTTTGACTCTTTTATTTCTTCCAGAATAGCACAAAGAACATGTTGACCCATTAATTCAATAAATTCCTCACAAATGTTTGCCGATAGATACGATGGGTTCCCCTTTCCAGCATTTCCATGCAGTTTGAGATGCTCTTCCAAAAAAGGGTCAAATTCACTCAACAGCTCTAGAATACCTAAAAAGTTTCCATTTTTTGCCGACCCAATCGTTTGATTCTCTCCAAGAAATGACAAACCTCTGGAGGCAAGAAAGTGAATGACAGAAACCACACATGGCAACACTTTATGCCAGTACTCCTGCTCTGAGCGCTGATGTTTGATTAATAAAGAATCGACACATACAGTTTCTTTATGCCGAATCAAATATGCCATCATGCACTTGCAATTTTCTTTTCCATTTTCATGTTCTACAATAAGATTGCTGTGTTTCCAGTCATTAAATCCTGATGTAGCAAAGGGTGATTCGTTCTTGGACAATAGGCGACATCAAAAGCAGTACAAAGAACCTTGGGATGGTGAATAGAGTAGCCATTCGCGTTTTACACACTCGCCATTCTGCAGTTCATGTGTGAACACATTCTTTGATAAATACCTTGTCTGAGTTCTCCCTCCTCTGGCTCCGTCGTAGACTCGGCATGAGTTTGAAAGGTTGCAATCATGATTCTGACATGATTTCGGCCCACTACGAATCCAGTAATCCACTGTATTGGTATTCTTAATGTTCCATAGCCGGGGATCTGTCACATCTGTGACGTGAATCGCACACTCCTTTGACGTTAGAGATTTGTGTATTACCTCTTGTGGAATGTCTCCAGCAGCAGGAACAGGTAATGGTATGTCTTGAACCGGATGATTGGATGCAAGAGTGGATGTAGATGGCGATGCTGTATTTGGAGGAGCAGTACATGCAGCAGGATCGAACCAAGATGTTAACTTTGGAAGTTTGCTCATTTTCTCCTTCTCCGCTGCAGCTCTTTTCCTTTTCTGTGCTCCACTCATTAAAGTACGCTTCATTTCTGCTCAAAGGGTTATCCACCCAGAAAAAATATAAGTATTTTTAAATTTTATTTATAGTATACTAGCCGAAAGCACCTGGCATTGCCCAGGTTCTTTTTGAATGAATTTACTACTATAATTCAGGTTTTACTCGTGGCCGTAGAAGATTGACTATTATAATTCAGCTCAGCTTTTAATTGCGAAATGGGCCCAGCCCGGCCGAGGTGGGCCTCGACCGGTCTCACCACCTAGCCTATAACCTTCCTGGGGCCCGTCCCGACAGAATTTGTATTAGAAGTTTCTTCCTATCTTTCACTGTTTAGGAGATTAGCGCGCGCAGACAAACAAACAAACAAACCAACAAACAAAAACTCTCTTTTATATATATATATATATATATATATATATATATATATATATATATATATATATATATATATAGATTACAAATATTTATATTAACAGACAGATTGATAAACAAAAAGAGAAACGAAAAGGAAGGAATATATACATGTGCTCTCTCAGGTCTGGCCTCTGATGAACGACACGATTAGGATAAACTCAATTCTTCGTGCCCAGTGGACATTTTGACAATCATTTCGGCAAATATTGGTTGTTAATGCATTATAATTGACAACGAATTTAAACTGTACATACCTTATTACATTAGAATGGAAGATGCTCACTATTCACAATTCAAAGAAGTGACAAGACAAATAGTTGGCGCTGTGAAATGCTGATGGCGCTTGCTAGAATAAATTTGAGAGAAGTGCGTGACGTCATTCAACAAATGGCAATCGGATGCGGAAGTGAAACTGCAATCGGGATGCGGAAGTGAAATAAATGAGTGGAAATATTAATGAAATAAGGTTGATGCATATTATACCATTTGCATATAAAATGAAATGTAATCTGCTGCAGTCTTATTTCGTAACTTAATCCCAGGCCTTTCCAGGGAGAGGTCGAGTAATTATCCACTCTGCCAAGAGATCTCTCATGAACAATATGGCAGCATGGTGCCCCTAGAATCGTGGGGCCCCTGGGCAACTTGGGGCCCCTGGGCAACTGCCCAGTGTACCCATGCCTTAAGACGGCCCTGCGTCTGATGTCATTACCGCGGTATGGCGGCTGACTCTCCACATACCGCCATTTTGATTTATATGCATGATTTATATCACAATCGCCATGCTCTACGTTTACGTTTTTCATTCAGTGTGAAACACAAACAAACCGATTGTTAAAATGGCCATCAAATATCGAAAGCATCGGCGTTACGTCTCTTCCAACAAAACGGTATGTACCCACCCCGTGTGGGGTATAATCTAGATTACAGAAGATCCTCCCTCAGTTCTGCAAGTAAAACTTACCTCACGTATGTCTGGATTCTTCCAAATCTCTTTGTTTAATGTTATAAACTGCATCAGCGACTGTTTAAACACCTAATCATGTGTTTTGTGGTTTATAATATTTTACAAGCCCGGCTACTTATGTTGAAAGCCTGCATTTAATAGAAGTTGCTTTTTATTCCAGATTTATTTGTGAAAGTGGAAGTGAAAACTGAGCATGACATTGATATCCACCTGGATCTACCTGAACCAAATGACTCTAAAGCTTATTTCTTCAAGAGCCATCCCCATGGAGGTTATAATCAATGCTTCCACATTTTGCTTTGGACAATGTGATTATGAACAACTTAAAACATCCCTTTTCCGTTATGACTTAATTGCTTTAAAAAAAATTTCCACGACGGTGGATGAATTTCTCAAACATCCATTATCCCCTTCATCGTTCGGTGAAAGATTTGAATCAACCATTTGATTTGAATATACCTTGTTACCTCCGCCACCAAAGATGTTTTCACCCCTGTCTGTCTGTCTGTAGATATCTCAAAATGTTATGGTTGGATTAGGACAAACCTTGGTGGACAGGTTGGGTGTGACAAGGACAGGCACTCAAATTTTTAAGTGATTCTTTACTATTGAGAATGGATTATCCGATCCATCTGGATGATCTGCATCCAGAATACTATCGGATGCAGATCCTGCCCATCATCCATTTCACATGCAAATCCACATTTACAAAAGTCGGTAATTTCGTAAAATAAACACATGACTTCTCACTGATAATTAAATCGATTTATCCCAAAGTTTGAATATCATTGGGAAAGTCCAAACTTTTTAACGGTATTGTTATGTATATTTACATCAAGAATTTATTTTTTTACTTTTATGAAGTGGAACAAATGCAAACGTACATGTTGGACTTGGTTGCGTTTGTCAGAATGATGTCATGAGAAATTGAACAGAATCTGATTCTTTTTCACGGGGCCTGTGGTATTGTATTTACAGGTGAATCCACTGAATCTACAAGGGAGACTGCACCTAATTTTACGAATGACGCAGCCACACGCCCGCAGGACCCGCCAAATGAAATGAACAAAGGATTTTTTTACAAACACGAAAAACCTCATAAGGAAATGTTTGTAGAGAAGAATTTCTGTAAGGTTCAGAAAGGAAAGAAAGGTGAACGTCCATACAAATGCATAAATTGTGGAAAATGTTTCAATCAATCATCCACCCTTAAATCGCACTTGAGAATTCACAAAGGAGAACGCCCACATAAATGCTCAAGTTGTGAAAAATCTTTCCATCAGTTATCCCTTCTAAATACACACATGAGATTACACAATGGTGAACGTCCAAACAAATGCACAAATTGTGGAAAATCCTTCCTTTATTCATCCCATCTTAAAACACACATGAGAATTCACAATGGCGAACGCCCATACAAATGTACCAATTGTGGGAAATCTTTTAATCAGTCATCCAACCTTAACTCACATATGACAATTCACAATGATGAACGCCCATATAAATGCACAAATTGTGGAAAATCTTTTAATCGATCAAACTTCCTTGAAAGGCACATGCGAATTCACACTGGTGAACGCCAATACAAATGCAAAAGTTGTGGAAAATCTTTTAATCGATCATTCCACCTTAAAAGACACATGGAAATTCACAATGGCGAACGCCCATACAAATGTACCAATTGTGGAAAATCTTTCAATCGATCATCCACCCTTAAAACACACTTAGCAATTCACAATGATGAACGCCCATATAAATGCACAAATTGTGGAAAATCTTTCAATCGATCAAACTTTCTTGAAAGGCACATGAGAATTCACACAGGTGAACGCCCATACAAATGCAAAAGTTGTGGAAAATATTTTAATCAGTTGGCCACCCTTAAAAGACACATGGGAATACACAATGATGAACGCCCATACAAATGCACAAATTGTGGAAAATCTTTTAATCGATCATCCTCCCTTAAAACACACATGACAATTCACAATGATGAACGCCCATACAAATGCACAAATTGTGGTAAATCCTTTAATCAATACTGCGTCCGTAAAACACACATGAGAATTCACAATGGTGAACGCCCATACAAATGCACAAGTTGTGAAAAATCCTTCGGTCATTCATCCACCCTTAAAAAACACATGAGAATTCACAATGGTGAACGCCCTTACAAATGCTCAATTTGTGGAAAATCTTACAATCAGTCATGGCACCTCAAAAGGCACATGAAAATACACGATGTAGAATGCCCATAGAAAAGTTCTCCAAAAAGATTTCTACCCATTTAGTTCGTAAATGAATGAAGTATTTTTTTAGCCTGTTCCCAAGATGTAAGTCTTTTGTTTTGTCTGTTTCTTATATTTTCCATCGTCTTAACAAATTCAGCATTAGTTAATTCAGCATTAACTTGGAGAAGTCTTTCTCGAAGTCAGTCTCAGCAACCGTTCTCATCTTTTTACTGAAATCAATAAATTTTTTCAACAGTGTCTTTTATTGAACGTTAAAATTATATGAATTTTCGTTGTCCTTCAACCAGCTTGTATATGTATATATGTATATGTATATATGTATATGTATATATGTGTATATGTGTATATGTATATGTATATATGTATATGTATATATGTAGATATGTATATATATATGTATATATTGTTACAGACGCGGTTTTGGATGTTAGTTTACCGAGCGGTTTGGTATGACCGCGTCTGCACAGTTTACCCGATTCCACTCGAACGTTGGCCAAATCGCGCTATGCTAAATCAATTAAGGAAAGGACACAACGGCTGGGTTAGATGACACGACACCAGGGGTACAGTTCTCAAGACCTCCGGAGGAGGTTATAATATTTGTATGCAGAACGTTTAGATTACACTGACAAGAGGTACAGCACAGAAAGGTAGGCACTTAGACACACTTATCTTAATGCCCGACAGACCACAGATAAACGGGACAAGACTGACTCACACAGGGATTGATGGCAAGGAAGGGCAGGTAGTCGATGGACAGCACAAGGTGCACCTTGGCTCAGGGACAGGATCTACACGGTCCGGTCCAGATATGCGGGGAGGTATCGTCGCGCTGGAGGTGGCGTCTGTTTCTCCTCAAGCTGGGGGTGCATCTGACGTCACCTCCGGTCAGTGGCTGCGTATATCCAGCGGGGAGTGACACGCCCTCGGCTCGTTAGCTCCGCCCCAGATGGAATCGGCCCGCCGCTTCTTATTGGGTGCGGGGGGGGGGGGTTACCGGGCTCCGCCCTTGACGAGGAGCTGACAGTCAGCCCCTTCGTGGTAACCCCGTCGGAGCACATGGGCAATGGCGGCTAACCAAGCCGGAGTGAGGACGCACACTCCCCGCGCGCTGTTGTTGTAGTTGTTGTTGTTGTAGTTTCATGAGGAAGATGGGAGGAGGTATGGGGAGGTCCTAAACTCACTACTGGTGCCATACAATCACATTCTGGTGCAACGAAGAGTCAGAATTAATGGAAACGAGTCCTTAACTGACATAGACTAAGAATAACTAGCAAGATGTCCTATAGTTGTCTACGTGAGATGCGGTGAACCTGGGCACGACATTTAATGGGGGAAAAAGGGGAAGGTCGGTTCTACAGAGTGTTGTTTACAGACAATGGGACTAGGGAATGGGGGATTGGGGATAGTTGGGGAGTATTGGGGAAATAGGGGAATATTTACAAGCGGATATGGATGGAGGCCAAATCCCATATCCGCAACATTGCACCCTTCTCTACCCTCGGGGCGTCCCGACCCGATAAATTTTTACCTACGTTAGTGTGGCACTCAGATGTAGTTCCCTCTACTATTAACTCTACCCTGAGTGCGACAGTTTTACAGATGTTCACAAATGAGTAAATATGTCCCCCTGCGACGTTGCACCCTTCTCCTCACAGAAACACACCCACAGGATAACCGAATCGCGGAAAGAATTCTCAAACTAAACATACAGCCGGTAGGGAGCATTATTTACACAAGACTACGCTGATATTTACACTACGATCCAGGACCTGTTTTTGGAGGAACACATGCAGATGTTATGCATAGAGAGAGCACGCATGCCAGCATCGATACACCAACCCACGAGTGCTCTGTGGCCTTACGGCCTTTAATAATGCGCAGAGCACCCCTTCCAAGCACCAAAAGCACCACCCCATCATGTACAGTCAGCACCATCCGGTGCACCAATAAAGTGTTCATAAATCACCGGTGGTGTCGCAGCCGGCCGATGTTCTGCCGCTGGTCTTGCCTTGGAGCCCACTTGGTGTTCTGGCTTCCTTCAAAAATAAAGAAAGGCGCCAACCGCGTCCATTTCTAAATTGTGGCCGTCAGGGGGCCAACTATTAGTGGTTCACCTGTATGGCATAGGTGCCACGTTGACCCATAGGTCCATCAACGGGTGGTGCTTGCCCGCAAAAGACCGGTCCATGGTGGGCGGCCACAAACATTGCGGTCCATATGGTGTATCGATCCCGGCAGCAAGCAGCGAAAGTGCAGGCCCACAACTGCGGAGCCAGCACCTCTCTCTCCTCTCTCTCTGCCCCAAAGCCAGATCCTCGGAGGTGGGAGACAAAAGAAGAAGACAAGTGAGTAAGGTGGTAAGGGCGCAAAAGTGCACGCAACATTAGGTAATGCACACTAGGGGCACATGGGAACCAGGTGAGACAGGTACGTTCCTACCGTACGCCCCCCCCCCCCCCCCCCCCCACCATGTAACCTACATGGCCCCTCCCTTACCCCTTACTGTATCCACAAAACACAACACTACCCATAAACATCTACTTTACAAATCAACAAACGTCCCTACTGTCTTCCCCGTTCCTCCCATAAACCAAATTCGTCTTCTCTCCCTCCTAACCAATCAAATTTGCCATTTTCAACTCTCATCAAAATTTGCCATCTCCAACTCAACATCATAATTTGCCATCACCAATTCATCATCAGTCCCTCCTAGGGAGGGAGAGATGGAATCACCCCAATGTCTCATCCACGTCGTGATGCGTCTCACAGATCCAACAGCAATTCTCCTTTCCTGCACACAGAACAAAGAAAACACAGGTGTGGAGTCATCATCACCACCTCAGGTAAGTGGCTGCGTATGGTGCGACAGGTTCATCAATCCTAACTATTTCCTAAATGACTTTAACAACTTTACATTACCCGGGGTCTTTCTCCTGCCAAACCATTGGCCCTCTTACACTATGGGTTCTAAAAACCAATTCCCATTGACCAAACTGTGGTGCTTTTCAATTTGGGGTCTCACTCCCCCGATTCATCTCCCGGTGCCCTCGCACAATTTCTGGGCCGCGACGTGTAGCTCTCCCAGCAGGTCTACCCACCTGCACACCTCCACCACTGCCGTTGCCTCCGAGCTTACCTGCTCCTTACCCTAACCTAACTACCTGGGGAAGGCCCTCTGGCGCTCTCCCCACTCGGTGCCCTCTCTGGCACTGGGCTACCCGGGTCCGTCCTCCGGATCCTCGGGCCCCACTGACAGTAACGGCTCCCAGAGCCCACCTGCGGCCTCACCTGGCCGACATCCTCACAGTGGTGGAGTGCCCAACCAACTACACACACTAACAGGCTACACGCCCAGCCATTTCCACAACACTAATGCACCCATCCACAATACCATTCTGCAACCGCACCACAAATGCCAATATCCAACCACAATTTACCTATACCCTCTACCTAACACTTACACTACCCGCCCCGGGTACTCGTGAAAGGGGTCCACTCTTCCCCCATCCACACCTTCGCACCATGCACACCACTCCGTACCACTTACTCCAACTCTCTCCACACCACTCATTCTCTGCTCCATATATTCCACACACCTGTGCTCTCACACCTGGTGCCACCTGCACCCTTCTCTCCCCAAGCGCATTCGCGCTGATCCACAACACTCACTACTCATACACTGCTCCACACACCTGTCCAGTTGCACACCTGTGCAATCACACCTGTTCAATCCTCACACAGCATCATCTCATCTAACTACTCCCCTCTGAAACTTGCGCTTCCCAGTCGTCCCTTTAAACTATTGCGCTCCCTCGTCATTATCATCCACACTAATCTACCTGCGTCCCCACTACAGGTATCAGTCACTAACTAATCTTAACGTCACCTAATGTCATCTTCACTAGATCCCTACAATTATCCAAGCCCTCCCTGGCTCGGTTGTCATAGCCACCCCATAAACTATTGCGCATTTGCCCCACATGGGAAGGGTGGCAGGGATGCCACCCTTACCCACCGGGCCCATCGCTCACTACCAATTTTGCACATCAAATTGCCACAAATCAAAAATTTGCCAATCCTACTCATCTGCCAATCATTACTGCCAATCCTTTGCCAATCATCAAATTTTGTTTTTTTTCTAATTTTGGGTCCAAAACACTAACCTCATCACACAGTCTACTCACTAATGCCTCTCGGTGCGCCAATTCCTGTCCAAAGCCCGGCTTCGTAAAGCCGAGCAATGAATGCGGGTTGTTTGGTGCCAGCGGCTGGATACGTCCCGCATTCGGTGCAGGGACGGGGGTTTACCCGGGCCGAGATCCCACGCACCTTCTCGGCACGGAGCCATCCCATGGCTCGATCTCGACCTGCCGGAATGCCTCAACAAAAAGTGGTCGCCATGACGACCCTTCCTATCCAGCCGCCCGCTCCGCCTAGTGGAGCACGGACGCGGCCGTTCAAAGTGAGGCCCAGCACGCACCGAGGGCCCGATTCGGCTAAAAGTCGCTCTAACCTCTAACCCGGTTACCTTCGATGCCTCACCTGCATGCTTACACCCCGCAGCCCGTTCCTTGCTCACACATCCAGCCGTTTCCATGCTCCTCGTACCTTTCCTTACACACCTCGGTACACTCATTCCACTCCCAGCCTTGGTCACACACCTGACCACCGAACACCTTGGCACACATTCGCCGCTCGCACACCTCACCAACACACCTCTTCGCGCCCCCTCCTCGGTCACCTCCTCTGTGACAATCACAGGTGTGCTCTCATTCGCACACCCAACCACGTGCCTCACTACCAATTCCAGCGTGCATTCCCACTCACGCTCTACCATTCCAGGTGTGCATCCTTTCTCACCTGTCACAACCAACTCACGCTCCTTGTCACTCTCACTACTCTCACCTCCACTCTTGACAGTGCACTCACCCTTACTCTCGACAGCGCACTCTTTCCTCATGCACCCGTCCGTTACACACCTCTCTCGCGCACACTCTCCCGTCACACCCTCTGTAACACTCACCACAGGCGTGCATTCTTCCTTGCCTTTGACAGCGCACTCTTTCCCCATGCACCTGTCCGTCACACACCTTTCTCGCACACCCTCTCCCGTTACATCCTCTGTAACACTTACCACACCGCGCTTCCATGTGCTCCCTCACACACGCGCTACGACCGACTCACTCTCACCAGCACCCTCACTCCTTGGCACGCACTTTTTCCTCACACACCCCAGAGTCTGACTTTCTCGCACACCTCCTTTTTCGCACACCAGACCTGTCGCACACTTCACCAACGGCCTCTCACGAACACCCGGGTCCATCTCGACCCCCAAGCTTCTTAAATCCCCTGGCGCATCATACGCACGACCATATTGGTCACCACTTACACCGGGTCCTCTTCCTCTTCGCTTCTCCTCCATCACCTGCGAATCCCTCATCCGGTTAATGAGCACATCATCACGATCCAAACACAGACTTTGGACCAATTCTTTTACCTCCTCTTTTATCTCTTTCTTATCCTCTCTCCGTCGCTTCTTAATTTCGCTCACCCCTTCTTCCACTTCTTCTAATTTCTGCTTCACCTCTTTTATGTCCCGGTACGTCTCCTCAAGTTCGTCCTCTAAGGCTACCTTGACCGTTTCCATGTGCGTCCTCACCTGCCGGTCCTTCGTCTCCATTACCTCTGTCACCTCGTCCAACCTCGTTGTCAGTCCCTCACGTACCATCTGACATTCCCTCTTCGTCGCTATCAAGTCGTCTTTTAGTTCTTTCTGTGTCGCTTTTAACCCTCCTAATACCGCAGTGTTCCTTTGAACCTGCTCCGTTAGTCCTTTTTGTCCCTCCGTCAGCTGTTCCACCTCCTGCGTCAGGTCCTCTATGCCCCCTTGTAACTTTACAGTCCCCTTTCTCACCTCCTTCTCCATGTGCTCCTTACAGTGCCTCACCTCCTCGCGCACTCCTCCGACCTCCTCACTCTTCTTCTGATCCTCACCTCTTCCTTCTTCCTCTTCCTTCCTTCCACCTTCTTCCTCTTCCTCACCTCTTCTGATCTCTTCTCCCATCACTTGCATCTCCTGCCCAGATGCCACCCTCATCTGCTCCATTTCCTCCCTGTGAGCATCCAGTTTGGTTTCTACCCCCATTCTGACCCCCTCTATCTGCTGCCCCATTTGTTTAACTTCCCTTTCCGCTTGGTCCCTCATGTCCCTCAATTTGCCTTCCATCCTGTTTTCTAACCCCTCTAACCCCTTTTGCATCCCTTCCATTTGATTCTCCTGGGCAGCCATTCTATTTTCCACCCCCATTAACCCATGTTTCACCCCTTCTACCCCATTGTCTAACCCCTCTAATTTCTTGTCATCCCTCACCGGTACTCCTCGCTTCGTCCCTCATTACCCCCAATTGCTCACTCTGAGCCCTCGCTTCGTCCCTCATTATCCCCATTTGGCCCTCCAATCGCTCACCCAATCGCTCACTATCAGCCCTCATTTGCTCACTATTAGCCCTCATATCGTCCTTCTGCAGGTTGAGGGATGCCTGCATTTGCGCCATAAATTGCTCCATGAGGGCCTGCATTTGGGCCATCCCTCCCACTTGTGCAGCGGGTGCGGCCGCCGTAGCTATGTGCGAGGCGCCATTTTGCGCGCCCGCAACCTCGTGCACGACGACGCCATTTTGCGACCCTGCTACCCTCACTGCTTCGCTCTCCTCATTTTGGTCCTGGATCGACCCTGCCTCACTCTCCTCTACCGGAACCCAGCCGTCTTGGTCTGCCATAGCGCGACTTTCAAAATTCGGGTTTTTTTTTTTTTTTTGTAAAACACAATCAAATTTCGCCGTTATAATTTCACGCGCTCCGGATCGAATCCCACTTCCCGACACCAAATGTTACTCTAATAGTACAATTGGTGTTCCAAAATTTGGGCCGAACAAATTTAGTCCCAGGTCCGAATCCCACTCCTGACACCAAATGTTACAGACGCGGTTTTGGATGTTAGTTTACCGAGCGGTTTGGTATGACCGCGTCTGCACAGTTTACCCGATTCCACTCGAACGTTGGCCAAATCGCGCTATGCTAAATCAATTAAGGAAAGGACACAACGGCTGGGTTAGATGACACGACACCAGGGGTACAGTTCTCAAGACCTCCGGAGGAGGTTATAATATTTGTATGCAGAACGTTTAGATTACACTGACAAGAGGTACAGCACAGAAAGGTAGGCACTTAGACACACTTATCTTTATGCCCGACAGACCACAGATAAACGGGACAAGACTGACTCACACAGGGATTGATGGCAAGGAAGGGCAGGTAGTCGATGGACAGCACAAGGTGCACCTTGGCTCAGGGACAGGATCCACACAGTCCGGTCCAGATATGCGGGGAGGTATCGTCGCGCTGGAGGTGGCGTCTGTTTCTCCTCAAGCTGGGGGCGCATCTGACGTCACCTCCGGTCAGTGGCTGCGTATATCCAGCGGGGAGTGACACGCCCTCGGCTCGTTAGCTCCGCCCCAGATGGAATCGGCCCGCCGCTTCTTATTGGGTGCGGGGGGGGTTACCGGGCTCCGCCCTTGACGAGGAGCTGACAGTCAGCCCCTTCGTGGTAACCCCGTCGGAGCACATGGGCAATGGCGGCTAACCAAGCCGGAGTGAGGACGCACACTCCCCGCGCGCTGTTGTTGTAGTTGTTGTTGTTGTTGTAGTTTCATGAGGAAGATGGGAGGAGGTATGGGGAGGTCCTAAACTCACTACTGGTGCCATACAATCACATTCTGGTGCAACGAAGAGTCAGAATTAATGGAAACGAGTCCTTAACTGACATAGACTAAGAATAACTAGCAAGATGTCCTATAGTTGTCTACGTGAGATGCGGTGAACCTGGGCACGACATTTAATGGGGGAAAAAGGGGAAGGTCGGTTCTACAGAGTGTTGTTTACAGACAATGGGACTAGGGAATGGGGGATTGGGGATAGTTGGGGAGTATTGGGGAAATAGGGGAATATTTACAAGCGGATATGGATGGAGGCCAAATCCCATATCCGCAACAATATGTATATATATATATACTAGCAGAAGTACCCGGCATTGCCGGGCGGGGGAGGGGAGGGAAGGGGGAAGGGGAGGAGAGGGGGAGAGGGAGGGGGGAGCAGAAAGGAAGGGGTAGGGGGGAAAGGGAGGAGCATGTGGGAAAGGGAGGGGGAAGGGGTAGGGCGGAAAGTAAGGGGTAGGGGGGAAAGGGAGGGGAGGGGGAGAGGAGGGGAAAGGGGAGTGGGGAGAGGGTAGGGTGGAGGGAGAAGGGAGTGGGAAGGGTAGGGGGGAAAGGGAGGGGGAGTGGGAGGGGAACAGGGGGGAGGGGAACAGGGTGGAGGGGGAGGGGGGTGGGGAAGGGGTAGGACAGAAAGGAAGGGGTAGGGGGGAAAGGGAGGAGCATGGGGGAAAGGGAGGGGGATGGGGAAGGGCTATGGCAGAAAGGAAGGGGTAGGGGGGAAAGGGAGGGGCATGGGGGAAAGGGAGGAGGAGGGGAGAGGGTAGGGTGAAGGGAGGAGGAGGGGAGAGGGTAGGGTGAAGGGAGGGAGGGGAGGGGAACGGGGGGGAGGGGAGGAGAGAGGGGGATGGGGGAGGGATGGGAGGGGGAGAGGAGTGGGAGGGAGGGGAAGGGGTAGGACAGAAAGGAAGGGGTAGGGGGGAGGGGGAGGGGAGGGGAGGGATATAGATGGTTACTGGCAATTGATCACATCCAGAAATGATGTAATCCACACAATTTATGTACTTTACATAATGTTAATAGGAATACATGGCCGTGTAGATGGGAAATACAGTTTGTTTGAAATAAATCACAAATATCAGATGAAAGTGAAAAAAAACCTATGTGGTGTGAATGGCAATGTTCCTCGCTGAAATGTGAAAAAACTGAATTACGTGCGAACGCATAACTGTGAGATTATGGCGGCAAAGTTGGAACATCACGTGATCCTAGCAGAAGTACCCGGCATTGCCGGGTGGGGTGGGGGAGACCTGTACATTCCCAACCCGTACATTCGCCCTCTCGACTCAAGCTCGTATTCGATTCGTATTCGAAATCGAAAGGGGAAATCCTTCGTATTCGAATTCGTAAACATGAAATATGAATTAAAATTTAATTCATATCGCACAAAATCGACACAAAACACGGTCGCATAAAGGTGAAAAACGCAATGGCTTTTCGCCCTGAATTAGGTGCAAACGTGTGATGGGATGGAACATCACGTGATCGCTCTGAGCGAATCAGCGAGCTGCTCGCACTGGCTGAGATTAGCGGGTACTTCGCTGAAATGCGCTGAGGTAAATATGAATAAAAAATATGGATCTCGTCAAATATGGTCTCAGCCATGTTCGTCCCAGGCTCAATGGCCATGTTTATGCCAAATATCAAGCACGTGAGCCTCTCCGTTTCGGAGTCTATCGGTAACATTACACACACACACAAACTGTTTTATATATATAGATATATATATATTATGTATGTATATATATTATGTATGTATATATATATATATACACACACACACAACACACACCACAACATGCATTTTAAGCCCATTTTTCCTGCTAGAGTGGGGTTGCTGATGTGTATATATATGTGTATATATATATATATATATGTATATATATATATATATATATATATATATATATATATATATATATATATATATATATATATATATATATATATATATATATATATATATATTGTTGTGGATATGAGAATGTTTTTTTTGTTTGTTTGTTTAATGAATTGTTGTAAAATGTCACCCTCCTTCCTGCATTTGTTGTTGTATAAAGGTTAAAGGGCGTTCCCGTAGTTAATTCCATAAAACATACACGAAGGACACCATATATCCCTGTTCAGTAGTTATTTCCCTATTCTGTGTATTAGGCTAAGGATTTGTCTTCCATTAATTTGACACTCCATTGCACTGCATTAAATAAAGTAGATCCCTCCGACATGGCATCTTCAAAGTGCCAGGTTTGCCAGGTTTGCTGCAATTGCCAACTGCATTTGGGCGGTTTTCTTCGTTCGCCATTGCTGCCCTTTGGCTGGGGCTAGCTCGAATCGCCCCAAAACCACCATTGGCCACGAGGTAAGGTCGGGGAAGAAGGGCGTGTCTCCACCTCGTCATAGAGGGGAGGAGTGAAGCAGCCCTTGCCGACCAACCCAGAACGAGGGGTTGGCTTTAGAGGGCGGAGAGAGAACGTTTGGGGGAGGTTCGCAAAAGGGTCAAGGGTGAGGCTTATATAACCCGCGGGAGACGCCCCCAGGAGAGTGGAGGAGGGAGGAGATCAGAACACAGACAAGCCTGAAGAGAGTCCTGGAGTTTGTGAGAGAGGGAGAGAGAACCCGTCACGCCAGACCCCCCACCAGCAGCGTTGGCTCCAGCAAGCAGCTCCGACCCGTTACCCCGCGCACACGACAGGATCGGTGGCATCGGCGGCCGTCGAGGTCCAGCCCGACGTCCCGTGCGGGATCAAGCTCCAGCCAGCTCCGTGCCTTCCTCCCCCTCCAGCCACCCACCTCCTTCCAGCCAATCCACTCTGCAATTCCCCGTGTGAGTCCGTCTTTGTTTGTTCTGTCCAGGGTATTAATTAAGCCTGTTTAGATAAGCTGGCGATTTTCACTGTGTCTCTGATTTCTTCTGTAAATTATTTTATTATCCTTCCTTCTCCTTGGGTACTTTTGGTTGAAAATAGCAAATAAATTATATTGGTATTTCTTACCCTTTGTCTTTCTTTTCTCTTTACATCCTTTGTTTTAGTCTTTTCCCCATTGAATATCTGTGGCGCGATTCGGCCAACGTTCAGGAATCGGGTTAGTCGGGGTAACTGTTCGGGCGCGGCGGCCATCCGCTCGGCAAACAACATCCTCGCCGCGGTCCCGTAACAATTGGTGTCAGGAGTGGGATTCGAACCTGGGACTAAATTTATTTAGCCCAAATTTTGGACACAATTGTACAATTGGCCATAACAATTGGTGTCGGGAGCGAGATTGGACCCGAAGCCCGCTTAACGCGCTCAAAATTACAAGCGGCCGAAATTTGTTTTGTTTTAGAAAAACCCGAACTTTGAAATCGCGCCATGGCTAGTCAAGGCGATCGGATGCAGGTGGGTGAGCTAGAAGAGGGGTTAGGGGTAACACAGGACCACAGGGAAGAAATGGAGGATAGCAATGAGGAGGTGGTTGAGGAGGTGTCAGGTGCACAAAATGGCGGCCTCGCGCACGTGGTATCGGACGCACAAAGTGGCAGCTCGCACGAGCACGGGGTAGCCGCGCCCGCTGCGCAAATAGGGGGAATTGATGTGCGGGACCTCATGGCGCAGATTAATGCAGCCATACTAATGGCGAATATGGGGCTAGAAGCCAAAATGGGAGAAATGGGGGGCCAAATGGGAGAAATGGGGGGCCAAATGGGAGCAATGAGGGATGAAGCGAGGGGTACCGGTGAACGGTTAGACAATAAATTTGACGGGTTAGACAATAAATTTGAGGGGATAGACAACGGGATAAAAGAGGTGAAGAATGGGTTAACGGGGCTAGAAAATAAGATGGAAGGCAAATTGCGGGAGATAGGGGAGCAATCCGCCCGGGAAATCAAACAAATGGGGAACCAGATAGAGGAGGTGAAATTCGGGCTAGAAGGTAAATTGAATGCTCAAAGGGATGAATTAGAACAAATGAGGGCGGCATCTACTAAAGAGATGGAGGAGATGAAGGAGGAGATACGACGAGGTGTAAGCAAGGAGGTCTCAGGCGTACGCGAGGAGGTAAAGCGAGGTGAGAAGCGTATGGAGAAAGAGGTGAGGAATAATACGGCTAGGTTACAGGGGGGCATAGAGTGTCTGTCGAGGGGAGTAGAACAGCTGACAGTGGGACAAAAGGAACTCGTGAACCAAGTGGAAAAGAACACTGCAATAATCGGGGGGTTAAAAGCGACACAAAAAGACATCAAGAACTAATTAATAGCGACACAAGGAATGTCAGATGGTACATGAGGGGTTGACAAAGAGGTTGGAAGAGGTGACAGAAGTAATGGAGACGAAGGACAGAGAGGTGAGGACGCACATAGAAACGGTTAAGGTGGCCTTAGAGGAAGAGATAGAGGGGGCGCACCGGGAAATGAAGGAGGTAAAGGAAAAATTAGAGGAGGTGGAAGAAGGGGTGAGTGAAATTAAGAAGAGACGGAGGGAAACTAAGAGTGAGATAAAGGAGGAAGTAATGGAATATGTACAAGGTCGGTGCTCAAATCATGATGATGTGCTCACTAACCAAATAAAGAGTTTGCAGGTGGTGAAGGAGGTGCGGAGACGAGGTGCCAAGGTGAGTGGCGATATATTCGGAAATGTATATGATGTGAGGGGAGCTTCAGTCGGCTTGGGGGTTGGTGTGGACCCGGGTGTTCGTGAGAGGCCGTTAGTGAAGTGTGCGACAGGTACGGTGTGCGAAGGAGGAGGTGTGCGAGAATGTCCGACTCTGGGGTGTGTGAGGAAAAAGTGCGCGCCAAGGAGTGAGTGTGCCGTCGAGAGTGAGTTGGTCGTAGCGCGTGTGCGGGGGGGGGCACATGGAAGCGCGTCGTGGGGAGTGTTACAAGGGATGTAAAGGGAGAATGCACACCTGTGGTGAGTGTTACGGAGGGTGTAACGGGAGAGTGTGTGCAAGAGGATGCGCGAGAAAGGTGTGTAACGGACGGGTGCATGAGGAAAGAGTGCGCTGTCAAGAGTAAGGGAGAATGCACACCTGTGGTGAGTGTTACGGAGGGTGTAACGGAAGAGTGTGCGCGAGAAAGGTGTGTAACGGACGGGTGCATGAGTACAGAGTGCGCTGTCAAGAGTAAGGGTGAATGCGCGACCGAGTGTGGAGGTGAGAGTAGTGAGAGTGCCGTGGAGCGTGAGTTGGTTGTGGCAGGTGATAGAGGATGTACACCTGGAATGGAAGGATGCGCACCTAGAATGGTAGAGCGTGTATGGGAATGCACACTGGAATTGGTAGTGAGGCACGTGATTGGCTGTGCAAGTGAGAGCACACCTGTGGTTGTCACCGAGGAGGGGGCGCGAAGAGGTGTGTTGGTGAGGTGTGCGAACGACGAGTGTGTGCAAAGGTGTGCGGTGGTCAGGTGTGTGACAAAGTCGGTAAGCGGAATGAGTGTACCTGGGTGTGCCAGGGAAGGTGCAATGACAAAGAGCATGGAGACGGCTGGATGTATGAGCAAGGAACTGCGGGGTGTAAGCATGCGAATGGAGCATCGACGGTAACCGGGTTAGCGGTTAGAGCGACGTATAGCCGAATCGGGCCTTCGGTGCGAACCGGGCAGCTTTGCGTGCCGCGGGGAGCCGCGGCGGTTTCGAAAGAACCGCCGTGCGAGATCCACGCCGGGCCGCGCTTTGAACGGCCGCGTCCGTGCTCCACTAAGCGGAGCGGGCGGCCTTGTAGGAAGGGTCGTCACGACAACCCTTTGTGGTTGAGGCGTTCCAGCAGGTCGAAATCGGGCCATTGGACGGCTCCGTGCCGAGATGGTGCGTGGGATCTCAGCCCGGGTAAGCCCCCGTCCCTGCACTGAATGCCGGACGCATCCAGCCGCCGGCACCAAGCAACCCGCATTCATTCGAAGCCGAGCTTTGGAGATGAATTGGCGCACCGAGAGGCACTAGTGAGTAGACTTGTGACGAGGATAGTGTTTTGGACCCGAAATTAGAAAAACAAAATTTGATGATTGGCAAAGGATTGGCAGATGATTGGTAGTGATTGGCAAATTTTAAATTGGCTGGAATTTGGTGTGCAAAATGGTAGTGAAAGATGCCCGATGTGGTGGGATGGCAACTCTGCCATCTCTCACAACGGGGGCAAAGGAGCACTAGTTTTATGGGGTTGGCAGTAAAAACTAGCCCGGGAGGGTTAGGATAATGATAGGGATCTAGAAAAGATGACCTTAGGTAACGGTAAGATTAGGTAGTGACAATGATACCTGTAGTGGGGACGCAGGTAGATTAGTTTGGATGATAATTATGACGTGGTATGTGCTTAGTTTAAAGGGAAGACGGGGAGCACTAAGTTAGCAGGGCAACAGGTAGATTAGATGATGCCGTGTGTGAGGAACAGATGTGTATTTGCACAGGTGTGCAACTGAACAGGTGTGTGGAGCAGTGTATGAGTGAGAGAAGGTGATTGTGCGTTGTGTTGACCAAATGGTCCAGGGACCAAGGAGGGTGCAGGTGGCACCAGGTGAGATTGCACAGGTGTGCAACTGCAGGTGTATGGAGAATGGTTGTGTGGAATACATGGATAATGGAATATGTGGAGTATTGGAATGGATGGTCGTGGAGTGAGTGTGATGGAAACTGTGGAGTGGAGTGGATGGTGCGAAGGTGTGGATGGGGGAAAGGAGGATGGACCCCATCACGAATACCCGGGGAGGGTAGTGTAAGTGTTAGGTAGAGGGTACAGGTAAATTGTGGTTGGATATTGGCATCTGTGGTGCGTGGTGGAAGAATGGTACTTGGATGGGTGCATTAGTGTTGTGGAAATGGCTGGGCGTGTAGCCTGTTAGTGTGTGTAGTTGGTTGACACTCGGGACCGCGGCGAGGTGTAGCCTGGTGTAGCCTGGTAGGTGTCGCCTGGTAGTTATACGGCCTGGTAGGTGTAGCCTGGTAGTCCATATACGGTGGTAGGTGTAGCCTACTCGGGTGTAGCCTGGTAGTTACGGGACCGCGGCGAGGATGTTGTTTGCCGAGCGGATGGCCACCGCGCCCGAACAGTTACCCCGACTTACCCGATTCCTGAACGTTGGCCGAATCGCGCCACAGATATTCAATGGGGAAAAGACTAAAACGAAGGATGTAAAGAGAAAAGAAAGAAAAAGGGTAAGAAATACCAATATAATTTATTTGCTATTTACAACCAAAAGTAACCAAGGAGAAGGAAGGATAATAAAATAATTTACAGAAGATATTAGAGACACAGTGCATCGCTAGCTTATCTAAACAGGCTTAATTAAACCCAGGACAGAACAAACAAGGACAGACTCACGCGGGGAATGATGATAGGACTGGCAGGAGGTGGATGGCTGGAGGGGGAGGAAGGTTCAGCTGGACCCGCAGCACGGTCGGGTCGGGGATTAGCAGCCGCCGCCCTTTCTCGATCGGCGCGTTTAACAGCCGCCGTTCCTTCGCGGCCCTGCTCAAGAACTGCCGTCAAGGCCCCAAGCTGCTGTTGTTGCTGCTGTGGCTGCTGCTGTTGTTGCTGCTGTGGCTGCTGCTGCTGCTGTGTGGACGTCGCGTGCTTTTTCCAGGACTCATCTGAGGTGGGGGCGTCTTCTGCGGGTTATATATGCCACGCCCCTGAACCTTCACGAACCTCCTTGATGTTTCTCTCCACACCCTCTCCAAGTCCAACCCCTTGTTCGTGGTTGGTTGAGTGGGGCTGACTCACTCCTCCCCTCTATGACGAGGTGGGGACACGCCTTTCTTCCCCGACCCGAGCACATGTTCAATGGTGGTTTTGGGGCGAAATCAACAACCCACAGCTGTAGCAAACCTGGCAAACTGCCCAGTGCAGTTGGCAATGGAGGCTTGGAGGGGATGTAATTGGCAATCGAGGCTTGGCAATGAAAGTTTTGGGAGTGGGAATGGGGAATGAAAGGGAATCTATCTTATTTCACTTGGTGCAATGGAGTGTCATCTTAATGGAAGACAAGGCCTTAACCTAATACCCAGAATAAGGAAATAAACTACTGAACAGGGATATTATAGTGTCCTTCATGTATGCTTTATGGAACTAACTACGGGAACGCCCTTTGACCTTTATACAACCACAAACGGAGGGAGGAGGGGCGATATTTTCAACAACCACTGGGCCCCGTGCTTTTTCTGGTCTTCATCAATGATCTCTCTGACTCTCTCGAAAATCCTCTCTATCTCTTTGCTGATGACTCCACTCTCTGCCGCTCCATTCCTCTTCCCTCAGATCGGCAGTCTGCTGCCTCCTCACTCTCTGAAGACCTGGACAAAATCACAGACTGGTCAAACAAGTGGAACATGTCTTTCAATCCTGACAAATCTCACACTCTTACTATGTCTCTCCGAAAAGATCGACTGGACAACCCTCCCATCTACTTTCTCAACAATCCTCTCCAAGAAGTTCTGTCGCTCAAGTTTTTGGGTCTCACTATCTGCCATGATCTTTCTTGGGAAAACCACATTTCCAAGCTGGCCTCCAAAGCCAGTCGCCGACTGGGCATCCTCCGTCGTGCGAAGTCCTTCCTCGGCACACCTGAGCTCCTCACCACATACAAGGCTTTCATCCGCAGCTCAATGGAATACTGTTCTCCCCTATGGGCCGGTGCTCCTGCCTCACACCTAGCTCGGCTTCACGCTGTTGAAACCAAAGCTTTCAGAATTATTGGAATCTCCCGCGATGAAGCTATCTCTGAGGGCCTTTCACTCACTCACCGCAGGCAGGTAGGTGGTCTTTCTGTCTTCTACCGACTCCTCTCCGGCCTTGCACCCCCAGCTCTCTCTGTGCTCTGTCCCCCAAATATTCCTACAGGTCGCACAAGATCTGCCAGCAACCCTCTGATGGTTAAGCTGCCGAAATCTCGGCTCTCTGCTCACCTTCACTCTTTCATTCCTCTTTTCTCCCGCCTCTGGAACAAACTCCCTCACTCCCTTCAATCCCACTCCTCCCTCCACGTCTTTAAAACAGCTGTTCACCACCATCTCTTATCTTCCCCCATCCAAAACCTTGATCTTTTCTACCCCCGCTAATTCACCCCAGATCCACCTTGTTTGAAATTCCAACTTCTTTCCTGGAAGTCCTGGCAGTGTCCATATGTTTTATACCTCTCCCACCGCCCCCTTCCCATGCCCCCCCCCCCCCCCCCAAAGCCCTCGCCCTCTCTCAGATCTCTCGATGTCTCCATGTCTCTCGGTCCCTGCTCTCAAATGTTGTGTTTGTGTCCTTCCCCCTCTCTCCCCATCTTGTCTACCGCTCCCGATGTTATATGTTTTATGTGTCGGTTTGTCTTTCTGTGTGATTAATGTTCGCTCTTTCACGAGCCTCGATCTTGTATACAACAAAAAAAAAAAAAAAAAAAAAAAAAAAAAAAACATTCTCATATCCACAACAATATATATATATATAATATATATATATATATATATATATATCTAATTCCATGGTAAGATCTCCAACCTTTAATTGAACAAACAATGACAACGTTTCGATTAACAACATGTGACAAAGCCACACGCCTCCGTTAATCTTCCTCAAGAGTGATAAAATCATCTCAACATCCCCTTATATGCAAAGTGGGTGGGATATAAATATAAGGGGTATAAATAAATATCCACTTTGCATATAAGGGGATGTTGAGATGATTTTATCACTCTTGAGGAAGATTAACGGAGGCGTGTGGCTTTGTCACATGTTGTTAATCGAAACGTTGAGTCATTGTTTGTTCAATTAAAGGTTGGAGATCTTTCCATGGAGTCATTTTGGATTTACTCCCAACCGCAAATCTTTGCTTATAATTATTGGCAAAAGCCATGGGCAGGACATTGCCAAGAGATGCCGTCATTACACCAACCTTGTGGAGCGGACCGAAGTAACGAAGGCACATCTTCGGTTTAACCATCTCTGTTTGGAACAGAACATTCTTCCGAAGCCTCTACGTTTCAGACCTCCCATGCCGGGTTTGAAAGCTAAGCAGATTATGCAGGCAACAGGACGGAGGTTTCTTCGTTTGCGCATTTCAAACTGCCACCATCGCCTCGCTAAACGGTATGACCATGTGCAATGGTTGGCTCGTACTATTGCACCAAGACTACCTGGCGAGTTATGGGATCGAGTACAACGGAGAGCTCACACTTTCGCGGAGCACACTATGACATCGGTGGGGAAACGGCATCAACGAAAGTTCACAGCATTGGTTGATGAAACCACACATTGCATGACTCCCGTCATTGACGTGAACATTCTTCGGAACCGGTGGGTGGTTAACCGGTCGAGTACACAGCTCTCGGAGGCACAAACCAGCTTATTGCAGAAGGGCCTTAATTTTGCCATCACTCCCCGATTTGTTCAGAAAGACACCATTGTATCACGGGTGGAATCTGCTATGATGAAACTTGATAACACCACCAAGAACGAAATCGGATCACGTGTGGCTGCTGTTTTACTTCGCCCTCCGCAATTTTCACGCAACAATTTCAATTTGGACCCGAAAGAACAACAAGCTTTACGAGAGTTACGCAACATGGATGATGTGGTGTTCTTACCAGCGGACAAAGGATGGGCAACGGTGCTCATGGATCGTCTTGCATACACGGACAAAATGCAGGATATGTTGGCGGACCAAAGTACTTATGAACAGTTAACCGCAGATCCAACTAAGAAGGAGGAACGAAAGTTAAACTCGATGCTTGCCTGAATAACGGTAGGGCGAGGTTACGTTTTTTCGCAGCTGTCCATGCTCTCCACGCTATCGAAGTTAAGTAATTGTTCCCATTTGTATTTTCGTCAAAACTGTATTTATTTTATGGTGTGTGTTCCTACAGTGGGTCCCGAGGAAGATTCTCGGTGTTAATCTTTCATACCTGTATAGAAAATCGTGTTAATTCATGTAGTGTCTTTTGAGGCCTTGTACCGTGTCCTACCTTGTGGCTTTGTTTTTCTCTCAGCGGTCCGTCGATTGTGCTCCAATAAATTTCGTTCTCTGTTTTTCCCAGTCTTTTCACCCCACAGCCTACTTCCTTGTTTAAAATCTCAACTCAAAAAAAAACAAAAAAACAAAAACATTTCCTTCTCTGTTCTTATTCATTGTTCTTATTCCTTTATTCGTTGTTCTTATTCATTCGTTCGTTCTTTGACCACGTGTTTCTCCCCCATTTCCCCAGATAGTTTTCACTGTTAAACTTTAAAATGTTTAAACTTTCCCCTGAAGTACTGTATTCTGTCGTATATTATAACACCTTTTTCTTCTTCTTCTTTAAAAGGTTGCTTTCGACTTGCTTACCAAATCTATTCATCCAAAAAAAAAATTCCACCTCTTACAGTGCCTCTTTCATACATTCCCTAAACTCACCTGCACTCCACCCCCCCCCCCCCCCCCCCCTCCAGCATCCTTAAACGTAATTTTTTTTTTAACTCTAAGGTCACAAGAAACTCATTTTGCAATAAATGTTCGTTTCCCATTAATCGTACACTTTCCAAAATCCAGTCTCACCCCTCCCCTCCAAATCTTCCCCATCACCCCTCCCCTCCAAAACTTCCCCATCACCCCTCCCCTCCAAATCTTCCCCATCACCCATCCCTTTCAAATCTTCCCCCTTGCCCCTCCCCTCCAAATCCTCCCCATCACCCATCCCTATCAAATCTTCCCCCTTGCCCCTTCCCTCCAAAACTCCCCCCACACCCCTCCCCTCCAAGACTCCCCCTCACCCCTCCCCTCCTAGACTCACCCCTCCCCTCCAAATCTCCCCCATCTCCCATCCCTTTCAAATCCCTCCCCTTGTCCCTTCCCTCCTAAACTCCCCCCTAACCTCTCCCCTCATAAACTCCCCCTCGCCCCGCCCCTTCAAATCTCTCCACCCTCATTTCTTCTCCATTTCCCCCCTCTCACCCCTCCTCCTCAATGCGTCCTCCCCGCTTCTTCCCCCTTCCAAGTCTCACCTCAATCTCCCCCAGCCTTCTGCCTTGCTCTTCCCCCTCCTCAAATAACACCTCATTGTGCCTCACCCAATCACCATCAAACCTTTTGTCCGCCCCATCCTTCCCTTTCTTCGAGCTATTCTGAAATCTCTGACACACCTTCAACAGCTCTCCCTACCTCTTCCTCCTCTTCCACATCTTACCCTACCCCTCCTCCCCCCTGTTCTGTATCCGATGCTCCCCCTTCCTCTTCATTAACGATATGGAACTCAAACATCCGGGGCCTTCGTTCAAACTTAACTGATCTCTCCATACAGGTTGCTTCTGACAAACCAGATGTGATCTGCTGAACAGAAACTTTCCTCCTTCATGATGTCTCTGATTCCTTAGTATCTCTCCCGGGTTACTCCCTCCTCCGGTATGATAGACATGAGCCTCGTCCTGGAGGTGGGGTTGCTATCTTTATCAAAAACTCTCTTTCTCACTCGCCCTGCACTGCCCTCTCCACCTCACCCCCAGGAATACCTCTGGCTATGGCTTCCCCTTCGCTCCCACCTCTTGTTCATATGTGTGTTGTACCGTCCACCAAACAGTGATGACTCCATCTACTTCTCGCTGTCTGATAATATGGACCAACTTCTATCTACTCATCCCATCTCTCTCTTCTTCATATGTGGTGATTTCAATTGTCACCATGCCAGTTGACTGGGTGTGGGTACCGCTCTCACCAGCCATGGCTCCTCAGCAAAGGACTTCTGCGACTCACTGGGACTGACACAATCTGTCAATTTCCCGACCCGGATCTCAGTCAACGGAGCACCTTCTCTTCTGGACTTGGTTATGATCAACCTGGTCATCCCTGAAAATGTCTGCTTCTCTTCTTCTGCTCCAATCGGCTCATCTGATCATGTGCTTGTTAAAGTGGACATCTCTCTGACAATTATCAGGGAGCCTCCTCAGCGTCGACGATTCTGGCATTTCACTCAGGCCAACTGGCACGGTCTTCAGGTAGCCATCAATCATCTGGACTGGTCTCCCATCTCTACCACCTCTGACATCAACTCATCCTGGGAATTCTTCCAAAGTAAATTGCTCTCTCACATGCACAGATTTATCCCATCAAGTCTTCAGTTGTCATATCCTTCCTCCCGTCCACGATTCACGGAATCTGGTGGTGAGGCTGTTGCCCAGAAACAACTTGCCTTCGTCTCCTGGAAAGCAAATCCAACGGAAGGAAATCTCATTTCCTTTCACAAAACCTGAAACAAGTGTGTGTCCACCCTCAGGAGAGCCAGGAAACAATATCTCTCCGTTCTCAAGACCGAACTCTCTTATCTGTCTCCCTCTTCCAAATCCTGGTGGCGTCTGGTCAAATTTGTTTCTGGTGTTTGTTCCCCCTCCATCCCCTCCCTCACCTCAAACGGCTACACAGCTGACTCCGCACGTGAAAAAGCTGAATGCCTCAACTCTGTGTTTGCCTCTAAATCTTGTGTCCCAAACCCATCCCTCTCTGTACCCACCGTATCCAGTCGTACCCAGCTACTCCTGGACTCTATGTCCTTTCCTCCTGACAAGGTGGAAAAGTTTCTGTCAACCCTCGACTCTGATTCTGCAACTTGACCTGCGGCATCAGCCCACGGGGCCTAAAATCCTGTTATTCCGCTCTTTCACTCCCTCTCTCTGTTCTCTTCACCCTCTCTTTTGCTCAAGGTCATCTGCCATCTGCATGGAAATCAGCCAACATCACCACTTTACACAAAAAAGGTGCAAAAACAGATCCGAGCAACTACAGACCAATCAGCCTTCTCCCAATTATCAGCAAAGTCATGGAATCCATCATTGCTTCGGATATGAAATCTTTCCTCTTCTCCAATGGCTTGATCTCTGATCATCAATTTGGTTTCAGACCAGGTCATTCTACTCTGGACATGCTGCTTCTGCTGTCTCAACAGTGGATGGAGGTCCTCAATGCCAAACAGGAAATTAGAGCCGTCTCCCTCGACATATCACGTGCCTTTGATACGGTCTGGCACCGTGCTCTGCTCACCAAACTCTCCTTTGGTATCCATGGAAATCTCCACGCATGGCTGGCGGACTTCCTCTCTAGTCATAGTCAACGTGTGGCCCTGAATGGGTGTCTCTCATCTTCTCTTCCTGTTCAGGCTGGAGTTCCCCAAGGCAGTGTTCTGGGACCTGTGCTTTTTCTGGTCTTCATCAATGATCTCTCCGACTCTCTTGAAAATCCTCTCTATCTCTTTGCTGATGACTCCACTCTCTGCCGCTCCGTTCCTCATCCCTCAGATCGGCAGTCTGCAGCCTCCTCACTCTCTGCAGACCTGGACAAAATCACAGACTGGGCAAACAAGTGGAACATGTCTTTCAATCCTGACAAATCTCACACTCTTACGATGTCTCTCCGAAAAGACCGACTGGACAACCCTCCCATCCACTTTCTGAATAATTCTCTCCAAGAAGTTCTGTCACTCAAGCTTTTGGGTCTCACTATCTGCCATGATCTTTCCTGAGAAAACCACATTTCAAATCTGGCCTCCAAAGCCAGTCACCGACTGGGCATTCTCCGTCGTGCGAAGTCCTTCCTTGGCACACCTGAGCTCCTCACCACATACAAGGCTTTCATCCGCAGCTCAATGGAATACTGCTCTCCCCTCTGGGCTCGTGCTCCTGCCTCACACCTAGCTCGTCTTCACGCTGTTGAAACCAAAGCGTTCAGAATCATTGGAATCTCCCGTGTTGAAGCTACCTCCGAGGGCCTTTCACTTACTCACTGCAGGCAGGTTGGTGGTCTTTCTGTCTTCTACCATCTCCTCTCCGGCCTTGCTCCTCCAGCTCTCTCTGGGCTCTGTCCCCCAAATATTCCTACCAGTCGCACAAGATCTGCCTGCAACCCTCTTGTGGTTAAACTGCCAAAATCAAGACTCTCTGCTCACCTTCACTCCTTCATTCCCCTTTTCTCCCACCTCTGGAACAAACTCCCTCACTCTCTTCAATCCCACTCTTCCCTCAAGGTCTTTAAAACAGCTGTTCACCACCATCTCATATCTTCCCCCATCCAAAACCTTGATCTTTTCTACCCCCGCTAATTTCATCCCAAATCCACTTTTTTGAAATACCAACTTCTTTCCTGGAAGTCCTTGGTGTCCTTGTGTTTATACTTCTCCCACCCTCCCTCCCCCCCTTCCCACGCCGCCTCTCCCCAAGCCCTCTCCCTCCCACACATTGCCGATGTCCCTGCTCTCAAATGTTGTGTTTATGTGCTTCCCCTTCTCTCCCCATCTTGTCTACCGCTCCCCTTTTTATATATTTTGTTTGTTTGTCTGTTTGATTTGTTTGTGTGATAAATGTTAGCTCTTTCACGAGCCTCGATTATTCTGTATAAAAAAAATAAAAATAAATAAATAAATAAAAGCGACTGGAAGACTATCAGCTGCGGCATACAAACGTCTGTACAGCAGTAAGGGAGTGGCTACCAGGGCCTACGGGCTACCGAAAGTGCACAAAGAGGGATTTCCGCTACGGTTAATCGTTTCCTGTATTAATGATCCATCGTATGCTCTATCCAAGTTTTTGGCAAACATTTTTAAGCATTTGGTGGGGACAACAGTGCGAACCGTGTACAATAGCACGCATTTGCTGAAAGAGTGAAACAGCTCACCATCGAAGCACACGAGACCATGGTTTCGTTTGATGCTGTGTCTTTATTTACCAACGTGCCCAAAGCCCTGGCGATTGAGGTGGCAAACCGGCGTTTGATGGAAGATGATCGATGGAAAGAGACTGCGGGAGCTTTAAGCCCGATGGACGTCTGTGACATGCTTTCTACCTGCCTCTCTTCCACCTACTTTGTATTTAATGAGGTATATTACAAGCAGTTTTATGGCACCGCTATGGGTTCCCCGGTATCGGCTGTGATTGCTGACATGGTGATGGAGGATTTGGAGGAACGCACCATTCCAGCCCTGTTAGTGCAACCACGTGTTTGGTTCCGGTACGTGGATGACACATTTGTCATCTGTCACTCTCATGAGGTGGGCATCATACATGAGGCCATAAATAAAACTTTTTCCTCCATTAATTTCACCATTGAAGAGGAGAAAAATGGAGCCCTTCCCTTCCTGGATACACTCGTAACAAGGGATCCCAAAGGAGCCTTAAAGGTAACGTTGTACAGAAAACCAACTCACACTGATCGCTACCTTGATTTCAATTCTTGCCATCCAATGGAACACAAAAGATCGGTGGTGCACACCCTCTCAAAAAGAGCACGTGAGTTGCCATCTACCTTTGAAGACAAGATGAGTGAGGTGGACCATCTTCAAAATGTGTTGAGGGCAAATTGTTATCCTGATAGCTTGTTACCCAACAGGAAAACGATAAGGGCTTCCCCACACAACAGGCTGAGACCGAGAGAACAACCAAAGGGTTTGTGTGTTCTGCCTTTTGTGCCGGGTGGTTCACAAAGGGTCGGCAGAATTTTGAAATCGGCAGGAGTGAGGGTTAGTTTCACACCGGTTTCACCCTTCGCCAAGCTCTTATGAGGGTCAAGGACATGCTTCTGAAGAAGGATAGGTCAGGGGTGGTATACGTAGTGCCCTGTGGTTGTGGAGCTGAATATGTGGGTGAAACCGGGAGGACCTTAGGTCAACATATTGCTGAACACCAAAAAGCATTTGAATGTAATTATCCCAGCAGATCTGCTATTGCCAAACATGGCCTTAAGGAAGGCCACGCACCTTTATGGGATAGGGTTAATATTTTGGGTTCCACACCTAACAGGAAACAGAAGACGTGTTTTGGAGGTTTGGCACACAGAAGAAACTGTTACCTCGATCACACAAGAGGTGGTTGACTTACCGGTAGCGTTTGATCCACTCTTGTGTAAACGAAGCAGGCAATCCATACTTTGAACAACGAGTCCACATAATATGTCACACAAGGTTTTTATTCGGACAATTTGCCCCCTCTCACTCCCCCCCCCCAAACACGCCTCTCCCAAACCCCCCCCCCCCCCCCCCCTCCGGTTCCCCCTCCACATTTTTATCCCCCCTATTACCACCCCCCCTTTCCCACATTCCCCTTTACCGTATTGGGCCACATGTGATGATCTTGATATTATGGCCATTTTATTTTATCTTGAAAATTTTTGCTTTAATATATTGCTACGGTTTTGAGATTGGCACATTGAAGATATTAAAGGTTAAAGGGTTGCCCCCCATAGTTAGTCACATGAGCAACATATAGGCCCATTTGTAGTATAGTTATGTCTTAGTATGTGTAAGAATAGGCCATTTCCCCTCTTAGTGCCTGCGTTGTGTAAAGACCGGAGAGTAGGCTCCATTCATTTTGCGTCCACCCTCCAATTCTACCTCTATGGGCGTAATTGATCCCGCGCCCCATTCAGCTGACTACTAATCGAGTAGCACGAGGTAGGCCTAAAAAGGGTGGGGGTGGCATTGAGGTCGGGGAGCGGCAGAGGCGATGATGGTAAGAGCCACCAGCCAATCAGGGCTCTAGCGGCATGGCTTGAGAGGGCGTGGTGATGGTGAGGCGCATCTGGTGAGTTCGAGAAGGTTCCCGGGGCGTGGCTATATAAGTCGCTTCGCAAAGCCCTCGAGAGGACTCGCAGAGGAGAGAGAGAGAGAGATAAGAGGACTTAGCAGCAGGACTTTGATGCAATAGGATCAGAAGGACTTGTTCAGTGGAGATGCCATTGTGAACTATTGTCGGTATTCCTCTTTGAACTCAAGGAAGAGGCAAGATTTGGAGCAAGAGTGGTTTAATAAAAACGAACAACACAATTGTGGAGCGCATCCAGAAATGCAGAGCCTTGTCACACAAGGCAGTACAAGTCCGAGCCACACTGAAAATACTCTGAAACAAGATCCCTTATATAATAATAATAATCTATCTATAATTCCAGTAATCTCTGTGTGTCTGTCTGTCTGTCTGTATGCGACCGCTGTTTCTCGACAACTACCGGTCCGATATACTTGAAACTTGCCAGGTATATTGCTGGGGACCCGAGGATGTGCCTTTTCAAGGTTTGAAATTAATCGGACAAGTGGTTCCCAAGGTATGGTCACCGTACTCGCAAGCCGTTCGCTTTGGCTTTGCGAATGGACCAAACCATTTCATGTAAATAGAGGGGGGGGGGGGTTCTGTGGTCGTTACTGCCACGTGGTTTCAAAGTTGCCAATGGACCAAACCATTTCATGTAAATAGAGGGGGGGGTTCTGTGGTCGTTACTGCCACGTGGTTTCAAAGTTTTTTTTTGTTGTTGTTGTTTGCACGCATGTTTTTTTGCACGCACGTACGGGCAAGCACGTACGTGCGGGCACGCCCTAGTAATAATAATAATAATAATAATAATAATAATAATAATAATAATAATGCATTTATTTTATATAGCGCTTTTCAGGAAGCCCAAAGACGCTTTGACAGAGTGCTAAAAAACTCTCTGCTGAAGTAATGACCTTCAGATAAGAGAGGGCCGAGTTTGAAGGCACAGATGTGTGTGAAAGTAAGATATTTCCCAAGCTATTATCTCAAACAAGCTGGGCTTACAAGGCCCAGGGATGTGTTCTCATAAACAAGATCCCTTGTGTTACACTTGGCAGTAAAACATATTGAGCCAGGCACATACAAATCAAAGGATACATATTAAATCATACTCTGCTCGAGGTTAACTTGAAGACAAACAAGAATTAAATGGCAACTATTGCCATAACTCTTCTCTCTTTAGCCAATGTTGAAAAATGTCTCCAAGGCTGGATCTGACCGAGCCGTGAAACAACATGTTTTGAAGCAAGCAAAGGAAAGACACTTATATATATATTTCAGGTGCCCCCCCCCCCCCCCCCATGCCCGACAATTATCTCCCTTTTGTCTCTGAGACAACACATCGAAAGAGACAATATATAAGCCCAAGCAGGCCAGTGCCCCCCAGTCACATGCCAGGCGCGCAATGCGTCACGCATGCTCTGGGAGGGATACCGGCCCCTGGTTGTGGCTGTCCAACATTCAACGCATATTGTTAGCCGTAATTCGCGACGAAGACGCCTGGTTCGGAAATAGCTGAGGCCCGGCCGGGTTCCGAGCCTACCCTTTCCCCAGCGTAGGTGCAACTCAGTCGCCGGCCTGATGAGGGGCGCTCCTTATGCAGGTGCGATCCTCGCGAATCAGGGCAAACAATGGACGTCCAATGCCATCAAGCCTTGTACATGTGATTGTTCTGTGGGAGAGAGGGTGGCATATTCATTATCACAAATCTCCTTCTCATTGGCTGAATCAGCGTCAGTATCCGTGGTATCGGGTGACTTGCATAGGGGGGGTAACCCGAAAATGTTCTTTACAAATGGTGGTACTCCTGGACATTCATTCGTCTTTTCGTCCTCGCTGTTTGCATAATAGCTCTTAAAGGAACCTTTACTACTAAATTCAAAGGGATCCCAGTCAGGATCGGCATGGTCATTGGTGCCATGCCAGGAGTCGTAGAAAGCCATATCCTCCCGCCATGAGTCATCTAGGTCGTCGATCCAGTGGTGGGTGCTCGAATCTTGCCACGAAATGACAGAATTGGCCGGTTCGCCGAAGGCCTTTGGGTCCTTTCCATTTGGCGAGAGGACCATCTCGGTAGCAGCAGTTGGCATGGTCCATCCTGTGAAACATTTTCTCACACACACCATGATCAATGCCTTTATTATGACCAGGGTAAGTACGATTCCTACGATTATGGCCAGGCCTGTCAACAGCCATTTTACAATGATTCCCGTCCATCCCCGGAACCAGGCTGCTATTCCGGACCATACACTGTTGGCTTCTTCCTTTCCCTCTGCCCTCTTCCTTACCACTATTGGCTCCCGTGGTGTCACTATGTGTGTGATGCATGGTGGCCGGGAAGTCAATAATTGTATGGTCGTAACTTCACATATCAATATCAGGGTGGTATTTCTTTCTAGTAAAGCGTGCGTGGTTAAATTGTTCGAGCCTTTTCCCCATTCGAATCCTGCGTTGGCGGAACTTGCTGTCAGTCCAAACTTTCCTCCCCATTGTACTTGCCTCTGACGAGAGAGGGCAACTTGTGTTGACTTCGTTCCATTTGGATTTGTCATTACAGCCCTCCACACTATATAAATCCATGGGGGGTTTCCTTTGATGGTATTAGACAACATGGTACGTTTATCTTCTGTCCCCAGGTAGCGCTTTGATAATGGACGTGAGACTTAGAGGTTAGGTTGTCATATAATCCTTCAACATATGTCACCATGTCCGCCCGCTTGGGGTGTGGCGTGGTGGGCGCTGTGCTGGCGAGGTGTTATAATCCTAGCAGTGCAAGTGTAATTATTCCTATATGTCTACGGCATATCGGTTGGTGCAGCTCCTGCCCCATCCTGTGTGACGATGGGTGTGGTTGGTGGGACTTCAGTGACCATGGGTGTGGGGAGGGCCAACTTACAATGCGTGGCATGTACCCAGGACGACTTGCCCTCACAAAACACCGCTGTTGGTGTGGTCAGGAGAACCTGGAACGGTCCCGTCCACCTTGGTCCCAGGGCGTTCTTGTGGGTGAAGTGCTCCACGAGCACCTGGTCACCGGCTTGGAAGGTGTGGATGGCCATGCTTCTATTGGTTCGGGCATACTCTCTTGGGTCAATCAATTGCATAAAATTATTGCATCCCACAGATGCCATTATTCTCATGATTATTTTTAACAAACCAATTTTCCTAATCCACCTTTTCAATTTTCATTTCAATTTAAAGTCAATCCAATGTCCTCTAATACCTCTCTTAGCATCACATGCACCTGTTGTAGGCACCTGTTTTAGCCTCTGGCCCAATAGCTGCCCAATATTTATTATGAATATTCCCAATATCCCAATAAACAAATAATAAAAAGAAAATAACCTGGTCTATTTATTGCCATAAAAATAGTTCTCATGTTGGTCAATTTTAGTGTCCTGTTTTACTCCTTCCTCAGTTGGTGCAATGATGTTGTCAACAACTAGGCCACAACATAAAACAGAGTTCCGCAACATCCTGGCCAATTAACATGTCCGCACTCGCCACCCGACGTTCTTCAGACTTACAATGACATTGTACACGGTACCACAACAACGATTCCTTCCCCCCTGCCATCCCATTCGCAACCACATTTCCAATGAAGGTGACGTCACTATATTTCACACCTTACCTCCCTGGAACAGCTGGTGGTCCTCCGAGAGATGCATTCCGATGTAAATCACTTCAAAGCACTCAATTGGCCCTCCATGGAATAGCTCCACAGACTTACAATCGGACAGACAAACAGACAACAACGTAAATCAACATAAAACCAGGCAGTTTATCAACAGCCCAGCCACCGTCCTTGTTCGCTCTCCTTCTGTGAAACTGTAACCTTCAACCACACGAGGTGCCAGCCACACCTCAACCACACGTGCAGCCACCCAGATCCCTAGCAGCACGCCCCAACTTTAACAAAAGGCCTCCACCACGAACAACACCGTTCACACCACCTTCCAACCACCGCAGGTGCGCCTGAGCTCCGTGGCACACCCGCAACCCCCCCCCCCCCCCCCCCCCCGAAATCAGTGTTCAGAAACATGACACCATGGACGGCCAGAAAGCCAGACAGACACAGGGACACACACACAGGGACAGACACAGGTGGGTTAGCGCCGGCATTCTGAACAAATTCCCCATTCCTGCCCTAATTTCTGTTGCAAACGGCAACGGCAGCCCATCAAGTGTAACCGTTCCCAAGAAACCGTTTCCTCCAACCTGGAGGATGACAGAGAGAGCTCAGAGCTCCTGTCCTTAAGTGAGTATCTCCCTTTATTCAACGCATTCCACGATCCCGTCGGCCCAGTTGAAGTCCCTGCCATGCCGTTGAATTAACACCCAGTCAGTTGACTCAGCCTATCATCTTTGACTTTTACTCCCATGCTAAATCTGGAGAGCTGGTAATGTGGGGTTGTAATTAAATACATGTTTTAAAACCCTGTCTACACACGCTCTTCATACAGGCTCACTTTCGCCTGCCATTTTCCACAAGCAGACTGAATTCCACATTGAATCTCAATAAAAATCCAAACTGACACCATCTATTTCTTAGTCCCAAATTAACTCAATTTAATTTTTACTTTTACATCATATAATATCATTCCACCATACCCACTTTGGTCAGAATCTCATCATTAGTTCGCAAATTATTGCAACAGGATATCTGACCTTTGACATCTGACCCAAAAATGCAATCAATGACATCCCACGTGGCATAACATCATTCGGGTGAGCTGCCTCAGGGATATACTCATCCAATACACATATACAATACACAAGTGCCCAGTACTCATCGACATTGCCTAATTTATGCAGGCAATACAAGAAGCCCTTTGTCAATTATTCACACGTCCATAAGTCGGCTAAATACACACACACAATGAACACAATACACACGTAAATGACAGAAAATTCGATTTAAATTCAGATATGAGATCGTCATGCCGTTTTTTGATTTGGTGCGCACTTTCACCGTCACTCCCATTCCCACCGATGCAACGTATTGTGAATCATTCGTTCCCTTATACACACATACCACGTGACTGACACTTCGTACCGGCTCGCATTTCAAACCACTGCGCACACCCAGCGTTGTTGACAGTCATAAAATTCACAGCACATCGACCTCAGTGAGTCGTGTACAACACGCCTATCCGACCAACTTGTACACATTCTCCATACCATACAGCATAAATTCATGCACACGTGTGTACAATCTTGTTCAACAATCCCCATTCACTCATGTTATGTCCATTGTCAATATTTCAAGAACCACTCCAATCCTTCCTTCCTGTGCTTTACCTGGC
Organism: Myxine glutinosa; assembly: GCF_964187855.1. NCBI lineage: Eukaryota > Metazoa > Chordata > Myxini > Myxiniformes > Myxinidae > Myxine > Myxine glutinosa. The sequence goes on from NC_136265.1 coordinate 97,716,869, forward strand.
CCCTTGATGTGAGCCTATTCACCCTCTCTCCAGGCTCACCTTTCTCGTTTGTTTCTACCTGGATTTTGTTTTCCTGTGCTTTATCTGCTGCCTCCTCTGCTCCCGAAGCTCCAGCACTTCTCCTGCCTACCAGGCTTCTCCTACCTGGTACCTGAGCTCTTCTTCTTCCAATTTAATTTATCCTTCTCCAAAAATCACATAAGGTTCATATTTCCAAATATTAAAATCACCGATATCTCCCTCGAAATGCAAAACAAAACGCTTCCAACTCTGGCATCCCACAGCCCTCCTTAGAGGCATGCTCTACAATGCAGCACCACTACCTCTCAGCGCACAACGTACATGTGCTCACCCAACACATCCTTCCAAGCCATCTCATCACTTGCGTTGTTCACAAAGGTGCAACCACAACGCCTGGCTGCATCATTTTCTTTTCATATCTCACTGTTTTAATCATTGTACCTGGCTCGTTATAATCCTCCCTCGCCTGCCTCGGCCACCCGAATGCGTTCATGCCGTGCACAGCATGGAACATACGCATTCCTGTCTCGCCTCCGCCCCGCCTCGCGGTTCCCCACGAGGGCCGTTACCACGTCGCCATAGCGACCTGCTTGCACGTCGGGCTTGCGTGTTCACAGCTGGATTCACGCGCCTTGTGCATTATAATCCTCCCTCTTACTTCTCCATATCTGACCTCATCTGTTGTCCCTCCTGCGGGTACGCATTTTCTCCCAAATGCCCACCTTAAAACGCACTGGATGTGCGTGCCCCCAATCCTGGGACTGGACGAAGGCCTTAGGAGGGGTGGGGATTCCTTAAAGGGGTTCTCCCTTCTTTTCCTAGCTAAACTTATTCTTATCAATGCCTACGCCGGGGTATCCTTTATACCTATTACCTATTCATCCACGCCGGGGTCCAGCCTACCAGCTGCGCCGGGGTCACGATACCTCTTCCCACGCCGGGGTATGCCTTAACCTGAGGGGTATCCCTCTTAACCTTGGGCGCCCTCCTTGCTCGATTCGTTAACCCACTGGTGCTCTGCTTAAATTTGGTTCGAGATACACGCTCAGGCGCTCGCTCAGGCGATACTTTTTTCTTTTTTTTAAAATTATTATTATACATGCTCAGGCACAGTTGATAGAGGTTCGCCATATCCAAAAGGAAGGGAAGAGGCTTTCAATTTAGGTGTGCAAATATGCTTACCTCAGCCTATTATTGCCAGCGCTGGCCGTGCCTCTCCCCGACCTGAGGAGCGAGCCCTCCTTGACCTGTAGCTGGATGTATCCCACTCCTGACACCAGATATGTCGGTATTCCTCTTTAAACTCAAGGAAGAGGCAAGATTTGGAGCAAGAGTCGTTTAATAAAAACGAACAACACAATTGTGGAGCACGTCCAGAAATGCAGAGCCTTGTCACACAAGGCAGTACAAGTCCGAGCCACACTGAAAATACTCTGAAACAAGATCCCTTATATAATCGAACAAAGCCTAAAAAACTCTCCGCTGAAGTAATGACCTTCAGATAAGAGAGGGCTGAGTTTGAAGGCACAGATGTGTGTGAAAGTCAGATATTTCCCAAGCTATTATCTCAAACAAGCTGGGCTTACAAGGCCCAGGGATGTGTTCTCATAAACAAGATCCCTTGTGTTACACTTGGCAGTAAAACATATTGAGCCAGGCACATACAAAACAAAGGATACATATTAAATCGTACTCTGCTCGAGGTTAACTTGAAGACAAACAAGAATTAAATGGCAACTATTCCCATAACTCCTCTTTGGCCAATGTTGAAAAACGTCTCCAAGGCTGGATCTGACCGAGCCGTGAAACAACATGTTTTGAAGCAAGCAAAAGAAAGACACAATTATATATATATTTCAGGTGCCCTGGGTCACGTGGTGCCCCTCCCCATGCCCGACACTATAACCTCGCAGTATAACGTGCGTGCCCAGGGGAAGAAGGAGAAGCGTTGGCAGTACACGTACGCAGGCGCAGCCAGACACGCCCGGAACGCGAATAGCGCTTTTCACCCACTCGAGTAAGCACGGCCATAGCCGCAAGTGAATAACCGCCAGCTGCGTCGAAGTCCGCTCCCTACCAATTCGCCCCGTGATAAGTCGCTCCGTTTAGACGACACGCGGAGAGCTCCTGCCTTCACCTACCCCCATCTTCAAAAGACGTGCCGGGGACCGGAGAGAGAGCTGCACGGAAGCCATCCCTGGGTGAGCTGGTGAACATCGTCCTGCCATCTGCAATCCCTGTGTGTGTGTGTGTGTGTGTGTGTGTGTGAGACGGGCCCGTTTCCTTGGGATTAAGTATAAGACTGTTTTAAGGATTGCTCTGTGTCTCTGCTCTTGAACCATTGTACATTGTAAATAATAATAATTAAACCTGTTATTCCTTTGCTTCCCAATTCGATCGCCTTTGTGATTTCTCCATTGACTAAGCGTGGTACGAATAAGAACCGCTCGAATCGGGGTCTAGTAAGTAATAACGGCGCGGATCGCGTGTACGCAACCACTCGGCGTATCAACACACGTGGTTCATGCGGGGCTTATCTCCTCGCTCCAGGTCAGCGCGAGTATTTAGGTAATAGCGAATTTGGTCCTAATACCCTATTTCGCGCTGTCTGGAAGGGACGTCATAGGTCCCGGGTCGTGCTGGTCAGTTAAAGACAAGGGGACTAATCTCCCCTTGGTAAGGGGAGAAGGCCGGCAGCGGATCCGCAACAATTGGTGTCAGGAGTGGGATTTGGAACCTGCGCCGAAATTTTTTAGACCCAATTTTGGACACCAATTTTGCATATTGGCCGCAACAATTGGTGTCAGGAGTTTGGATTCGAAAGCTTAACGCACTCGAAAATTACGAGCGGCCGAAATTTAATTATTAACATCTAAATTTAATTCGTGCCATGGCTAGTCAAGGCAGTCGGATGCCAGTGGGGGTAAATTATGAGGTAGAGGAAGTAGAATCGATAACCCAGGACTGCTGGGAAGAATTGGGAGAAATGGAGGAGGACATTGATTAGGGGCCGGCAGTAGGGGAAGAAAATGGCGGCGCCTCGCACGTGACGGCGAGGGCCGGGCCCGCTGCGCAAGTGGGGGTTATGGACATGCAATCCTATATGAGCACCTTCATGGCGCAATTCATGAATGAAATAAATAAAATGAATGGTAAGATGGACGCCCAAAGTAACAAGTCCACCATGGAAATGAAAGATGGGTTAAATAAATTGGAAAACAAAATGGACACCCAAAGTGACAAATCCACCCGGGAATTGGAAGCGGTGAAAAAGGGGCTGGAAAGCAAAATAGACACCCGAAAGAACGAATTGAAAAAAATGAGGGTGGCGTTGAAAAAGGAAATAAAACAGGCAGGGAAGGACATAAGACGCAAGTTGAGTGAAGAGGTCGCAAAGGGACGCGACGAGGTAGCGCGATGTGAGGAACGCGTGGAGAGCGGGGTAGAGCAGAGCACGAGGAAATTGACCGAGGGGATAGATATCGCGACTCGGGGTGTGGAAAAGCCGACAGATGCCGAGTTGGAAAATAAAATTTTATGTGCACCGGCGGTCGTCGAGGAAAAAGAAATAATCATAGTTGAAATTGGGGTTGAAGAGACGGCGGAGTTAGAAAATGTATCACGGGAGGTCGAAATGGAATTTGCACAAAGTCCGTGTTTGCATTGTGATGCCGTGCTTGCCAATCCCAATAAAGGTTTGCAGGTGCGGTTGCTGGAGAAAAAGGTCCCGAAGGTGAGTAGGAGCGTGTTTGGCGCGAAAAGATTTTTGGCGCGCTTGGGATCGCGACGTAACCCGGGCGCTCGTGGAAGGCCCGTGGTGCGATGTGTGAGGGTGAATGGCGCGCGTGTGCGAACGGCACCGAAGCACGAGTGCACAACGGAGTGTATGTGGGAAGAGTGTGTTGAAGAGGAGTGTGCGATGGCCGAGAGTGAGAGAGGATGCATGTGGTGGAGAGTGTGCGGGAGTGCACACCAGAGCGCGTGATTGGGTGTGTGCCAAGAGAGTGTACCAAGAGAGTGCACATGGCCGAGAGTGAGAGAGGATGCGTGTTGTGGAGAGTGTGCGGGAGTGCACACCAGAGCGCGTGATTGGGTGTGTACCAAGAGAGTGCACACCCGTGGTTGTTAATGAGGGTGTAACAAGAGAGTGTGCGCGAGGGTGTGCGATGGCCATGTGTGTATATGAGGAGTGTGTGATAATGGAGTGTGTGAACGGCATGAGTGCACCTAAGTGGTGTGCACCTGAGTGTGTAAGGAAAGAGTGCACGAGAGCGTGCGGTAATCGAATGCAAGGAGTGTATGGGAGGTGCTGGAGTGCCTCAATGTGCGAGAGTGGAACGGGTCGCGTGTGTTGAGAACGCGGCTCGGGCATCGACGCAGACCGGGGGAGCGTTTGGGGCAACGGGTAGCCGACGCGAGCCCTCGGTGCGTGGTGCGCTTTGGGTGCTGTGGGGACCGACGGGCATCGTTGCTGCGGCGGCGTGCACGATTCGTGCCGGGCCCCGCCCTGTATGGTCGGTGCCGTGCCCTGGCGGGAAAGGCGATCGGCACGGTTCGAGGGGGGGTAGGAGAGGTCGGAGCTCGCCCCCTGGTGGGCGCGGTGCTCCGACCATGGGCGGTTGGGCCATCGTGCCGGGGACTGAAAGGTTCCACGCAGAGATGGCGCCTGGAACCTTGGCCCAACAAAAGCTCCTCCCCTGAATTGAGGGTGCCGGACGGACCCAACCAACAGGAGACCAACCACCTGCATACATTGCTCGGATTTTCGAAGCCGAGCTGTGACGACAATGTATTTCCGCACCGAGAGGCTCAAGTATAGTGGACAAGTGGCAGTAGTATTGGGGAATGGTACCCGGCGTAGGGAGTGGTAGCTTTACCATCACTCACTAGTTGGGGCACATGAGCAGTAGATTATGGGGTGGCAGTGTAAACTAGCCGAGGGCGGGTTCGGATATTGTTAGGGATTTAGAGATGACAATAGGAGACGCAAGATTTAAGTAGGGACATTTGTACAGGTAGACGGGATGTAGAGAGATTAGAAGGATGATAATGATGAGGGAGTGCTTAGTGTAAGGGAAGACGGGAAAGCACGAGTTTTAGAGGGAAGTATTTAGTTAGATGATGCTGTGTGTGTGTAGTAGTATGGAGAAATTGTGGGTGTGTGTTTGGCTTGAGCAAATGAGGAATTGAATGGGAATCACTGTGTGTGGATGAGCTTGAGATTGAGGGGCAAATGAGGCATTGGTTGGGGATAACCAGAGGTGGTGTATGAGTGGTGTATTGAGGACAAGTGGAATTGTGTTGAGTGAATTGACTTGCATGGGGTGCAAGTGGGGAACAGGTGTGAGAGCACAGGAGGTGTGCAAGAGAGCTTGGTGTGTGGAATAAATGGTGTGGAATGAGTGGTGTGGAATGCATGTTGCGAAGGAGTGAATGGGGGGAGATGGACCCCTTCACGAATACCCGGGGAGGGTAGTTTAAAGTCACGTAGAGGGTTTAGGTAAATTGTTGGATATTGACACCTGTGGTGCAGGTAGTGGCAAAGAAGTGCTTGGATGGGTGCATGAGTCTGTGGAATGGCTGGGCGTGTGGGCTTTGTTGGTGCGTATGGTTATTGGGGCACTCCGCCACTGGTTTTCTGTCGGCCAGGTGAGGCCGCAGGTAGGCTCTGGGAGCCAGTCAGAGTAGTGTTCAGTGGGGCCCGAGGATCCCGGAGAAGGATCCCGGTAGCCCAATGCCAGAGAGGGCATCAGAGGGGTGAGAGAGCCAGGAGGGGCCTTCCCCCAGTGTAGGGTAGTCGCAAGGAGCAAGATAAGTTCGGGTGGCGACTTCAGTGGCGGAGGTGCGCAGGTAGTTGGACCTGCTAGTGGAGCCACATGACGCAGCCCCGAAATTGTGCAAAGGCACAGTGTGAAAAATTGGGGAGTGAGACCCAAATTGGATAGCATCACAGGATGGTCAATGGGAATTCGTTTTTAGAACCACATAGTTTAAAGATGCCAATTGGCAGGGCATGACCCCGGGTAGTGTAACTGAGTTAATGTTATTAGAGGATAGGTAGGATGAGGAATCTCTTCACACCATCCACATCCACTCACCAAGGGAGACAGAACTCCACACCAAGTTTTGTGAACTATTTGAGTGGGTGAGACGCATCATGACGTGGAAGTGTGACATTGTGTGTAATGCCATCTCTTCCTTCTTGGGAGGGATTGGAAGACAAATTTGGTTTAGAGGGGGATATGGGAGACAGGACGTAGAGACGAATTTGTAAAGTGTAAATACAGGGAGGGGTAAAGGTACTGTAGTGTCGGCTGACATGGGGGCGGGGGGGGGGTACGAACGGCTAGGGACGAGCTTGCTCTGCTCGCTCACCCGCGCCCCTCATGTTGCATTGCCTCGTATTGATGTGTACCTTTGTGTCCTTTCCTTTCCTAACTGTGCTTTGTCTTCCTCCCCACCTATGGACCCATTTCTCTTGCCCCCCAAACACTATCTCTCGCTCCCCAAACACTATCCCTCGCTCCACAAACACTATATCTAGCTCCCCAAACACTATCTCTCGCTCCCCAAACACTATATCTCGCTCCACAAACACTATCTCTCGCCCCCCAAACACTATCTCTCGCTCCCCAAACACGATCTCTCGCTCCCCAAACACTATCTCTCGCTCCCCAAACACTATCTCTCGCTCCCCAAACACTATCTCTCGCTCCCCAAACACTATATCTCGCTCCCCAAACACTATCTCTCGCCCCCCAAACACTATCTCTCGCCCCCCCACACTCTATCTCGCTCCACACACACTATCTCTCGCCCCCAAACACTATCTCTCGCTCCCCAAACACTATATCTCGCTCCCCAAACACTATATCTTGCCCCCCAAACACTATCTCTCGCCCCCCAAACACTATCTCTCGCCCCCCAAACACTATCTCTCGCCCCCCAAACACTCTATCTCGCTCCACACACACTATCTCTCGCTCCCCAAACACTATAGCTCGCTCCCCAAACACTATCTCTCGCCCCCCAAACACTATCTCTCGCTCCCAAAACACTATCTCTCACCCCCCAAACACTATATCTCGCTCCACAAACACTATCTCTTGCTCCACAAACACTATCTCTCGCTCCCCAAACACTATATCTCGCTCCACAAACACTATATCTAGCTCCCCAAACACGATATCTCGCTCCACAAACACTATCTCTCGCTCCCCAAACACTATATCTCGCTCCCCAAACACTATCTCTCACCCCCCAAACACTATCGCTCGCTCCCCAAACACTATATCTCGCTCCACAAACACTATCTCTCGCCCCCCAAACACTATATCTAGCTCAGCAAACACTATCTCTCACTCCACAAACACTATATCTCGCTCCACAAACACTATCTCTCACTCCCCAAACACGAAATCTCGCTCCTCAAACACTATATCTCGCTCCCCAAACACTATCTATCGCCCCCCAAACACTATATATCGCCCCCCAAACACTATCTCTCGCCCCCCCAAACACGATATCTCGCCCCCCAAACACTATCTCTCGCCCCCCAAGCACTATCTCTCGCCCCCAAACACTATCTCTCGCTCCCCAAACACTATATCTAGCTCCCCAAACACTATCTCTCGCTCCCCAAACACTATCTCTCGCTCCCCAAACACTATCTCTCGCTCCACAAACACTATATCTCGCTCCCCAAACACTATCTCTCGCCCCCCAAACACCATCTCTCGCCCCCCAACCACTATATCTAGCTCCCCAAACACTATCTCTCGCTCCCCAAACACTATCTCTCGCTCCCCAAACACTATCTCTCGCTCCACAAACACTATATCTCGCTCCCCAAACACTATCTCTCGCCCCCCAAACACCATCTCTCGCCCCCCAACCACTATATCTAGCTCCCCAAACACCATCTCTCGCCCCCCAAACACTATATCTCGCCCCCCAAACACCATCTCTCGGCCCCCAAACACTATCTCTCGCCCCCCAAACACTATCTCTCGCCCCCCAAACACTATCTCTCGCTCCACAAACACTAAATCTAGCTCCCCAAACACTATCTCTCGCTCCCCAAACACTATCTCTCGCCCCCCAAACACTATCTCTCGCCCCCCAAACACTATATCTAGCTCCCCAAACACTATCTCTCGCTCCCCAAACACTATCTCTCGCTCCCCAAACACTATCTCTCGCTCCCCAAACACTATCTCTCGCCCCCCAAACACTATCTCTCGCTCCACAAACACTATCTCTCGCCCCCCCAACCACGATCTCGCCCCCCAAACACTATCTCTCACTCCACACACACTATCTCTCGCTCCCCAAACACTATCTCTCACCCCCCCAAACACTATCTCTCGCCCCCCAAACACTATCTCTCGCCCCCCAAACACTATCTCTCACCCCCCGAACACTCTATCTCGCTCCACACACACTATCTCTCGCTCCCCAACCACTATATCTCGCTCCCCAAACACTATCTCTCACCCCCCAAACACTATCTCTCGCCCCCCAAACACTATATCTCACTCCACAAACACGAACTCTCGCCCCCCAAACACTATCTCTCGCTCCCCAAACACGATCTCTCGCTTCACAAACACTATCTCTTGCTCCCCAAACACTATCTCTCGCTCCCCAAACACTATCTCTCGCTCCCCAAACACTATATCTCGCTCCCCAAACACTATCTCTCGCCCCCCAAACACTATCTCTCGTCCCCCAAACACTCTATATCTCGCTCCACACACACTATCTCTCGCTCCCCAAACACTATATCTCGCTCCCCAAACAATATCTCTCACCCCCCAAACACTATCTCTCGCTCCCCAAACACTATCTCTCGCCCCCCAAACACTATATCTCGCTCCACAAACACTATCTCTCGCTCCACAAACACTATCTCTCGCCCCCCAAACACTATCTCTCGCCCCCCAAACACTATCTCTCGCCCCCCAAACACTATCTCTCGCTCCCCAAACACTATATCTAGCTCCCCAAACACTATCTCTCGCTCCCCAAACACTATCTCTCGCTCCCCAAACACTATATCTCGCTCCCCAAACACTATCTCTCGCACCCCCAACACTATATCTCGCTCCCCAAACACTATATCTAGCTCCCCAAACACTATATCTCGCTCCCCAAACACTATATCTCGCTCCCCAAACACGATATCCCGCCCCCCAAACACTATATCTCGCTCCACAAACACTATCTCTCGCTCCCCAAACACGATCTCTCGCTCCACAAACACTATATCTAGCTCCCCAAACACTATATCTCGCTCCACAAACACTATCTCTCGCTCCACAAACACTATCTCTCGCCCCCCAAACACTATCTCTCGCTCCCCAAACACTATCTCTCGCTCCCCAAACACTATATCGAGCTCCCCAAACACTATCTCTCGCCCCCCCAAACACTATCTCTCGCTCCCCAAACACTATATCTCGCTCCCCAAACACGATATCCCGCCCCTCCCAAACACGATATCTCGCTCCACAAACACTATCTCTCGCTCCCCAAACACGATCTCTCGCTCCACAAACACTATACTTCGCTCCCCAAACACTATATCTCGCTCCACAAACACTATCTCTCACTCCACAAACACTATCTCACGCCCCCCAAACACTATCTCTCGCTCCCCAAACACTATCTCTCGCTCCCCAAACACTATCTCTCGCCCCCCAAACACTATATCTCGCCCCCCAAACACTATATCTCGCTCGCCAAACACTATATCTCACTCCCCAAACACTATCTCTCGCTCCCCCAACACTATATCTCGCTCCACAAACACTATATCGAGCTCCCCAAACACTATCACTCGCTCCCCAAACACTATCTCTCGCCCCCCAAACACTATCTCTCGCCCCCCAAACACTATCTCTCGCCCCCCAAACACTATATCTAGCTCCCCAAACACTATCTCTCGCTCCCCAAACACTATCTCCCGCCCCCCAAACACGATCTCTCGCCCCCCAAACACTATCTCTCGCTCCCCAAACACTATCTCTCGCTCCCCAAACACTATCTCTCGCTCCCCAAACACTATCTCTCGCTCCCCAAACACTATCTCTCGCTCCCCAAACACTATCTCTCGCTCCCCAAACACTATCTCTCGCTCCCCAAACACTATCTCTCGCTCCCCAAACACTATATCTCGCTCCCCAAACACTATCTCTCGCCCTCCAAACACTATTTTTTTTTTTTTTTTTTCTTTTTTGTATACTGAATCGAGGCTCGTGAAAGAGCTAACATTTACTTCACAAACAAATCAACCAGACAAACAAAATATATAAAAAGCGGGAGCGGAAAACAAGATGGGGAGAGAAGGTGAAGCACACAAACACAACATTTGAGAGCAGGGAGATGTGTGGAAGGGAGAGGGCTTGGGGGGAGGAGGCATGGGAAGGGGGGGGGGGTGGAGGGAGAAGTATAAAACACAAGGACACCAATGACTTCCAGGACAGAAGTTGGTATTTCAAAAAAGTGGAATTGGGGTGAAATTAGCGGGGGTAGAAAAGATCAAGGTTTTGGATGGGGGAAGATAAGAGATGGTGGTGAACAGCTGTTTTAAAGACCTGGAGGGTGGAGTGGGATTGAAGAGAGTGAGGGAGTTTGTTCCAGAGGCGGGAGAAAAGAGGAATGAAGGAGTGAAGGTGAGCAGAGAGTCTTGATTTTGGCAGTTTGACCATAAGAGGGTTGCAGGCAGATCTTGTGCGACCTGTAGGAATATTTGCGGGACAGAGCCCAGAGAGAGCTGGGGGGGCAAGGCCAGAGAGGAGTCGGTAGAAGATGGAAAGACCACCAACCTGCCTGCGGTGAGTGAGTGAGAGGCCCTTGGAGTTAGCTTCATCGCGGGAGATTCCAATGATTCTGAATGCTTTGGTTTCAACAGCGTGAAGACGAGCTTGGTGTGAGGCAGGAGCACCAGCCCAGAGGGGAGAGCAGTATTCCATTGAGCTGCGGATGAAAGCCTTGTATGTGGTGAGGAGCTCAGGTGTGCCAAGGAAGGACTTCGCACGACGGAGGATGCCCAGTCGGCGACTGGCTTTGGAGGCCAGATTTGAAATGTGGTTTTCCCAGGAAAGATCATGGCAGATAGTGAGACCCAAAAGCTTGAGTGACAGAACTTCTTGGAGAGGATTATTCAGAAAGTGGATGGGAGGGTTGTCCAGTCGGTCTTTTCGGAGAGACATCGTAAGAGTGTGAGATTTGTCAGGATTGAAAGACATGTTCCACTTGTTTGCCCAGTCTGTGATTTTGTCCAGGTCTGCAGAGAGTGAGGAGGCAGCAGACTGCCGATCTGAGGGATGAAGAATGGAGCGACAGAGAGTAGAGTCATCAGCAAAGAGATACAGAGGATTTTCAAGAGAGTCGGAGAGATCATTGATGAAGACCAGAAAAAGGACAGGGCCTAGAACACTGCCTTGTGGAACTCCAGCCTGAACAGGAAGAGGAGATGAGAGAAACCCATTCAGGGCCACACGTTGACTACGACTAGAGAGGAAGTCCGCCAGCCATGCGTGGAGATTTCCATGGATACCAAAAGAGGAGAGTTTGGTGAGCAGAGCGGGGTGCCAGACTGTATCGAAGGCACGTGATATGTCAAGGGAGACTGCTCTAATTTCCTGTTTGGCATTGAGGACCTCCATCCATTGTTGAGAAAGCAGAAGCAGCATGTCCAGAGTAGAGTGTCCAGGTCTGAAACCAAATTGATGATCAGAGATCAAGCCATTGGAGAAGAGGAAAGATTTCATATCTGAAGCAATGATGGATTCCATGACTTTGCTGATAATTGGGAGAAGGCTGATTGGTCTGTAGTTGCTGGGATCTGTTTTTGCACCTTTTTTGTGCAAAGCGGTGATGTTGGCAGATTTCCAAGCAGATGGAAGATGACCTTGAACAAAAGAGAGGGTGAAGAGAACAGAGAGAGGGAGTGAAAGAGCGGAAGAACAGGATTTTAGGACCCGTGGGCTGATGCCGTCAGGTCCAGTTGCAGAATCCGAGTCGAGGGTTGACAGAAACTTTTCCACCTTGTCAGGAGGAAAGGACACAGAGTCCAGGAGCAGCTGGGTACGACTGGGTACGGTGGGTACAGAGAGGGATGGGTTTGGGACACAAGATTTAGAGGCAAACACAGAGTTGAGGCATTCAGCTTTTTCGCGTGCGGAGTCAGCCGTGTGGCCATTTGAGGTGAGGGAGGGGATGGAGGGGGAACAAACACCAGAAACAGATTTGACCAGACGCCACCAGGATTTGGAAGAGGGAGACAGATAAGAGAGTTTGGTCCTGAGAACGGAGAGATATTGTTTCCTGGCTCTCCTGAGCGTGGACACACACTTGTTTCGGGCTTTGTGAAAGGAAATGAAATTTCCTTCCGTTGGATTTGCTTTCCAGGAGACGAAAGCAAGTTGTTTCTGGGCAATAGCCTCACCACAAGATTCCGTGTACCATGGACGGGAGGAAGGGTATGACAACAGAAGACGAGATGGGATAAATCTGTGCATGAGAGAGAGCAGTTTGCTTTGGAAGAATTCCCAGGAAGAATTTATGTCAGAGGCAGTAGAGATGGGAGACCAGTCCAGATGATTGATGGCTGCTTGAAGACCGTGCCAGTTGGCCTGAGTGAAATGCCAGACTCGTGGACGCTGAGGATCTCACTCATCTCACTCATCTCACTATCTCTCACTCCCCAAACACTAGCTCTCACCCCCCAAACTCTATATCTCGCTCCACAAACACTATCTCTCGCTCCACAAACACTATCTCTCGCTCCCCAAACACTATCTCTCGCTCCCCAAACACTATCTCTCGCTCCACAAACACTATATCTCTCTCCACAAACACTATCTCTCGCTCCCCAAACTATATCTCGCTCCACAAACACTATCTCTCACTCCACACACACTATCTCTCGCCCCCAAACACTATCTCTCGCTCCCCAAACACTATATCTCGCTCCCCAAACACTATCTCTCGCCCCCCAAACACTATCTCTCGCCCCCCAAACACTATCTCTCGCCCCCCAAACACTATCTCTCGCCCCCCAAACACTCTATCTCGCTCCACACACACTATCTCTCGCTCCCCAAACACTATAGCTCGCTCCCCAAACACTATCTCTCGCCCCCCAAACACTATCTCTCGCTCCCCAAACACTATAGCTCGCTCCCCAAACACTATCTCTCGCCCCCCAAACACTATCTCTCGCTCCACAAACACTATCTCTCGCTCCACAAACACTATCTCTCGCTCCCCAAACACTATATCTCGCTCCACAAACACTATATCTAGCTCCCCAAACACTATATCTCGCTCCACAAACACTATCTTTCGCTCCCCAAACACTATATCTCGCTCCCCAAACACTATCTCTCACCCTCCAAACACTATCTCTCGCCCCCAAACACTATCGCTCGCTCCACAAACACTATATCTCGCTCCACAAACACTATCTCTCGCCCCCCAAACACTATCTCTCGCTCCACAAACACTATATCTAGCTCAGCAAACACTATCTCTCACTCCACAAACACTATATCTCGCTCCACAAACACTATCTCTCGCTCCCCAAACACGAAATCTCGCTCCTCAAACACTATAGCTCGCTCCCCAAACACTATATATCGCCCCCCAAACACTATATATCGCCCCCCAAACACTATCTCTCGCCCCCCAAACACGATATCTCGCCCCCCAAACACTATCTCTCGCCCCCCAAGCACTATCTCTCACCCCCAAACACTATCTCTCGCTCCCCAAACACTATATCTAGCTCCCCAAACACTATCTCTCGCTCCCCAAACACTATCTCTCGCTCCCCAAACACTATCTCTCGCTCCCCAAACACTATATCTCGCTCCCCAAACACTGTCTCTCGCCCCCCAAACACCGTCTCTCGCCCCCCAACCACTATATCTAGCTCCCCAAACACTATCTCTCGCTTCCCAAACACTATCTCTCGCCCCCCAAACACTATCTCTCGGCCCCCAAACACTATCTCTCGCCCCCCAAACACTATCTCTCGCCCCCCAAACACTATCTCTCGCTCCACAAACACTAAATCTAGCTCCCCAAACACTATCTCTCGCTCCCCAAACACTATCTCTCGCCCCCCAAACACTATCTCTCGCCCCCCAAACACTATATCTAGCTCCCCAAACACTATCTCTCGCTCCCCAAACACTATCTCTCGCTCCCCAAACACTATCTCTCGCCCCCCAAACACTATCTCTCGCTCCACAAACACTATCTCTCGCCCCCCAAACACTATCTCTCGCCCCCCAAACACTATATCTAGCTCCCCAAACACTATCTCTCGCTCCCCAAACACTATCTCTCGCTCCCCAAACACTATCTCTCGCCCCCCAAACACTATCTCTCGCTCCACAAACACTATCTCTCGCCCCCCAAACACTATCTCTCGCCCCCCAAACACTATCTCTCACTCCACACACACTATCTCTCGCTCCCCAAACACTATCTCTCGCTCCCCAAACACTATCTCTCACCCCCCCCCCCAAACACTATCTCTCACCCCCCCCCCCCCCCCCCCAAACACTATCTCTCGCTCCCCAAACACTATCTCTCGCTCCTCAAACACTATCTCTCGCTCCCCAAACACTATCTCTCGCTCCCCAAACACTATCTCTCGCTCCCCAAACACTATTTCTCGCTCCCCAAACACTATCTCTCGCCCCCCAAACACTATCTCTCACTCCCCAAACACTATCTCTCGCCCCCCAAACTCTATATCTCGCTCCACACACACTATCTCTCGCTCCCCAAACACTATATCTCGCTCCCCAAACACTATCTCTCACCCCCCAAACACTATCTCTCGCCCCCCAAACACTATCTCTCGCCCCCCAAACACTATCTCTCACTCCACACACACTATCTCTCGCTCCCCAAACACTATCTCTCGCTCCCCAAACACTATCTCTCGCTCCCCAAACACTATCTCTCGCTCCCCAAACACTATCTCTCGCTCCCCAAAACTATTTCTCGCTCCCCAAACACTATCTCTCGCCCCCCAAACACTATCTCTCGCTCCCCAAACACTATCTCTCGCCCCCCAAACTCTATATCTCGCTCCACACACACTATCTCTCGCTCCCCAAACACTATATCTAGCTCCCCAAACACTATCTCTCGCTCCCCAAACACTATCTCTCGCTCCCCAAACACTATCTCTCGCCCCCCAAACACTATCTCTCGCCCCCCAAACACTATCTCTCGCCCCCCAAACACTATATCTAGCTCCCCAAACACTATCTCTCGCTCCCCAAACACTATCTCTCGCTCCCCAAACACTATCTCTCGCCCCCCAAACACTATCTCTCGCTCCACAAACACTATCTCTCGCCCCCCAAACACTATCTCTCGCCCCCCAAACACTATCTCTCACTCCACACACACTATCTCTCGCTCCCCAAACACTATCTCTCGCTCCCCAAACACTATCTCTCACCCCCCCCCAAACACTATCTCTCACCCCCCCCCCCCCCCCAAACACTATCTCTCGCTCCCCAAACACTATCTCTCGCTCCCCAAACACTATCTCTCGCTCCCCAAACACTATCTCTCGCTCCCCAAACACTATCTCTCGCTCCCCAAACACTATTTCTCGCTCCCCAAACACTATCTCTCGCCCCCCAAACACTATCTCTCACTCCCCAAACACTATCTCTCGCCCCCCAAACTCTATATCTCGCTCCACACACACTATCTCTCGCTCCCCAAACACTATCCCTCGCTCCCCAAACACTATATCTCGCCCCCCAAACACTATCTCTCGCTCCACAAACACGATATCTAGCTCCGCAAACACTATGTCTCGCTCCACAAACACTATCTCTCGCTCCCCAAACACTATATCTCACTACACAAACACGAACTCTCGCCCCCCAAACACTATCTCTCGCTCCCCAAACACGATCTCTCGCTTCACAAACACTATCTCTCACTCCCCAAACACTATCTCTCGCTCCCCAAACACTATCTCTCACTCCCCAAACACTATATCTCGCTCCCCAAACACTATCTCTCGCCCCCCAAACACTATCTCTCGTCCCACAAACACTCTATATCTCGCTCCACACACACTATCTCTCGCTCCCCAAACACTAGATCTCGCTCCCCAAACAATATCTCTCACCCCCCAAACACTATCTCTCGCTCCCCAAACACTATCTCTCGCCCCCCAAACACTATATCTCGCTCCACAAACACTATCTCTCGCTCCACAAACACTATATCTAGCTCCCCAAACACTATCTCTCGCTCCCCAAACACTATCTCTCGCTCCCCAAACACTATATCTCGCTCCCCAAATACTATATCTCGCTCCCCAAACACTATATCTCGCTCCCCAAACACGATATCCCGCCCCCCAAACACTATATCTCGCTCCACAAACACAAATTCTCGCTCCCCAAACACCATCTCTCGCCCCCCAACCACTATATCTAGCTCCCCAAACACTATCTCTCGCTTCCCAAACACTATCTCTCGCCCCCCAAACACTATCTCTCGCCCCCCAAACACTATATCTCGCCCCCCAAACACTATCTCTCGCCCCCCAAACACTATCTCTCGCTCCACAAACACTAAATCTAGCTCCCCAAACACTATCTCTCGCTCCCCAAACACTATCTCTCGCCCCCCAAACACTATCTCTCGCCCCCCAAACACTATATCTAGCTCCCCAAACACTATCTCTCGCTCCCCAAACACTATCTCTCGCTCCCCAAACACTATCTCTCGCTCCCCAAACATTATCTCTCGCCCCCCAAACACTATCTCTCGCTCCACAAACACTATCTCTCGCCCCCCAAACACTATCTCTCACTCCACACACACTATCTCTCGCTCCCCAAACACTATATCTCGCTCCCCAAACACTATCTCTCACCCCCCCAAACACTATCTCTCGCCCCCCAAACACCATCTCTCGCTCCCCAAACACTATCTCTCACCCCCCGAACACTCTATCTCGCTCCACACACACTATCTCTCGCTCCCCAAACACTATATCTCGCTCCCCAAACACTATCTCTCACCCCCCAAACACTATCTCTCGCCCCCCAAACACGATCTCTCGCTCCCCAAACACTATATCTCGCTCCACAAACACTATCTCTCGCCCCCCAAACACTATCTCTCGCTCCACAAACACGATATCTAGCTCCGCAAACACTATATCTCGCTCCACAAACACTATCTCTCGCTCCCCAAACACTATATCTCACTCCACAAACACGAACTCTCGCCCCCCAAACGCTATCTCTCGCTCCCCAAACACGATCTCTCGCTCCCCAAACACTATCTCTCGCTCCCCAAACACTATCTCTCGCTCCCCAAACACTATATCTCGCTCCCCAAACACTATCTCTCGCCCCCCAAACACTATCTCTCGTCCCCCAAACACTCTATATCTCGCTCCACACACACTATCTCTCGCTCCCCAAATACTATATCTCGCTCCCCAAACAATATCTCTCACCCCCCCAAACACTATCTCTCGCTCCCCAAACACTATCTCTCGCCCCCCAAACACTATATCTCGCTTCACAAACACTATCTCTCGCTCCACAAACACTATCTCTCACCCCCCAAACACTATCTCTCGCTCCCCAAACACTATATCTAGCTCCCCAAACACTATCTCTCGCTCCCCAAACACTATCTCTCGCTCCCCAAACACTATATCTCGCTCCCCAAACACTATCTCTCGCACCCCCAACACTATATCTCGCTCCCCAAACACTATATCTAGCTCCCCAAACACTATATCTCGCTCCCCAAACACTATATCTCGCTCCACAAACACTATCTCTCGCTCCACAAACACTATCTCTCGCCCCCCAAACACTATCTCTCGCTCCACAAACACTATCTCTCGCTCCCCAAACACTATATCTCGCTCCACAAACACTATATCTAGCTCCCCAAACACTATATCTCGCTCCACAAACACTATCTCTCGCTCCCCAAACACTATATCTCGCTCCCCAAACACTATCTCTCACCCTCCAAACACTATCTCTCGCCCCCAAACACTATCGCTCGCTCCACAAACACTATATCTCGCTCCACAAACACTATCTCTCGCCCCCCAAACACTATCTCTCGCTCCACAAACACTATATCTAGCTCAGCAAACACTATCTCTCACTCCACAAACACTATATCTCGCTCCACAAACACTATCTCTCGCTCCCCAAACACGAAATCTCGCTCCTCAAACACTATAGCTCGCTCCCCAAACACTATATATCGCCCCCCAAACACTATATATCGCCCCCCAAACACTATCTCTCGCCCCCCAAACACGATATCTCGCCCCCCAAACACTATCTCTCGCCCCCCAAGCACTATCTCTCACCCCCAAACACTATCTCTCGCTCCCCAAACACTATATCTAGCTCCCCAAACACTATCTCTCGCTCCCCAAACACTATCTCTCGCTCCCCAAACACTATATCTCGCTCCCCAAACACTGTCTCTCGCCCCCCAAACACCGTCTCTCGCCCCCCAACCACTATATCTAGCTCCCCAAACACTATCTCTCGCTTCCCAAACACTATCTCTCGCCCCCCAAACACTATCTCTCGGCCCCCAAACACTATCTCTCGCCCCCCAAACACTATCTCTCGCCCCCCAAACACTATATCTAGCTCCCCAAACACTATCTCTCGCTCCCCAAACACTATCTCTCGCTCCCCAAACACTATCTCTCGCCCCACAAACACTATCTCTCGCTCCACAAACACTATCTCTCGCCCCCCAAACACTATCTCTCGCCCCCCAAACACTATCTCTCACTCCACACACACTATCTCTTGCTCCCCAAACACTATCTCTCGCTCCCCAAACACTATCTCTCACCCCCCCCCAAACACTATCTCTCACCCCCCCCCCCCCCCAAACACTATCTCTCGCTCCCCAAACACTATCTCTCGCTCCCCAAACACTATCTCTCGCTCCCCAAACACTATCTCTCGCTCCCCAAACACAATTTCTCGCTCCCCAAACACTATCTCTCGCCCCCCAAACACTATCTCTCACTCCCCAAACACTATCTCTCGCCCCCCAAACTCTATATCTCGCTCCACACACACTATCTCTCGCTCCCCAAACACTATATCTCGCTCCCCAAACACTATCTCTCACCCCCCAAACACTATCTCTCGCCCCCCAAACACTATCTCTCGCCCCCCAAACACTATCTCTCGCCCCCCAAACACTATCCCTCGCTCCCCAAACACTATATCTCGCTCCACAAACACTATCTCTCGCCCCCCAAACACTATCTCTCGCTCCACAAACACGATATCTAGCTCCGCAAACACTATGTCTCGCTCCACAAACACTATCTCTCGCTCCCCAAACACTATATCTCACTACACAAACACGAACTCTCGCCCCCCAAACACTATCTCTCGCTCCCCAAACACGATCTCTCGCTTCACAAACACTATCTCTCACTCCCCAAACACTATCTCTCGCTCCCCAAACACTATCTCTCACTCCCCAAACACTATATCTCGCTCCCCAAACACTATCTCTCGCCCCCCAAACACTATCTCTCGTCCCACAAACACTCTATATCTCGCTCCACACACACTATCTCTCGCTCCCCAAACACTAGATCTCGCTCCCCAAACAATATCTCTCACCCCCCAAACACTATCTCTCGCTCCCCAAACACTATCTCTCGCCCCCCAAACACTATATCTCGCTCCACAAACACTATCTCTCGCTCCACAAACACTATCTCTCGCCCCCCAAACACTATCTCTCGCTCCCCAAACACTATATCTAGCTCCCCAAACACTATCTCTCGCTCCCCAAACACTATCTCTCGCTCCCCAAACACTATATCTCGCTCCCCAAATACTATATCTAGCTCCCCAAACACTATATCTCGCTCCCCAAACACTATATCTCGCTCCCCAAACACGATATCCCGCCCCCCAAACACTATATCTCGCTCCACAAACACAAATTCTCGCTCCCCAAACACCATCTCTCGCCCCCCAACCACTATATCTAGCTCCCCAAACACTATCTCTCGCCCCCCAAACACTATCTCTCGGCCCCCAAACACTATCTCTCGCCCCCCAAACACTATCTCTCGCCCCCCAAACACTATCTCTCGCTCCACAAACACTAAATCTAGCTCCCCAAACACTATCTCTCGCTCCCCAAACACTATCTCTCGCCCCCCAAACACTATCTCTCGCCCCCCAAACACTATATCTAGCTCCCCAAACACTATCTCTCGCTCCCCAAACACTATCTCTCGCTCCCCAAACACTATCTCTCGCTCCCCAAACATTATCTCTCGCCCCCCAAACACTATCTCTCGCTCCACAAACACTATCTCTCGCCCCCCAAACACTATCTCTCACTCCACACACACTATCTCTCGCTCCCCAAACACTATATCTCGCTCCCCAAACACTATCTCTCACCCCCCCCAAACACTATCTCTCGCCCCCCAAACACCATCTCTCGCTCCCCAAACACTATCTCTCACCCCCCGAACACTCTATCTCGCTCCACACACACTATCTCTCGCTCCCCAAACACTATATCTCGCTCCCCAAACACTATCTCTCACCCCCCAAACACTATCTCTCGCCCCCCAAACACGATCTCTCGCTCCCCAAACACTATATCTCGCTCCACAAACACTATCTCTCGCCCCCCAAACACTATCTCTCGCTCCACAAACACGATATCTAGCTCCGCAAACACTATATCTCGCTCCACAAACACTATCTCTCGCTCCCCAAACACTATATCTCACTCCACAAACACGAACTCTCGCCCCCCAAACGCTATCTCTCGCTCCCCAAACACGATCTCTCGCTCCCCAAACACTATCTCTCGCTCCCCAAACACTATCTCTCGCTCCCCAAACACTATATCTCGCTCCCCAAACACTATCTCTCGCCCCCCAAACACTATCTCTCGTCCCCCAAACACTCTATATCTCGCTCCACACACACTATCTCTCGCTCCCCAAACACTATATCTCGCTCCCCAAACAATATCTCTCCCCCCCAAACACTATCTCTCGCTCCCCAAACACTATCTCTCGCCCCCCAAACACTATATCTCGCTCCACAAACACTATCTCTCGCTCCACAAACACTATCTCTCGCCCCCCAAACACTATCTCTCGCTCCCCAAACACTATATCTAGCTCCCCAAACACTATCTCTCGCTCCCCAAACACTATCTCTCGCACCCCCAACACTATATCTCGCTCCCCAAACACTATATCTAGCTCCCCAAACACTATATCTCGCTCCCCAAACACTATATCTCGCTCCCCAAACACTATATCTCGCTCCCCAAACACGATATCCCGCCCCCCAAACACTATATCTCGCTCCACAAACACTATATCTCGCTCCCCAAACACGATCTCTCGCTCCACAAACACTATATCTAGCTCCCCAAACACTATATCTCGCTCCACAAACACTATCTCTCGCTCCACAAACACTATCTCTCGCCCCCCAAACACTATCTCTCGCTCCCCAAACACTATCTCTCGCTCCCCAAACACTATATCGAGCTCCCCAAACACTATCTCTCGCCCCCCCAAACACTATATCTCGCTCCCCAAACACGATATCCTATCCCGCCCCTCCCAAACACGATATATCGCTCCACAAACACTATCTCTCGCTCCCCAAACATGATCTCTCGCTCCACAAACACTATACCTAGCTCCCCAAACACAATATCTCGCTCCACAAAGACTATCTCTCGCTCCACAAACACTATCTCACGCCCCCCAAACACTATCTCTCGCTCCCCAAACACTATCTCTCGCTCCCCAAACACTATCTCTCGCCCCCCAAACACTATATCTCGCCCCCCAAACACTATATCTCGCTCGCCAAACACTATCTCTCGCTCCCCAAACATGATCTCTCGCTCCACAAACACTATACCTAGCTCCCCAAACACAATATCTCGCTCCACAAACACTATCTCTCGCTCCACAAACACTATCTCACGCCCCCCAAACACTATCTCTCGCTCCCCAAACACTATCTCTCGCTCCCCAAACACTATCTCTCGCTCCCCAAACACTATCTCTCGCCCCCCAAACACTATATCTCGCCCCCCAAACACTATATCTCGCTCCCCCAACACTATATCTCGCTCCACAAACACTATATCTAGCTCCCCAAACACTATCACTCGCTCCCCAAACACTATCTCTCGCCCCCCAAACACTATCTCTCGCCCCCCAAACACTATATCGAGCTCCCCAAACACTATCTCTCGCTGCCCAAACACTATCTCTCGCCCCCCAAACACGATCTCTCGCCCCCCAAACACTATCTCTCGCTCCCCAAACACTATCTCTCGCTCCCCAAACACT
The DNA here is from genome assembly GCF_964187855.1 of Myxine glutinosa. Taxonomy (NCBI): domain Eukaryota; kingdom Metazoa; phylum Chordata; class Myxini; order Myxiniformes; family Myxinidae; genus Myxine; species Myxine glutinosa. Next base: position 97,739,325 of record NC_136265.1, read on the forward strand.
ATCTCTCGCTCCCCAAACACTATCTCTCGCTCCCCAAACACTATCTCTCGCTCCCCAAACACTATCTCTCGCTCCCCAAACACTATATCTCGCTCCCCAAACACTATCTCTCGCTCCCCAAACACTATCTCTCACTCCCCAAACACTATCTCTCGCCCCCCAAACTCTATATCTCGCTCCACAAACACTATCTTTCGCTCCCCAAACACGAAATCTCTCTCCACAAACACTATCTCTCGCTCCCCAAACTATATCTCGCTCCCCAAACACTATCTCTCGCCCCCCAAACACTATCTCTCGCTCCACAAACACTATATCTCGCTCCCCAAACACTATCTCTCGCACCCCCAACACTATATCTCGCTCCCCAAATACTATATCTAGCTCCCCAAACACTATATCTCGCTCCCCAAACACTATATCTCGCTCCCCAAACACTATATCTCGCTCCCCAAACACGATATCCCGCCCCCCAAACACTATATCTCGCTCCACAAACACTATCTCTCGCTCCCCAAACACGATCACTCGCTCCACAAACACTATATCTAGCTCCCCAAACACTATATCTCGCTCCACAAACACTATCTCTCGCTCCACAAACACTATCTCTCGCCCCCCAAACACTATCTCTCGCTCCCCAAACACTATCTCTCGCTCCCCAAACACTATCTCTCGCTCCCCCAACACTATATCTCGCTCCCCAAACACTATATCGAGCTCCCCAAACACTATCTCTCGCCCCCCCAAACACTATATCTCGCTCCCCAAACACTATATCCCGCCCCTCCCAAACACTATATCTCGCTCCACAAACACTATCTCTCGCTCCCCAAACACGATCTCTCGCTCCACAAACACTATACCTAGCTCCCCAAACACTATATCTCGCTCCACAAACACTATCTCTCGCTCCACAAACACTATCTCACGCCCCCCAAACACTATCTCTCGCTCCCCAAACACTATCACTCGCTCCCCAAACACTATCTCTCGCCCCCCAAACACTATCTCTCGCCCCCCAAACACTATATCTAGCTCCCCAAACACTATCTCTCGCCCCCCAAACACTATCTCTCGCCCCCCAAACACTATATCTAGCTCCCCAAACACTATCTCTCGCTCCCCAAACACTATATCTCGCTCCACAAACACTATCTCTCGCTCCACAAACACTATCTCACGCCCCCCAAACACTATCTCTCGCTCCCCAAACACTATCACTCGCTCCCCAAACACTATCTCTCGCCCCCCAAACACTATCTCTCGCCCCCCAAACACTATATCTAGCTCCACAAACACTATCTCTCGCCCCCCAAACACTATCTCTCGCCCCCCAAACTCTATATCTCGCTCCACAAACGCTATCTCTCGCTCCACAAACACTATCTCTCGCTCCGCAAACACTATATCTCTCTCCACAAACACTATCTCTCGCTCCCCAAACTATAGCTCGCTCCCCAAACACTATCTCTCGCCCCCCAAACACTATCTCTCGCTCCCCAAACACTATCTCTCGCTCCCCAAACACTATCTCTCGCCCCCCAAACACTATCTCGCGCCCCCCAAACACTATCTCTCGCTCCACAAACACTATCTCTCACCCCCCAAACACTATCTCTCGCCCCCCAAACACTATATCTCGCTCCCCAAACACTATATCTCGCTCCACAAACACTATCTCTCGCCCCCCAAACACTATCTCTCGCCGTTCCACAAACACTATCTCTCGCCCCCCAAACACTATCTCTCACTCCACACACACTCTCTCTCGCTCCCCAAACACTATATCTCGCTCCCCAAACAATATCTCTCACCCCCCAAACACTATATCTCGCTCCCCAAACACTATCTCTCGCCCACCAAACACTATATCTCGCTCCACAAACACTATCTCTCGCCCCCCAAACACTATCTCTCGCCCACCAAACACTATATCTCGCTCCACAAACACTATCTCTCGCTCCCCAAACACTATATCTCGCTCCCCAAACACTATCTCTCACCCCCCAAACACTATCTCTCGCCCCCCAAACACTATCTCTCGCTCCCCAAACACTATATCTCGCTCCACAAACACTATCTCTCGCCCCCCAAACACTATCTCTCGCTCCACAAACACGATATCTCGTTCCGCAAACACTATCTCTCACTCCACAAACACTATATCTCGCTCCACAAACACTATCTCTCGCCCCCCAAACACTATCTCTCGCCCCCCAAACACTATATCTAGCTCCCCAAACACTATCTCTCGCTCCCCAAACACTATCTCCCGCCCCCCAAACACGATCTCTCGCCCCCCAAACACTATATCTCGCCCCCCAAACACTATATCTCGCTCGCCAAACACTATATCTCACTCCCCAAACACTATCTCTCGCTCCCCCAACACTATATCTCGCTCCACAAACACTATATCGAGCTCCCCAAACACTATCACTCGCTCCCCAAACACTATCTCTCGCCCCCCAAACACTATCTCTCGCCCCCCAAACACTATCTCTCGCCCCCCAAACACTATATCTAGCTCCCCAAACACTATCTCTCGCTCCCCAAACACTATCTCCCGCCCCCCAAACACGATCTCTCGCCCCCCAAACACTATCTCTCGCTCCCCAAACACTATCTCTCGCTCCCCAAACACTATCTCTCGCTCCCCAAACACTATCTCTCGCTCCCCAAACACTATCTCTCGCTCCCCAAACACTATCTCTCGCTCCCCAAACACTATCTCTCGCTCCCCAAACACTATCTCTCGCTCCCCAAACACTATATCTCGCTCCCCAAACACTATCTCTCGCCCTCCAAACACTATTTTTTTTTTTTTTTTTTTCTTTTTTGTATACTGAATCGAGGCTCGTGAAAGAGCTAACATTTACTTCACAAACAAATCAACCAGACAAACAAAATATATAAAAAGCGGGAGCGGAAAACAAGATGGGGAGAGAAGGTGAAGCACACAAACACAACATTTGAGAGCAGGGAGATGTGTGGAAGGGAGAGGGCTTGGGGGGAGGAGGCATGGGAAGGGGGGGGGGGGTGGAGGGAGAAGTATAAAACACAAGGACACCAATGACTTCCAGGACAGAAGTTGGTATTTCAAAAAAGTGGAATTGGGGTGAAATTAGCGGGGGTAGAAAAGATCAAGGTTTTGGATGGGGGAAGATAAGAGATGGTGGTGAACAGCTGTTTTAAAGACCTGGAGGGTGGAGTGGGATTGAAGAGAGTGAGGGAGTTTGTTCCAGAGGCGGGAGAAAAGAGGAATGAAGGAGTGAAGGTGAGCAGAGAGTCTTGATTTTGGCAGTTTGACCATAAGAGGGTTGCAGGCAGATCTTGTGCGACCTGTAGGAATATTTGCGGGACAGAGCCCAGAGAGAGCTGGGGGGGCAAGGCCAGAGAGGAGTCGGTAGAAGATGGAAAGACCACCAACCTGCCTGCGGTGAGTGAGTGAGAGGCCCTTGGAGTTAGCTTCATCGCGGGAGATTCCAATGATTCTGAATGCTTTGGTTTCAACAGCGTGAAGACGAGCTTGGTGTGAGGCAGGAGCACCAGCCCAGAGGGGAGAGCAGTATTCCATTGAGCTGCGGATGAAAGCCTTGTATGTGGTGAGGAGCTCAGGTGTGCCAAGGAAGGACTTCGCACGACGGAGGATGCCCAGTCGGCGACTGGCTTTGGAGGCCAGATTTGAAATGTGGTTTTCCCAGGAAAGATCATGGCAGATAGTGAGACCCAAAAGCTTGAGTGACAGAACTTCTTGGAGAGGATTATTCAGAAAGTGGATGGGAGGGTTGTCCAGTCGGTCTTTTCGGAGAGACATCGTAAGAGTGTGAGATTTGTCAGGATTGAAAGACATGTTCCACTTGTTTGCCCAGTCTGTGATTTTGTCCAGGTCTGCAGAGAGTGAGGAGGCAGCAGACTGCCGATCTGAGGGATGAAGAATGGAGCGACAGAGAGTAGAGTCATCAGCAAAGAGATACAGAGGATTTTCAAGAGAGTCGGAGAGATCATTGATGAAGACCAGAAAAAGGACAGGGCCTAGAACACTGCCTTGTGGAACTCCAGCCTGAACAGGAAGAGGAGATGAGAGAAACCCATTCAGGGCCACACGTTGACTACGACTAGAGAGGAAGTCCGCCAGCCATGCGTGGAGATTTCCATGGATACCAAAAGAGGAGAGTTTGGTGAGCAGAGCGGGGTGCCAGACCGTATCGAAGGCACGTGATATGTCAAGGGAGACTGCTCTAATTTCCTGTTTGGCATTGAGGACCTCCATCCATTGTTGAGAAAGCAGAAGCAGCATGTCCAGAGTAGAGTGTCCAGGTCTGAAACCAAATTGATGATCAGAGATCAAGCCATTGGAGAAGAGGAAAGATTTCATATCTGAAGCAATGATGGATTCCATGACTTTGCTGATAATTGGGAGAAGGCTGATTGGTCTGTAGTTGCTGGGATCTGTTTTTGCACCTTTTTTGTGCAAAGCGGTGATGTTGGCAGATTTCCAAGCAGATGGAAGATGACCTTGAACAAAAGAGAGGGTGAAGAGAACAGAGAGAGGGAGTGAAAGAGCGGAAGAACAGGATTTTAGGACCCGTGGGCTGATGCCGTCAGGTCCAGTTGCAGAATCCGAGTCGAGGGTTGACAGAAACTTTTCCACCTTGTCAGGAGGAAAGGACACAGAGTCCAGGAGCAGCTGGGTACGACTGGGTACGGTGGGTACAGAGAGGGATGGGTTTGGGACACAAGATTTAGAGGCAAACACAGAGTTGAGGCATTCAGCTTTTTCGCGTGCGGAGTCAGCCGTGTGGCCATTTGAGGTGAGGGAGGGGATGGAGGGGGAACAAACACCAGAAACAGATTTGACCAGACGCCACCAGGATTTGGAAGAGGGAGACAGATAAGAGAGTTTGGTCCTGAGAACGGAGAGATATTGTTTCCTGGCTCTCCTGAGCGTGGACACACACTTGTTTCGGGCTTTGTGAAAGGAAATGAAATTTCCTTCCGTTGGATTTGCTTTCCAGGAGACGAAAGCAAGTTGTTTCTGGGCAATAGCCTCACCACAAGATTCCGTGTACCATGGACGGGAGGAAGGGTATGACAACAGAAGACGAGATGGGATAAATCTGTGCATGAGAGAGAGCAGTTTGCTTTGGAAGAATTCCCAGGAAGAATTTATGTCAGAGGCAGTAGAGATGGGAGACCAGTCCAGATGATTGATGGCTGCTTGAAGACCGTGCCAGTTGGCCTGAGTGAAATGCCAGACTCGTGGACGCTGAGGATCTCACTCATCTCACTCATCTCACTATCTCTCACTCCCCAAACACTAGCTCTCACCCCCCAAACTCTATATCTCGCTCCACAAACACTATCTCTCGCTCCACAAACACTATCTCTCGCTCCCCAAACACTATCTCTCGCTCCCCAAACACTATCTCTCGCTCCACAAACACTATATCTCTCTCCACAAACACTATCTCTCGCTCCCCAAACTATATCTCGCTCCACAAACACTATCTCTCACTCCACACACACTATCTCTCGCCCCCAAACACTATCTCTCGCTCCCCAAACACTATATCTCGCTCCCCAAACACTATCTCTCGCCCCCCAAACACTATCTCTCGCCCCCCAAACACTATCTCTCGCCCCCCAAACACTATCTCTCGCCCCCCAAACACTCTATCTCGCTCCACACACACTATCTCTCGCTCCCCAAACACTATAGCTCGCTCCCCAAACACTATCTCTCGCCCCCCAAACACTATCTCTCGCTCCCCAAACACTATAGCTCGCTCCCCAAACACTATCTCTCGCCCCCCAAACACTATCTCTCGCTCCACAAACACTATCTCTCGCTCCACAAACACTATCTCTCGCTCCCCAAACACTATATCTCGCTCCACAAACACTATATCTAGCTCCCCAAACACTATATCTCGCTCCACAAACACTATCTTTCGCTCCCCAAACACTATATCTCGCTCCCCAAACACTATCTCTCACCCTCCAAACACTATCTCTCGCCCCCAAACACTATCGCTCGCTCCACAAACACTATATCTCGCTCCACAAACACTATCTCTCGCCCCCCAAACACTATCTCTCGCTCCACAAACACTATATCTAGCTCAGCAAACACTATCTCTCACTCCACAAACACTATATCTCGCTCCACAAACACTATCTCTCGCTCCCCAAACACGAAATCTCGCTCCTCAAACACTATAGCTCGCTCCCCAAACACTATATATCGCCCCCCAAACACTATATATCGCCCCCCAAACACTATCTCTCGCCCCCCAAACACGATATCTCGCCCCCCAAACACTATCTCTCGCCCCCCAAGCACTATCTCTCACCCCCAAACACTATCTCTCGCTCCCCAAACACTATATCTAGCTCCCCAAACACTATCTCTCGCTCCCCAAACACTATCTCTCGCTCCCCAAACACTATCTCTCGCTCCCCAAACACTATATCTCGCTCCCCAAACACTGTCTCTCGCCCCCCAAACACCGTCTCTCGCCCCCCAACCACTATATCTAGCTCCCCAAACACTATCTCTCGCTTCCCAAACACTATCTCTCGCCCCCCAAACACTATCTCTCGGCCCCCAAACACTATCTCTCGCCCCCCAAACACTATCTCTCGCCCCCCAAACACTATCTCTCGCTCCACAAACACTAAATCTAGCTCCCCAAACACTATCTCTCGCTCCCCAAACACTATCTCTCGCCCCCCAAACACTATCTCTCGCCCCCCAAACACTATATCTAGCTCCCCAAACACTATCTCTCGCTCCCCAAACACTATCTCTCGCTCCCCAAACACTATCTCTCGCCCCCCAAACACTATCTCTCGCTCCACAAACACTATCTCTCGCCCCCCAAACACTATCTCTCGCCCCCCAAACACTATATCTAGCTCCCCAAACACTATCTCTCGCTCCCCAAACACTATCTCTCGCTCCCCAAACACTATCTCTCGCCCCCCAAACACTATCTCTCGCTCCACAAACACTATCTCTCGCCCCCCAAACACTATCTCTCGCCCCCCAAACACTATCTCTCACTCCACACACACTATCTCTCGCTCCCCAAACACTATCTCTCGCTCCCCAAACACTATCTCTCACCCCCCCCCCCCAAACACTATCTCTCACCCCCCCCCCCCCCCCCAAACACTATCTCTCGCTCCCCAAACACTATCTCTCGCTCCCCAAACACTATCTCTCGCTCCCCAAACACTATCTCTCGCTCCCCAAACACTATCTCTCGCTCCCCAAACACTATTTCTCGCTCCCCAAACACTATCTCTCGCCCCCCAAACACTATCTCTCACTCCCCAAACACTATCTCTCGCCCCCCAAACTCTATATCTCGCTCCACACACACTATCTCTCGCTCCCCAAACACTATATCTCGCTCCCCAAACACTATCTCTCACCCCCCAAACACTATCTCTCGCCCCCCAAACACTATCTCTCGCCCCCCAAACACTATCTCTCACTCCACACACACTATCTCTCGCTCCCCAAACACTATCTCTCGCTCCCCAAACACTATCTCTCGCTCCCCAAACACTATCTCTCGCTCCCCAAACACTATCTCTCGCTCCCCAAACACTATTTCTCGCTCCCCAAACACTATCTCTCGCCCCCCAAACACTATCTCTCGCTCCCCAAACACTATCTCTCGCCCCCCAAACTCTATATCTCGCTCCACACACACTATCTCTCGCTCCCCAAACACTATATCTAGCTCCCCAAACACTATCTCTCGCTCCCCAAACACTATCTCTCGCTCCCCAAACACTATCTCTCGCCCCCCAAACACTATCTCTCGCCCCCCAAACACTATCTCTCGCCCCCCAAACACTATATCTAGCTCCCCAAACACTATCTCTCGCTCCCCAAACACTATCTCTCGCTCCCCAAACACTATCTCTCGCCCCCCAAACACTATCTCTCGCTCCACAAACACTATCTCTCGCCCCCCAAACACTATCTCTCGCCCCCCAAACACTATCTCTCACTCCACACACACTATCTCTCGCTCCCCAAACACTATCTCTCGCTCCCCAAACACTATCTCTCACCCCCCCCCAAACACTATCTCTCACCCCCCCCCCCCCAAACACTATCTCTCGCTCCCCAAACACTATCTCTCGCTCCCCAAACACTATCTCTCGCTCCCCAAACACTATCTCTCGCTCCCCAAACACTATCTCTCGCTCCCCAAACACTATTTCTCGCTCCCCAAACACTATCTCTCGCCCCCCAAACACTATCTCTCACTCCCCAAACACTATCTCTCGCCCCCCAAACTCTATATCTCGCTCCACACACACTATCTCTCGCTCCCCAAACACTATCCCTCGCTCCCCAAACACTATATCTCGCTCCACAAACACTATCTCTCGCCCCCCAAACACTATCTCTCGCTCCACAAACACGATATCTAGCTCCGCAAACACTATGTCTCGCTCCACAAACACTATCTCTCGCTCCCCAAACACTATATCTCACTACACAAACACGAACTCTCGCCCCCCAAACACTATCTCTCGCTCCCCAAACACGATCTCTCGCTTCACAAACACTATCTCTCACTCCCCAAACACTATCTCTCGCTCCCCAAACACTATCTCTCACTCCCCAAACACTATATCTCGCTCCCCAAACACTATCTCTCGCCCCCCAAACACTATCTCTCGTCCCACAAACACTCTATATCTCGCTCCACACACACTATCTCTCGCTCCCCAAACACTAGATCTCGCTCCCCAAACAATATCTCTCACCCCCCAAACACTATCTCTCGCTCCCCAAACACTATCTCTCGCCCCCCAAACACTATATCTCGCTCCACAAACACTATCTCTCGCTCCACAAACACTATCTCTCGCCCCCCAAACACTATCTCTCGCTCCCCAAACACTATATCTAGCTCCCCAAACACTATCTCTCGCTCCCCAAACACTATCTCTCGCTCCCCAAACACTATATCTCGCTCCCCAAATACTATATCTCGCTCCCCAAACACTATATCTCGCTCCCCAAACACGATATCCCGCCCCCCAAACACTATATCTCGCTCCACAAACACAAATTCTCGCTCCCCAAACACCATCTCTCGCCCCCCAACCACTATATCTAGCTCCCCAAACACTATCTCTCGCTTCCCAAACACTATCTCTCGCCCCCCAAACACTATCTCTCGCCCCCCAAACACTATATCTCGCCCCCCAAACACTATCTCTCGCCCCCCAAACACTATCTCTCGCTCCACAAACACTAAATCTAGCTCCCCAAACACTATCTCTCGCTCCCCAAACACTATCTCTCGCCCCCCAAGCACTATCTCTCACCCCCAAACACTATCTCTCGCTCCCCAAACACTATATCTAGCTCCCCAAACACTATCTCTCGCTCCCCAAACACTATCTCTCGCTCCCCAAACACTATCTCTCGCTCCCCAAACACTATATCTCGCTCCCCAAACACTGTCTCTCGCCCCCCAAACACCGTCTCTCGCCCCCCAACCACTATATCTAGCTCCCCAAACACTATCTCTCGCTTCCCAAACACTATCTCTCGCCCCCCAAACACTATCTCTCGGCCCCCAAACACTATCTCTCGCCCCCCAAACACTATCTCTCGCCCCCCAAACACTATCTCTCGCTCCACAAACACTAAATCTAGCTCCCCAAACACTATCTCTCGCTCCCCAAACACTATCTCTCGCCCCCCAAACACTATCTCTCGCCCCCCAAACACTATATCTAGCTCCCCAAACACTATCTCTCGCTCCCCAAACACTATCTCTCGCTCCCCAAACACTATCTCTCGCCCCCCAAACACTATCTCTCGCTCCACAAACACTATCTCTCGCCCCCCAAACACTATCTCTCGCCCCCCAAACACTATATCTAGCTCCCCAAACACTATCTCTCGCTCCCCAAACACTATCTCTCGCTCCCCAAACACTATCTCTCGCCCCCCAAACACTATCTCTCGCTCCACAAACACTATCTCTCGCCCCCCAAACACTATCTCTCGCCCCCCAAACACTATCTCTCACTCCACACACACTATCTCTCGCTCCCCAAACACTATCTCTCGCTCCCCAAACACTATCTCTCACCCCCCCCCCAAACACTATCTCTCACCCCCCCCCCCCCCAAACACTATCTCTCGCTCCCCAAACACTATCTCTCGCTCCTCAAACACTATCTCTCGCTCCCCAAACACTATCTCTCGCTCCCCAAACACTATCTCTCGCTCCCCAAACACTATTTCTCGCTCCCCAAACACTATCTCTCGCCCCCCAAACACTATCTCTCACTCCCCAAACACTATCTCTCGCCCCCCAAACTCTATATCTCGCTCCACACACACTATCTCTCGCTCCCCAAACACTATATCTCGCTCCCCAAACACTATCTCTCACCCCCCAAACACTATCTCTCGCCCCCCAAACACTATCTCTCGCCCCCCAAACACTATCTCTCACTCCACACACACTATCTCTCGCTCCCCAAACACTATCTCTCGCTCCCCAAACACTATCTCTCGCTCCCCAAACACTATCTCTCGCTCCCCAAACACTATCTCTCGCTCCCCAAACACTATTTCTCGCTCCCCAAACACTATCTCTCGCCCCCCAAACACTATCTCTCGCTCCCCAAACACTATCTCTCGCCCCCCAAACTCTATATCTCGCTCCACACACACTATCTCTCGCTCCCCAAACACTATATCTAGCTCCCCAAACACTATCTCTCGCTCCCCAAACACTATCTCTCGCTCCCCAAACACTATCTCTCGCCCCCCAAACACTATCTCTCGCCCCCCAAACACTATCTCTCGCCCCCCAAACACTATATCTAGCTCCCCAAACACTATCTCTCGCTCCCCAAACACTATCTCTCGCTCCCCAAACACTATCTCTCGCCCCCCAAACACTATCTCTCGCTCCACAAACACTATCTCTCGCCCCCCAAACACTATCTCTCGCCCCCCAAACACTATCTCTCACTCCACACACACTATCTCTCGCTCCCCAAACACTATCTCTCGCTCCCCAAACACTATCTCTCACCCCCCCCCAAACACTATCTCTCACCCCCCCCCCCCCCCAAACACTATCTCTCGCTCCCCAAACACTATCTCTCGCTCCCCAAACACTATCTCTCGCTCCCCAAACACTATCTCTCGCTCCCCAAACACTATCTCTCGCTCCCCAAACACTATTTCTCGCTCCCCAAACACTATCTCTCGCCCCCCAAACACTATCTCTCACTCCCCAAACACTATCTCTCGCCCCCCAAACTCTATATCTCGCTCCACACACACTATCTCTCGCTCCCCAAACACTATCCCTCGCTCCCCAAACACTATATCTCGCCCCCCAAACACTATCTCTCGCTCCACAAACACGATATCTAGCTCCGCAAACACTATGTCTCGCTCCACAAACACTATCTCTCGCTCCCCAAACACTATATCTCACTACACAAACACGAACTCTCGCCCCCCAAACACTATCTCTCGCTCCCCAAACACGATCTCTCGCTTCACAAACACTATCTCTCACTCCCCAAACACTATCTCTCGCTCCCCAAACACTATCTCTCACTCCCCAAACACTATATCTCGCTCCCCAAACACTATCTCTCGCCCCCCAAACACTATCTCTCGTCCCACAAACACTCTATATCTCGCTCCACACACACTATCTCTCGCTCCCCAAACACTAGATCTCGCTCCCCAAACAATATCTCTCACCCCCCAAACACTATCTCTCGCTCCCCAAACACTATCTCTCGCCCCCCAAACACTATATCTCGCTCCACAAACACTATCTCTCGCTCCACAAACACTATATCTAGCTCCCCAAACACTATCTCTCGCTCCCCAAACACTATCTCTCGCTCCCCAAACACTATATCTCGCTCCCCAAATACTATATCTCGCTCCCCAAACACTATATCTCGCTCCCCAAACACGATATCCCGCCCCCCAAACACTATATCTCGCTCCACAAACACAAATTCTCGCTCCCCAAACACCATCTCTCGCCCCCCAACCACTATATCTAGCTCCCCAAACACTATCTCTCGCTTCCCAAACACTATCTCTCGCCCCCCAAACACTATCTCTCGCCCCCCAAACACTATATCTCGCCCCCCAAACACTATCTCTCGCCCCCCAAACACTATCTCTCGCTCCACAAACACTAAATCTAGCTCCCCAAACACTATCTCTCGCTCCCCAAACACTATCTCTCGCCCCCCAAACACTATCTCTCGCCCCCCAAACACTATATCTAGCTCCCCAAACACTATCTCTCGCTCCCCAAACACTATCTCTCGCTCCCCAAACACTATCTCTCGCTCCCCAAACATTATCTCTCGCCCCCCAAACACTATCTCTCGCTCCACAAACACTATCTCTCGCCCCCCAAACACTATCTCTCACTCCACACACACTATCTCTCGCTCCCCAAACACTATATCTCGCTCCCCAAACACTATCTCTCACCCCCCCAAACACTATCTCTCGCCCCCCAAACACCATCTCTCGCTCCCCAAACACTATCTCTCACCCCCCGAACACTCTATCTCGCTCCACACACACTATCTCTCGCTCCCCAAACACTATATCTCGCTCCCCAAACACTATCTCTCACCCCCCAAACACTATCTCTCGCCCCCCAAACACGATCTCTCGCTCCCCAAACACTATATCTCGCTCCACAAACACTATCTCTCGCCCCCCAAACACTATCTCTCGCTCCACAAACACGATATCTAGCTCCGCAAACACTATATCTCGCTCCACAAACACTATCTCTCGCTCCCCAAACACTATATCTCACTCCACAAACACGAACTCTCGCCCCCCAAACGCTATCTCTCGCTCCCCAAACACGATCTCTCGCTCCCCAAACACTATCTCTCGCTCCCCAAACACTATCTCTCGCTCCCCAAACACTATATCTCGCTCCCCAAACACTATCTCTCGCCCCCCAAACACTATCTCTCGTCCCCCAAACACTCTATATCTCGCTCCACACACACTATCTCTCGCTCCCCAAATACTATATCTCGCTCCCCAAACAATATCTCTCACCCCCCCAAACACTATCTCTCGCTCCCCAAACACTATCTCTCGCCCCCCAAACACTATATCTCGCTTCACAAACACTATCTCTCGCTCCACAAACACTATCTCTCACCCCCCAAACACTATCTCTCGCTCCCCAAACACTATATCTAGCTCCCCAAACACTATCTCTCGCTCCCCAAACACTATCTCTCGCTCCCCAAACACTATATCTCGCTCCCCAAACACTATCTCTCGCACCCCCAACACTATATCTCGCTCCCCAAACACTATATCTAGCTCCCCAAACACTATATCTCGCTCCCCAAACACTATATCTCGCTCCACAAACACTATCTCTCGCTCCACAAACACTATCTCTCGCCCCCCAAACACTATCTCTCGCTCCACAAACACTATCTCTCGCTCCCCAAACACTATATCTCGCTCCACAAACACTATATCTAGCTCCCCAAACACTATATCTCGCTCCACAAACACTATCTCTCGCTCCCCAAACACTATATCTCGCTCCCCAAACACTATCTCTCACCCTCCAAACACTATCTCTCGCCCCCAAACACTATCGCTCGCTCCACAAACACTATATCTCGCTCCACAAACACTATCTCTCGCCCCCCAAACACTATCTCTCGCTCCACAAACACTATATCTAGCTCAGCAAACACTATCTCTCACTCCACAAACACTATATCTCGCTCCACAAACACTATCTCTCGCTCCCCAAACACGAAATCTCGCTCCTCAAACACTATAGCTCGCTCCCCAAACACTATATATCGCCCCCCAAACACTATATATCGCCCCCCAAACACTATCTCTCGCCCCCCAAACACGATATCTCGCCCCCCAAACACTATCTCTCGCCCCCCAAGCACTATCTCTCACCCCCAAACACTATCTCTCGCTCCCCAAACACTATATCTAGCTCCCCAAACACTATCTCTCGCTCCCCAAACACTATCTCTCGCTCCCCAAACACTATATCTCGCTCCCCAAACACTGTCTCTCGCCCCCCAAACACCGTCTCTCGCCCCCCAACCACTATATCTAGCTCCCCAAACACTATCTCTCGCTTCCCAAACACTATCTCTCGCCCCCCAAACACTATCTCTCGGCCCCCAAACACTATCTCTCGCCCCCCAAACACTATCTCTCGCCCCCCAAACACTATATCTAGCTCCCCAAACACTATCTCTCGCTCCCCAAACACTATCTCTCGCTCCCCAAACACTATCTCTCGCCCCACAAACACTATCTCTCGCTCCACAAACACTATCTCTCGCCCCCCAAACACTATCTCTCGCCCCCCAAACACTATCTCTCACTCCACACACACTATCTCTCGCTCCCCAAACACTATCTCTCGCTCCCCAAACACTATCTCTCACCCCCCCCAAACACTATCTCTCACCCCCCCCCCCCCCCCCAAACACTATCTCTCGCTCCCCAAACACTATCTCTCGCTCCCCAAACACTATCTCTCGCTCCCCAAACACTATCTCTCGCTCCCCAAACACAATTTCTCGCTCCCCAAACACTATCTCTCGCCCCCCAAACACTATCTCTCACTCCCCAAACACTATCTCTCGCCCCCCAAACTCTATATCTCGCTCCACACACACTATCTCTCGCTCCCCAAACACTATATCTCGCTCCCCAAACACTATCTCTCACCCCCCAAACACTATCTCTCGCCCCCCAAACACTATCTCTCGCCCCCCAAACACTATCTCTCGCCCCCCAAACACTATCCCTCGCTCCCCAAACACTATATCTCGCTCCACAAACACTATCTCTCGCCCCCCAAACACTATCTCTCGCTCCACAAACACGATATCTAGCTCCGCAAACACTATGTCTCGCTCCACAAACACTATCTCTCGCTCCCCAAACACTATATCTCACTACACAAACACGAACTCTCGCCCCCCAAACACTATCTCTCGCTCCCCAAACACGATCTCTCGCTTCACAAACACTATCTCTCACTCCCCAAACACTATCTCTCGCTCCCCAAACACTATCTCTCACTCCCCAAACACTATATCTCGCTCCCCAAACACTATCTCTCGCCCCCCAAACACTATCTCTCGTCCCACAAACACTCTATATCTCGCTCCACACACACTATCTCTCGCTCCCCAAACACTAGATCTCGCTCCCCAAACAATATCTCTCACCCCCCAAACACTATCTCTCGCTCCCCAAACACTATCTCTCGCCCCCCAAACACTATATCTCGCTCCACAAACACTATCTCTCGCTCCACAAACACTATCTCTCGCCCCCCAAACACTATCTCTCGCTCCCCAAACACTATATCTAGCTCCCCAAACACTATCTCTCGCTCCCCAAACACTATCTCTCGCTCCCCAAACACTATATCTCGCTCCCCAAATACTATATCTAGCTCCCCAAACACTATATCTCGCTCCCCAAACACTATATCTCGCTCCCCAAACACGATATCCCGCCCCCCAAACACTATATCTCGCTCCACAAACACAAATTCTCGCTCCCCAAACACCATCTCTCGCCCCCCAACCACTATATCTAGCTCCCCAAACACTATCTCTCGCCCCCCAAACACTATCTCTCGGCCCCCAAACACTATCTCTCGCCCCCCAAACACTATCTCTCGCCCCCCAAACACTATCTCTCGCTCCACAAACACTAAATCTAGCTCCCCAAACACTATCTCTCGCTCCCCAAACACTATCTCTCGCCCCCCAAACACTATCTCTCGCCCCCCAAACACTATATCTAGCTCCCCAAACACTATCTCTCGCTCCCCAAACACTATCTCTCGCTCCCCAAACACTATCTCTCGCTCCCCAAACATTATCTCTCGCCCCCCAAACACTATCTCTCGCTCCACAAACACTATCTCTCGCCCCCCAAACACTATCTCTCACTCCACACACACTATCTCTCGCTCCCCAAACACTATATCTCGCTCCCCAAACACTATCTCTCACCCCCCCCAAACACTATCTCTCGCCCCCCAAACACCATCTCTCGCTCCCCAAACACTATCTCTCACCCCCCGAACACTCTATCTCGCTCCACACACACTATCTCTCGCTCCCCAAACACTATATCTCGCTCCCCAAACACTATCTCTCACCCCCCAAACACTATCTCTCGCCCCCCAAACACGATCTCTCGCTCCCCAAACACTATATCTCGCTCCACAAACACTATCTCTCGCCCCCCAAACACTATCTCTCGCTCCACAAACACGATATCTAGCTCCGCAAACACTATATCTCGCTCCACAAACACTATCTCTCGCTCCCCAAACACTATATCTCACTCCACAAACACGAACTCTCGCCCCCCAAACGCTATCTCTCGCTCCCCAAACACGATCTCTCGCTCCCCAAACACTATCTCTCGCTCCCCAAACACTATCTCTCGCTCCCCAAACACTATATCTCGCTCCCCAAACACTATCTCTCGCCCCCCAAACACTATCTCTCGTCCCCCAAACACTCTATATCTCGCTCCACACACACTATCTCTCGCTCCCCAAACACTATATCTCGCTCCCCAAACAATATCTCTCCCCCCCAAACACTATCTCTCGCTCCCCAAACACTATCTCTCGCCCCCCAAACACTATATCTCGCTCCACAAACACTATCTCTCGCTCCACAAACACTATCTCTCGCCCCCCAAACACTATCTCTCGCTCCCCAAACACTATATCTAGCTCCCCAAACACTATCTCTCGCTCCCCAAACACTATCTCTCGCACCCCCAACACTATATCTCGCTCCCCAAACACTATATCTAGCTCCCCAAACACTATATCTCGCTCCCCAAACACTATATCTCGCTCCCCAAACACTATATCTCGCTCCCCAAACACGATATCCCGCCCCCCAAACACTATATCTCGCTCCACAAACACTATATCTCGCTCCCCAAACACGATCTCTCGCTCCACAAACACTATATCTAGCTCCCCAAACACTATATCTCGCTCCACAAACACTATCTCTCGCTCCACAAACACTATCTCTCGCCCCCCAAACACTATCTCTCGCTCCCCAAACACTATCTCTCGCTCCCCAAACACTATATCGAGCTCCCCAAACACTATCTCTCGCCCCCCCAAACACTATATCTCGCTCCCCAAACACGATATCCTATCCCGCCCCTCCCAAACACGATATATCGCTCCACAAACACTATCTCTCGCTCCCCAAACATGATCTCTCGCTCCACAAACACTATACCTAGCTCCCCAAACACAATATCTCGCTCCACAAAGACTATCTCTCGCTCCACAAACACTATCTCACGCCCCCCAAACACTATCTCTCGCTCCCCAAACACTATCTCTCGCTCCCCAAACACTATCTCTCGCCCCCCAAACACTATATCTCGCCCCCCAAACACTATATCTCGCTCGCCAAACACTATCTCTCGCTCCCCAAACATGATCTCTCGCTCCACAAACACTATACCTAGCTCCCCAAACACAATATCTCGCTCCACAAACACTATCTCTCGCTCCACAAACACTATCTCACGCCCCCCAAACACTATCTCTCGCTCCCCAAACACTATCTCTCGCTCCCCAAACACTATCTCTCGCTCCCCAAACACTATCTCTCGCCCCCCAAACACTATATCTCGCCCCCCAAACACTATATCTCGCTCCCCCAACACTATATCTCGCTCCACAAACACTATATCTAGCTCCCCAAACACTATCACTCGCTCCCCAAACACTATCTCTCGCCCCCCAAACACTATCTCTCGCCCCCCAAACACTATATCTAGCTCCCCAAACACTATCTCTCGCTGCCCAAACACTATCTCTCGCCCCCCAAACACGATCTCTCGCCCCCCAAACACTATCTCTCGCTCCCCAAACACTATCTCTCGCTCCCCAAACACTTTCTCTCGCTCCCCAAACACTATCTCTCGCTCCCCAAACACTATCTCTCGCTCCCCAAACACTATCTCTCGCTCCCCAAACACTATATCTCGCTCCCCAAACACTATCTCTCGCTCCCCAAACACTATCTCTCACTCCCCAAACACTATCTCTCGCCCCCCAAACTCTATATCTCGCTCCACAAACACTATCTTTCGCTCCCCAAACACGAAATCTCTCTCCACAAACACTATCTCTCGCTCCCCAAACTATATCTCGCTCCCCAAACACTATCTCTCGCCCCCCAAACACTATCTCTCGCTCCACAAACACTATATCTCGCTCCCCAAACACTATCTCTCGCACCCCCAACACTATATCTCGCTCCCCAAATACTATATCTAGCTCCCCAAACACTATATCTCGCTCCCCAAACACTATATCTCGCTCCCCAAACACTATATCTCGCTCCCCAAACACGATATCCCGCCCCCCAAACACTATATCTCGCTCCACAAACACTATCTCTCGCTCCCCAAACACGATCACTCGCTCCACAAACACTATATCTAGCTCCCCAAACACTATATCTCGCTCCACAAACACTATCTCTCGCTCCACAAACACTATCTCTCGCCCCCCAAACACTATCTCTCGCTCCCCAAACACTATCTCTCGCTCCCCAAACACTATCTCTCGCTCCCCCAACACTATATCTCGCTCCCCAAACACTATATCGAGCTCCCCAAACACTATCTCTCGCCCCCCCAAACACTATATCTCGCTCCCCAAACACTATATCCCGCCCCTCCCAAACACTATATCTCGCTCCACAAACACTATCTCTCGCTCCCCAAACACGATCTCTCGCTCCACAAACACTATACCTAGCTCCCCAAACACTATATCTCGCTCCACAAACACTATCTCTCGCTCCACAAACACTATCTCACGCCCCCCAAACACTATCTCTCGCCCCCCAAACACTATCTCTCGCCCCCCAAACACTATATCTAGCTCCCCAAACACTATCTCTCGCCCCCCAAACACTATCTCTCGCCCCCCAAACACTATATCTAGCTCCCCAAACACTATCTCTCGCTCCCCAAACACTATATCTCGCTCCACAAACACTATCTCTCGCTCCACAAACACTATCTCACGCCCCCCAAACACTATCTCTCGCTCCCCAAACACTATCACTCGCTCCCCAAACACTATCTCTCGCCCCCCAAACACTATCTCTCGCCCCCCAAACACTATATCTAGCTCCACAAACACTATCTCTCGCCCCCCAAACACTATCTCTCGCCCCCCAAACTCTATATCTCGCTCCACAAACGCTATCTCTCGCTCCACAAACACTATCTCTCGCTCCGCAAACACTATATCTCTCTCCACAAACACTATCTCTCGCTCCCCAAACTATAGCTCGCTCCCCAAACACTATCTCTCGCCCCCCAAACACTATCTCTCGCTCCCCAAACACTATCTCTCGCTCCCCAAACACTATCTCTCGCCCCCCAAACACTATCTCGCGCCCCCCAAACACTATCTCTCGCTCCACAAACACTATCTCTCACCCCCCAAACACTATCTCTCGCCCCCCAAACACTATATCTCGCTCCCCAAACACTATATCTCGCTCCACAAACACTATCTCTCGCCCCCCAAACACTATCTCTCGCCGCTCCACAAACACTATCTCTCGCCCCCCAAACACTATCTCTCACTCCACACACACTCTCTCTCGCTCCCCAAACACTATATCTCGCTCCCCAAACAATATCTCTCACCCCCCAAACACTATATCTCGCTCCCCAAACACTATCTCTCGCCCACCAAACACTATATCTCGCTCCACAAACACTATCTCTCGCCCCCCAAACACTATCTCTCGCCCACCAAACACTATATCTCGCTCCACAAACACTATCTCTCGCTCCCCAAACACTATATCTCGCTCCCCAAACACTATCTCTCACCCCCCAAACACTATCTCTCGCCCCCCAAACACTATCTCTCGCTCCCCAAACACTATATCTCGCTCCACAAACACTATCTCTCGCCCCCCAAACACTATCTCTCGCTCCACAAACACGATATCTCGTTCCGCAAACACTATCTCTCACTCCACAAACACTATATCTCGCTCCACAAACACTATCTCTCGCCCCCCAAACACTATCTCTCGCCCCCCAAACACTATATCTAGCTCCCCAAACACTATCTCTCGCTCCCCAAACACTATCTCCCGCCCCCCAAACACGATCTCTCGCCCCCCAAACACTATATCTCGCCCCCCAAACACTATATCTCGCTCGCCAAACACTATATCTCACTCCCCAAACACTATCTCTCGCTCCCCCAACACTATATCTCGCTCCACAAACACTATATCGAGCTCCCCAAACACTATCACTCGCTCCCCAAACACTATCTCTCGCCCCCCAAACACTATCTCTCGCCCCCCAAACACTATCTCTCGCCCCCCAAACACTATATCTAGCTCCCCAAACACTATCTCTCGCTCCCCAAACACTATCTCCCGCCCCCCAAACACGATCTCTCGCCCCCCAAACACTATCTCTCGCTCCCCAAACACTATCTCTCGCTCCCCAAACACTATCTCTCGCTCCCCAAACACTATCTCTCGCTCCCCAAACACTATCTCTCGCTCCCCAAACACTATCTCTCGCTCCCCAAACACTATCTCTCGCTCCCCAAACACTATCTCTCGCTCCCCAAACACTATATCTCGCTCCCCAAACACTATCTCTCGCCCTCCAAACACTATTTTTTTTTTTTTTTTTTTCTTTTTTGTATACTGAATCGAGGCTCGTGAAAGAGCTAACATTTACTTCACAAACAAATCAACCAGACAAACAAAATATATAAAAAGCGGGAGCGGAAAACAAGATGGGGAGAGAAGGTGAAGCACACAAACACAACATTTGAGAGCAGGGAGATGTGTGGAAGGGAGAGGGCTTGGGGGGAGGAGGCATGGGAAGGGGGGGGGGGTGGAGGGAGAAGTATAAAACACAAGGACACCAATGACTTCCAGGACAGAAGTTGGTATTTCAAAAAAGTGGAATTGGGGTGAAATTAGCGGGGGTAGAAAAGATCAAGGTTTTGGATGGGGGAAGATAAGAGATGGTGGTGAACAGCTGTTTTAAAGACCTGGAGGGTGGAGTGGGATTGAAGAGAGTGAGGGAGTTTGTTCCAGAGGCGGGAGAAAAGAGGAATGAAGGAGTGAAGGTGAGCAGAGAGTCTTGATTTTGGCAGTTTGACCATAAGAGGGTTGCAGGCAGATCTTGTGCGACCTGTAGGAATATTTGCGGGACAGAGCCCAGAGAGAGCTGGGGGGGCAAGGCCAGAGAGGAGTCGGTAGAAGATGGAAAGACCACCAACCTGCCTGCGGTGAGTGAGTGAGAGGCCCTTGGAGTTAGCTTCATCGCGGGAGATTCCAATGATTCTGAATGCTTTGGTTTCAACAGCGTGAAGACGAGCTTGGTGTGAGGCAGGAGCACCAGCCCAGAGGGGAGAGCAGTATTCCATTGAGCTGCGGATGAAAGCCTTGTATGTGGTGAGGAGCTCAGGTGTGCCAAGGAAGGACTTCGCACGACGGAGGATGCCCAGTCGGCGACTGGCTTTGGAGGCCAGATTTGAAATGTGGTTTTCCCAGGAAAGATCATGGCAGATAGTGAGACCCAAAAGCTTGAGTGACAGAACTTCTTGGAGAGGATTATTCAGAAAGTGGATGGGAGGGTTGTCCAGTCGGTCTTTTCGGAGAGACATCGTAAGAGTGTGAGATTTGTCAGGATTGAAAGACATGTTCCACTTGTTTGCCCAGTCTGTGATTTTGTCCAGGTCTGCAGAGAGTGAGGAGGCAGCAGACTGCCGATCTGAGGGATGAAGAATGGAGCGACAGAGAGTAGAGTCATCAGCAAAGAGATACAGAGGATTTTCAAGAGAGTCGGAGAGATCATTGATGAAGACCAGAAAAAGGACAGGGCCTAGAACACTGCCTTGTGGAACTCCAGCCTGAACAGGAAGAGGAGATGAGAGAAACCCATTCAGGGCCACACGTTGACTACGACTAGAGAGGAAGTCCGCCAGCCATGCGTGGAGATTTCCATGGATACCAAAAGAGGAGAGTTTGGTGAGCAGAGCGGGGTGCCAGACCGTATCGAAGGCACGTGATATGTCAAGGGAGACTGCTCTAATTTCCTGTTTGGCATTGAGGACCTCCATCCATTGTTGAGAAAGCAGAAGCAGCATGTCCAGAGTAGAGTGTCCAGGTCTGAAACCAAATTGATGATCAGAGATCAAGCCATTGGAGAAGAGGAAAGATTTCATATCTGAAGCAATGATGGATTCCATGACTTTGCTGATAATTGGGAGAAGGCTGATTGGTCTGTAGTTGCTGGGATCTGTTTTTGCACCTTTTTTGTGCAAAGCGGTGATGTTGGCAGATTTCCAAGCAGATGGAAGATGACCTTGAACAAAAGAGAGGGTGAAGAGAACAGAGAGAGGGAGTGAAAGAGCGGAAGAACAGGATTTTAGGACCCGTGGGCTGATGCCGTCAGGTCCAGTTGCAGAATCCGAGTCGAGGGTTGACAGAAACTTTTCCACCTTGTCAGGAGGAAAGGACACAGAGTCCAGGAGCAGCTGGGTACGACTGGGTACGGTGGGTACAGAGAGGGATGGGTTTGGGACACAAGATTTAGAGGCAAACACAGAGTTGAGGCATTCAGCTTTTTCGCGTGCGGAGTCAGCCGTGTGGCCATTTGAGGTGAGGGAGGGGATGGAGGGGGAACAAACACCAGAAACAGATTTGACCAGACGCCACCAGGATTTGGAAGAGGGAGACAGATAAGAGAGTTTGGTCCTGAGAACGGAGAGATATTGTTTCCTGGCTCTCCTGAGCGTGGACACACACTTGTTTCGGGCTTTGTGAAAGGAAATGAAATTTCCTTCCGTTGGATTTGCTTTCCAGGAGACGAAAGCAAGTTGTTTCTGGGCAATAGCCTCACCACAAGATTCCGTGTACCATGGACGGGAGGAAGGGTATGACAACAGAAGACGAGATGGGATAAATCTGTGCATGAGAGAGAGCAGTTTGCTTTGGAAGAATTCCCAGGAAGAATTTATGTCAGAGGCAGTAGAGATGGGAGACCAGTCCAGATGATTGATGGCTGCTTGAAGACCGTGCCAGTTGGCCTGAGTGAAATGCCAGACTCGTGGACGCTGAGGATCTCACTCATCTCACTCATCTCACTATCTCTCACTCCCCAAACACTAGCTCTCACCCCCCAAACTCTATATCTCGCTCCACAAACACTATCTCTCGCTCCACAAACACTATCTCTCGCTCCCCAAACACTATCTCTCGCTCCCCAAACACTATCTCTCGCTCCACAAACACTATATCTCTCTCCACAAACACTATCTCTCGCTCCCCAAACTATATCTCGCTCCACAAACACTATCTCTCACTCCACACACACTATCTCTCGCCCCCAAACACTATCTCTCGCTCCCCAAACACTATATCTCGCTCCCCAAACACTATCTCTCGCCCCCCAAACACTATCTCTCGCCCCCCAAACACTATCTCTCGCCCCCCAAACACTATCTCTCGCCCCCCAAACACTCTATCTCGCTCCACACACACTATCTCTCGCTCCCCAAACACTATAGCTCGCTCCCCAAACACTATCTCTCGCCCCCCAAACACTATCTCTCGCTCCCCAAACACTATAGCTCGCTCCCCAAACACTATCTCTCGCCCCCCAAACACTATCTCTCGCTCCACAAACACTATCTCTCGCTCCACAAACACTATCTCTCGCTCCCCAAACACTATATCTCGCTCCACAAACACTATATCTAGCTCCCCAAACACTATATCTCGCTCCACAAACACTATCTTTCGCTCCCCAAACACTATATCTCGCTCCCCAAACACTATCTCTCACCCTCCAAACACTATCTCTCGCCCCCAAACACTATCGCTCGCTCCACAAACACTATATCTCGCTCCACAAACACTATCTCTCGCCCCCCAAACACTATCTCTCGCTCCACAAACACTATATCTAGCTCAGCAAACACTATCTCTCACTCCACAAACACTATATCTCGCTCCACAAACACTATCTCTCGCTCCCCAAACACGAAATCTCGCTCCTCAAACACTATAGCTCGCTCCCCAAACACTATATATCGCCCCCCAAACACTATATATCGCCCCCCAAACACTATCTCTCGCCCCCCAAACACGATATCTCGCCCCCCAAACACTATCTCTCGCCCCCCAAGCACTATCTCTCACCCCCAAACACTATCTCTCGCTCCCCAAACACTATATCTAGCTCCCCAAACACTATCTCTCGCTCCCCAAACACTATCTCTCGCTCCCCAAACACTATCTCTCGCTCCCCAAACACTATATCTCGCTCCCCAAACACTGTCTCTCGCCCCCCAAACACCGTCTCTCGCCCCCCAACCACTATATCTAGCTCCCCAAACACTATCTCTCGCTTCCCAAACACTATCTCTCGCCCCCCAAACACTATCTCTCGGCCCCCAAACACTATCTCTCGCCCCCCAAACACTATCTCTCGCCCCCCAAACACTATCTCTCGCTCCACAAACACTAAATCTAGCTCCCCAAACACTATCTCTCGCTCCCCAAACACTATCTCTCGCCCCCCAAACACTATCTCTCGCCCCCCAAACACTATATCTAGCTCCCCAAACACTATCTCTCGCTCCCCAAACACTATCTCTCGCTCCCCAAACACTATCTCTCGCCCCCCAAACACTATCTCTCGCTCCACAAACACTATCTCTCGCCCCCCAAACACTATCTCTCGCCCCCCAAACACTATATCTAGCTCCCCAAACACTATCTCTCGCTCCCCAAACACTATCTCTCGCTCCCCAAACACTATCTCTCGCCCCCCAAACACTATCTCTCGCTCCACAAACACTATCTCTCGCCCCCCAAACACTATCTCTCGCCCCCCAAACACTATCTCTCACTCCACACACACTATCTCTCGCTCCCCAAACACTATCTCTCGCTCCCCAAACACTATCTCTCACCCCCCCCCCCAAACACTATCTCTCACCCCCCCCCCCCCCAAACACTATCTCTCGCTCCCCAAACACTATCTCTCGCTCCCCAAACACTATCTCTCGCTCCCCAAACACTATCTCTCGCTCCCCAAACACTATCTCTCGCTCCCCAAACACTATTTCTCGCTCCCCAAACACTATCTCTCGCCCCCCAAACACTATCTCTCACTCCCCAAACACTATCTCTCGCCCCCCAAACTCTATATCTCGCTCCACACACACTATCTCTCGCTCCCCAAACACTATATCTCGCTCCCCAAACACTATCTCTCACCCCCCAAACACTATCTCTCGCCCCCCAAACACTATCTCTCGCCCCCCAAACACTATCTCTCACTCCACACACACTATCTCTCGCTCCCCAAACACTATCTCTCGCTCCCCAAACACTATCTCTCGCTCCCCAAACACTATCTCTCGCTCCCCAAACACTATCTCTCGCTCCCCAAACACTATTTCTCGCTCCCCAAACACTATCTCTCGCCCCCCAAACACTATCTCTCGCTCCCCAAACACTATCTCTCGCCCCCCAAACTCTATATCTCGCTCCACACACACTATCTCTCGCTCCCCAAACACTATATCTAGCTCCCCAAACACTATCTCTCGCTCCCCAAACACTATCTCTCGCTCCCCAAACACTATCTCTCGCCCCCCAAACACTATCTCTCGCCCCCCAAACACTATCTCTCGCCCCCCAAACACTATATCTAGCTCCCCAAACACTATCTCTCGCTCCCCAAACACTATCTCTCGCTCCCCAAACACTATCTCTCGCCCCCCAAACACTATCTCTCGCTCCACAAACACTATCTCTCGCCCCCCAAACACTATCTCTCGCCCCCCAAACACTATCTCTCACTCCACACACACTATCTCTCGCTCCCCAAACACTATCTCTCGCTCCCCAAACACTATCTCTCACCCCCCCCCAAACACTATCTCTCACCCCCCCCCCCCCCCAAACACTATCTCTCGCTCCCCAAACACTATCTCTCGCTCCCCAAACACTATCTCTCGCTCCCCAAACACTATCTCTCGCTCCCCAAACACTATCTCTCGCTCCCCAAACACTATTTCTCGCTCCCCAAACACTATCTCTCGCCCCCCAAACACTATCTCTCACTCCCCAAACACTATCTCTCGCCCCCCAAACTCTATATCTCGCTCCACACACACTATCTCTCGCTCCCCAAACACTATCCCTCGCTCCCCAAACACTATATCTCGCTCCACAAACACTATCTCTCGCCCCCCAAACACTATCTCTCGCTCCACAAACACGATATCTAGCTCCGCAAACACTATGTCTCGCTCCACAAACACTATCTCTCGCTCCCCAAACACTATATCTCACTACACAAACACGAACTCTCGCCCCCCAAACACTATCTCTCGCTCCCCAAACACGATCTCTCGCTTCACAAACACTATCTCTCACTCCCCAAACACTATCTCTCGCTCCCCAAACACTATCTCTCACTCCCCAAACACTATATCTCGCTCCCCAAACACTATCTCTCGCCCCCCAAACACTATCTCTCGTCCCACAAACACTCTATATCTCGCTCCACACACACTATCTCTCGCTCCCCAAACACTAGATCTCGCTCCCCAAACAATATCTCTCACCCCCCAAACACTATCTCTCGCTCCCCAAACACTATCTCTCGCCCCCCAAACACTATATCTCGCTCCACAAACACTATCTCTCGCTCCACAAACACTATCTCTCGCCCCCCAAACACTATCTCTCGCTCCCCAAACACTATATCTAGCTCCCCAAACACTATCTCTCGCTCCCCAAACACTATCTCTCGCTCCCCAAACACTATATCTCGCTCCCCAAATACTATATCTCGCTCCCCAAACACTATATCTCGCTCCCCAAACACGATATCCCGCCCCCCAAACACTATATCTCGCTCCACAAACACAAATTCTCGCTCCCCAAACACCATCTCTCGCCCCCCAACCACTATATCTAGCTCCCCAAACACTATCTCTCGCTTCCCAAACACTATCTCTCGCCCCCCAAACACTATCTCTCGCCCCCCAAACACTATATCTCGCCCCCCAAACACTATCTCTCGCCCCCCAAACACTATCTCTCGCTCCACAAACACTAAATCTAGCTCCCCAAACACTATCTCTCGCTCCCCAAACACTATCTCTCGCCCCCCAAACACTATCTCTCGCCCCCCAAACACTATATCTAGCTCCCCAAACACTATCTCTCGCTCCCCAAACACTATCTCTCGCTCCCCAAACACTATCTCTCGCTCCCCAAACATTATCTCTCGCCCCCCAAACACTATCTCTCGCTCCACAAACACTATCTCTCGCCCCCCAAACACTATCTCTCACTCCACACACACTATCTCTCGCTCCCCAAACACTATATCTCGCTCCCCAAACACTATCTCTCACCCCCCCAAACACTATCTCTCGCCCCCCAAACACCATCTCTCGCTCCCCAAACACTATCTCTCACCCCCCGAACACTCTATCTCGCTCCACACACACTATCTCTCGCTCCCCAAACACTATATCTCGCTCCCCAAACACTATCTCTCACCCCCCAAACACTATCTCTCGCCCCCCAAACACGATCTCTCGCTCCCCAAACACTATATCTCGCTCCACAAACACTATCTCTCGCCCCCCAAACACTATCTCTCGCTCCACAAACACGATATCTAGCTCCGCAAAACTATATCTCGCTCCACAAACACTATCTCTCGCTCCCCAAACACTATATCTCACTCCACAAACACGAACTCTCGCCCCCCAAACGCTATCTCTCGCTCCCCAAACACGATCTCTCGCTCCCCAAACACTATCTCTCGCTCCCCAAACACTATCTCTCGCTCCCCAAACACTATATCTCGCTCCCCAAACACTATCTCTCGCCCCCCAAACACTATCTCTCGTCCCCCAAACACTCTATATCTCGCTCCACACACACTATCTCTCGCTCCCCAAATACTATATCTCGCTCCCCAAACAATATCTCTCACCCCCCCAAACACTATCTCTCGCTCCCCAAACACTATCTCTCGCCCCCCAAACACTATATCTCGCTTCACAAACACTATCTCTCGCTCCACAAACACTATCTCTCACCCCCCAAACACTATCTCTCGCTCCCCAAACACTATATCTAGCTCCCCAAACACTATCTCTCGCTCCCCAAACACTATCTCTCGCTCCCCAAACACTATATCTCGCTCCCCAAACACTATCTCTCGCACCCCCAACACTATATCTCGCTCCCCAAACACTATATCTAGCTCCCCAAACACTATATCTCGCTCCCCAAACACTATATCTCGCTCCACAAACACTATCTCTCGCTCCACAAACACTATCTCTCGCCCCCCAAACACTATCTCTCGCTCCACAAACACTATCTCTCGCTCCCCAAACACTATATCTCGCTCCACAAACACTATATCTAGCTCCCCAAACACTATATCTCGCTCCACAAACACTATCTCTCGCTCCCCAAACACTATATCTCGCTCCCCAAACACTATCTCTCACCCTCCAAACACTATCTCTCGCCCCCAAACACTATCGCTCGCTCCACAAACACTATATCTCGCTCCACAAACACTATCTCTCGCCCCCCAAACACTATCTCTCGCTCCACAAACACTATATCTAGCTCAGCAAACACTATCTCTCACTCCACAAACACTATATCTCGCTCCACAAACACTATCTCTCGCTCCCCAAACACGAAATCTCGCTCCTCAAACACTATAGCTCGCTCCCCAAACACTATATATCGCCCCCCAAACACTATATATCGCCCCCCAAACACTATCTCTCGCCCCCCAAACACGATATCTCGCCCCCCAAACACTATCTCTCGCCCCCCAAGCACTATCTCTCACCCCCAAACACTATCTCTCGCTCCCCAAACACTATATCTAGCTCCCCAAACACTATCTCTCGCTCCCCAAACACTATCTCTCGCTCCCCAAACACTATATCTCGCTCCCCAAACACTGTCTCTCGCCCCCCAAACACCGTCTCTCGCCCCCCAACCACTATATCTAGCTCCCCAAACACTATCTCTCGCTTCCCAAACACTATCTCTCGCCCCCCAAACACTATCTCTCGGCCCCCAAACACTATCTCTCGCCCCCCAAACACTATCTCTCGCCCCCCAAACACTATATCTAGCTCCCCAAACACTATCTCTCGCTCCCCAAACACTATCTCTCGCTCCCCAAACACTATCTCTCGCCCCACAAACACTATCTCTCGCTCCACAAACACTATCTCTCGCCCCCCAAACACTATCTCTCGCCCCCCAAACACTATCTCTCACTCCACACACACTATCTCTCGCTCCCCAAACACTATCTCTCGCTCCCCAAACACTATCTCTCACCCCCCCCCAAACACTATCTCTCACCCCCCCCCCCCCCCCAAACACTATCTCTCGCTCCCCAAACACTATCTCTCGCTCCCCAAACACTATCTCTCGCTCCCCAAACACTATCTCTCGCTCCCCAAACACAATTTCTCGCTCCCCAAACACTATCTCTCGCCCCCCAAACACTATCTCTCACTCCCCAAACACTATCTCTCGCCCCCCAAACTCTATATCTCGCTCCACACACACTATCTCTCGCTCCCCAAACACTATATCTCGCTCCCCAAACACTATCTCTCACCCCCCAAACACTATCTCTCGCCCCCCAAACACTATCTCTCGCCCCCCAAACACTATCTCTCGCCCCCCAAACACTATCCCTCGCTCCCCAAACACTATATCTCGCTCCACAAACACTATCTCTCGCCCCCCAAACACTATCTCTCGCTCCACAAACACGATATCTAGCTCCGCAAACACTATGTCTCGCTCCACAAACACTATCTCTCGCTCCCCAAACACTATATCTCACTACACAAACACGAACTCTCGCCCCCCAAACACTATCTCTCGCTCCCCAAACACGATCTCTCGCTTCACAAACACTATCTCTCACTCCCCAAACACTATCTCTCGCTCCCCAAACACTATCTCTCACTCCCCAAACACTATATCTCGCTCCCCAAACACTATCTCTCGCCCCCCAAACACTATCTCTCGTCCCACAAACACTCTATATCTCGCTCCACACACACTATCTCTCGCTCCCCAAACACTAGATCTCGCTCCCCAAACAATATCTCTCACCCCCCAAACACTATCTCTCGCTCCCCAAACAC
The DNA here is from genome assembly GCF_964187855.1 of Myxine glutinosa. Classification (NCBI taxonomy): domain Eukaryota; kingdom Metazoa; phylum Chordata; class Myxini; order Myxiniformes; family Myxinidae; genus Myxine; species Myxine glutinosa. The sequence continues at coordinate 97,769,723 of NC_136265.1, forward strand.
TATCTCTCGCCCCCCAAACACTATATCTCGCTCCACAAACACTATCTCTCGCTCCACAAACACTATCTCTCGCCCCCCAAACACTATCTCTCGCTCCCCAAACACTATATCTAGCTCCCCAAACACTATCTCTCGCTCCCCAAACACTATCTCTCGCTCCCCAAACACTATATCTCGCTCCCCAAATACTATATCTAGCTCCCCAAACACTATATCTCGCTCCCCAAACACTATATCTCGCTCCCCAAACACGATATCCCGCCCCCCAAACACTATATCTCGCTCCACAAACACAAATTCTCGCTCCCCAAACACCATCTCTCGCCCCCCAACCACTATATCTAGCTCCCCAAACACTATCTCTCGCCCCCCAAACACTATCTCTCGGCCCCCAAACACTATCTCTCGCCCCCCAAACACTATCTCTCGCCCCCCAAACACTATCTCTCGCTCCACAAACACTAAATCTAGCTCCCCAAACACTATCTCTCGCTCCCCAAACACTATCTCTCGCCCCCCAAACACTATCTCTCGCCCCCCAAACACTATATCTAGCTCCCCAAACACTATCTCTCGCTCCCCAAACACTATCTCTCGCTCCCCAAACACTATCTCTCGCTCCCCAAACATTATCTCTCGCCCCCCAAACACTATCTCTCGCTCCACAAACACTATCTCTCGCCCCCCAAACACTATCTCTCACTCCACACACACTATCTCTCGCTCCCCAAACACTATATCTCGCTCCCCAAACACTATCTCTCACCCCCCCCAAACACTATCTCTCGCCCCCCAAACACCATCTCTCGCTCCCCAAACACTATCTCTCACCCCCCGAACACTCTATCTCGCTCCACACACACTATCTCTCGCTCCCCAAACACTATATCTCGCTCCCCAAACACTATCTCTCACCCCCCAAACACTATCTCTCGCCCCCCAAACACGATCTCTCGCTCCCCAAACACTATATCTCGCTCCACAAACACTATCTCTCGCCCCCCAAACACTATCTCTCGCTCCACAAACACGATATCTAGCTCCGCAAACACTATATCTCGCTCCACAAACACTATCTCTCGCTCCCCAAACACTATATCTCACTCCACAAACACGAACTCTCGCCCCCCAAACGCTATCTCTCGCTCCCCAAACACGATCTCTCGCTCCCCAAACACTATCTCTCGCTCCCCAAACACTATCTCTCGCTCCCCAAACACTATATCTCGCTCCCCAAACACTATCTCTCGCCCCCCAAACACTATCTCTCGTCCCCCAAACACTCTATATCTCGCTCCACACACACTATCTCTCGCTCCCCAAACACTATATCTCGCTCCCCAAACAATATCTCTCCCCCCCAAACACTATCTCTCGCTCCCCAAACACTATCTCTCGCCCCCCAAACACTATATCTCGCTCCACAAACACTATCTCTCGCTCCACAAACACTATCTCTCGCCCCCCAAACACTATCTCTCGCTCCCCAAACACTATATCTAGCTCCCCAAACACTATCTCTCGCTCCCCAAACACTATCTCTCGCACCCCCAACACTATATCTCGCTCCCCAAACACTATATCTAGCTCCCCAAACACTATATCTCGCTCCCCAAACACTATATCTCGCTCCCCAAACACTATATCTCGCTCCCCAAACACGATATCCCGCCCCCCAAACACTATATCTCGCTCCACAAACACTATATCTCGCTCCCCAAACACGATCTCTCGCTCCACAAACACTATATCTAGCTCCCCAAACACTATATCTCGCTCCACAAACACTATCTCTCGCTCCACAAACACTATCTCTCGCCCCCCAAACACTATCTCTCGCTCCCCAAACACTATCTCTCGCTCCCCAAACACTATATCGAGCTCCCCAAACACTATCTCTCGCCCCCCCAAACACTATATCTCGCTCCCCAAACACGATATCCTATCCCGCCCCTCCCAAACACGATATATCGCTCCACAAACACTATCTCTCGCTCCCCAAACATGATCTCTCGCTCCACAAACACTATACCTAGCTCCCCAAACACAATATCTCGCTCCACAAAGACTATCTCTCGCTCCACAAACACTATCTCACGCCCCCCAAACACTATCTCTCGCTCCCCAAACACTATCTCTCGCTCCCCAAACACTATCTCTCGCCCCCCAAACACTATATCTCGCCCCCCAAACACTATATCTCGCTCGCCAAACACTATCTCTCGCTCCCCAAACATGATCTCTCGCTCCACAAACACTATACCTAGCTCCCCAAACACAATATCTCGCTCCACAAACACTATCTCTCGCTCCACAAACACTATCTCACGCCCCCCAAACACTATCTCTCGCTCCCCAAACACTATCTCTCGCTCCCCAAACACTATCTCTCGCTCCCCAAACACGATCTCTCGCCCCCCAAACACTATATCTCGCCCCCCAAACACTATATCTCGCTCCCCCAACACTATATCTCGCTCCACAAACACTATATCTAGCTCCCCAAACACTATCACTCGCTCCCCAAACACTATCTCTCGCCCCCCAAACACTATCTCTCGCCCCCCAAACACTATATCTAGCTCCCCAAACACTATCTCTCGCTGCCCAAACACTATCTCTCGCCCCCCAAACACGATCTCTCGCCCCCCAAACACTATCTCTCGCTCCCCAAACACTATCTCTCGCTCCCCAAACACTATCTCTCGCTCCCCAAACACTATCTCTCGCTCCCCAAACACTATCTCTCGCTCCCCAAACACTATCTCTCGCTCCCCAAACACTATATCTCGCTCCCCAAACACTATCTCTCGCTCCCCAAACACTATCTCTCACTCCCCAAACACTATCTCTCGCCCCCCAAACTCTATATCTCGCTCCACAAACACTATCTTTCGCTCCCCAAACACGAAATCTCTCTCCACAAACACTATCTCTCGCTCCCCAAACTATATCTCGCTCCCCAAACACTATCTCTCGCCCCCCAAACACTATCTCTCGCTCCACAAACACTATATCTCGCTCCCCAAACACTATCTCTCGCACCCCCAACACTATATCTCGCTCCCCAAATACTATATCTAGCTCCCCAAACACTATATCTCGCTCCCCAAACACTATATCTCGCTCCCCAAACACTATATCTCGCTCCCCAAACACGATATCCCGCCCCCCAAACACTATATCTCGCTCCACAAACACTATCTCTCGCTCCCCAAACACGATCACTCGCTCCACAAACACTATATCTAGCTCCCCAAACACTATATCTCGCTCCACAAACACTATCTCTCGCTCCACAAACACTATCTCTCGCCCCCCAAACACTATCTCTCGCTCCCCAAACACTATCTCTCGCTCCCCAAACACTATCTCTCGCTCCCCCAACACTATATCTCGGTCCCCAAACACTATATCGAGCTCCCCAAACACTATCTCTCGCCCCCCCAAACACTATATCTCGCTCCCCAAACACTATATCCCGCCCCTCCCAAACACTATATCTCGCTCCACAAACACTATCTCTCGCTCCCCAAACACGATCTCTCGCTCCACAAACACTATACCTAGCTCCCCAAACACTATATCTCGCTCCACAAACACTATCTCTCGCTCCACAAACACTATCTCACGCCCCCCAAACACTATCTCTCGCTCCCCAAACACTATCACTCGCTCCCCAAACACTATCTCTCGCCCCCCAAACACTATCTCTCGCCCCCCAAACACTATATCTAGCTCCCCAAACACTATCTCTCGCCCCCCAAACACTATCTCTCGCCCCCCAAACACTATATCTAGCTCCCCAAACACTATCTCTCGCTCCCCAAACACTATATCTCGCTCCACAAACACTATCTCTCGCTCCACAAACACTATCTCACGCCCCCCAAACACTATCTCTCGCTCCCCAAACACTATCACTCGCTCCCCAAACACTATCTCTCGCCCCCCAAACACTATCTCTCGCCCCCCAAACACTATATCTAGCTCCACAAACACTATCTCTCGCCCCCCAAACACTATCTCTCGCCCCCCAAACTCTATATCTCGCTCCACAAACGCTATCTCTCGCTCCACAAACACTATCTCTCGCTCCGCAAACACTATATCTCTCTCCACAAACACTATCTCTCGCTCCCCAAACTATAGCTCGCTCCCCAAACACTATCTCTCGCCCCCCAAACACTATCTCTCGCTCCCCAAACACTATCTCTCGCTCCCCAAACACTATCTCTCGCCCCCCAAACACTATCTCGCGCCCCCCAAACACTATCTCTCGCTCCACAAACACTATCTCTCACCCCCCAAACACTATCTCTCGCCCCCCAAACACTATATCTCGCTCCCCAAACACTATATCTCGCTCCACAAACACTATCTCTCGCCCCCCAAACACTATCTCTCGCCGCTCCACAAACACTATCTCTCGCCCCCCAAACACTATCTCTCACTCCACACACACTCTCTCTCGCTCCCCAAACACTATATCTCGCTCCCCAAACAATATCTCTCACCCCCCAAACACTATATCTCGCTCCCCAAACACTATCTCTCGCCCACCAAACACTATATCTCGCTCCACAAACACTATCTCTCGCCCCACAAACACTATCTCTCGCCCACCAAACACTATATCTCGCTCCACAAACACTATCTCTCGCTCCCCAAACACTATATCTCGCTCCCCAAACACTATCTCTCACCCCCCAAACACTATCTCTCGCCCCCCAAACACTATCTCTCGCTCCCCAAACACTATATCTCGCTCCACAAACACTATCTCTCGCCCCCCAAACACTATCTCTCGCTCCACAAACACGATATCTCGTTCCGCAAACACTATCTCTCACTCCACAAACACTATATCTCGCTCCACAAACACTATCTCTCGCTCCCCAAACACTATCTCTCGCTCCGCAAACACTTTATCTCGCTCCCCAAACACTATATCTCGCCCCCCAAACACTATCTCTCGCCCCCCAAACACTATCTCTCGCCCCCCAAACACTATAGCTCACCCCCCAAACACTATATCTCGCCCCCCAAACACTATCTCTCACCCCCCAAACACTATCTCTCGCCACCAAACACTATCTCTCGCTCCCCAAACACTATATTTAGCTCCCCAAACACTATCTCTCGCTCCCCAAACACTATCTCTCGCTCCACAAACACTATATCTCGCTCCCCAAACACTATCTCTCGCTCCCCCAACACTATATCTCGCTCCCCAAACACTATATCTTGCTCCCCAAACACTATCTCTCGCCCACCAAACACTATATCTCGCTCCCCAAACACTATCTCTCGCCCCCCAAACACTATATCTCGCTCCACAAACACTATCTCTCGCTCCACAAACACTATCTCTCGCCCCCCAAACACTATCTCTCGCTCCCCAAACACTATATCTAGCTCCCCAAACACTATCTCTCGCTCCCCAAACACTATCTCTCGCTCCCCAAACACTATATCTCGCTCCCCAAACACTATCTCTCGCACCCCCAACACTATATCTCGCTCCCCAAACACTATATCTAGCTCCCCAAACACTATATCTCGCTCCCCAAACACTATATCTCGCTCCCCAAACACTATATCTCGCTCCCCAAACACGATATCCCGCCCCCCAAACACTATCTCTCGCTCCACAAACACTATATCTCGCTCCCCAAACACTATCTCTCGCTCCCCAAACACTATCTCTCGCTCCCCAAACACTATATCTCGCTCCCCAAACACTATCTCTCGCCCCCCAAACTCTATATCTCGCTCCACAAACACTATCTTTCGCTCCCCAAACACGAAATCTCTCTCCACAAACACTATCTCTCGCTCCCCAAACTATATCTCGCTCCCCAAACACTATCTCTCGCCCCCCAAACACTATCTCTCGCTCCACAAACACTATATCTCGCTCCCCAAACACTATCTCTCGCACCCCCAACACTATATCTCGCTCCCCAAATACTATATCTAGCTCCCCAAACACTATATCTCGCTCCCCAAACACTATATCTCGCTCCCCAAACACTATATCTCGCTCCCCAAACACGATATCCCGCCCCCCAAACACTATATCTCGCTCCACAAACACTATCTCTCGCTCCCCAAACACGATCTCTCGCTCCACAAACACTATATCTAGCTCCCCAAACACTATATCTCGCTCCACAAACACTATCTCTCGCTCCACAAACACTATCTCTCGCCCCCCAAACACTATCTCTCGCTCCCCAAACACTATCTCTCGCTCCCCAAACACTATCTCTCGCTCCCCAAACACTATCTCTCGCTCCCCAAACACTATCTCTCGCTCCCCCAACACTATATCTCGCTCCCCAAACACTATATCGAGCTCCCCAAACACTATCTCTCGCCCCCCCAAACACTATATCTCGCTCCCCAAACACTATATCCCGCCCCTCCCAAACACTATATCTCGCTCCACAAACACTATCTCTCGCTCCCCAAACACGATCTCTCGCTCCACAAACACTATACCTAGCTCCCCAAACACTATATCTCGCTCCACAAACACTATCTCTCGCTCCACAAACACTATCTCACGCCCCCCAAACACTATCTCTCGCTCCCCAAACACTATCACTCGCTCCCCAAACACTATCTCTCGCCCCCCAAACACTATCTCTCGCCCCCCAAACACTATATCTAGCTCCCCAAACACTATCTCTCGCTCCCCAAACACGATCTCTCGCCCCCCAAACACTATCTCTCGCCCCCCAAACACTATCTCTCGCTCCACAAACACTATCTCTCGCCCCCCAAACACTATCTCTCGCCCCCCAAACACTATCTCTCGCCCCCCAAACACTATCTCTCGCCCCCCAAACACTATCTCTCGCTCCACAAACACTATCTCTCGCCCCCCAAACACTATCTCTCGCTCCACACACACTATCTCTCGCTCCCCAAACACTATATCTCGCTCCCCAAACACTATCTCTCACCCCCCAAACACTATCTCTCGCCCCCCAAACACTATCTCTCGCTCCCCAAACACTATATCTCACTCCACAAACACGATCTCTCACCCCCCAAACACGACCTCTCGCTCCACAAACACTATCTCTCGCTTCCCAAACACTATCTCTCGCTCCACAAACACTATCTCTCGCTCCCCAAACACTATCTCTCGCTCCCCAAACACTATCTCTCGCCCCCCAAACACTATCTCTCGCTCCCCAAACACGATCTCTCGCTCCACAAACACTATCTCTCGCTCCCCAAACACTATCTCTCGCTCCCCAAACACTATCTCTCGCTCCCCAAACACTATCTCTCGCTCCCCAAACACTATATCTCGCTCCCCAAACACTATCTCTCGCCCCCCAAACACTATCCCTCACTCCCCAAACACTATCTCTCGCCCCCCAAACTCTATATCTCGCTCCACAAACGCTATCTCTCGCTCCACAAACACTATCTCTCGCTCCGCAAACACTATATCTCTCTCCACAAACACTATCTCTCGCTCCCCAAACTATAGCTCGCTCCCCAAACACTATCTCTCGCCCCCCAAACACTATCTCTCGCTCCCCAAACACTATCTCTCGCTCCCCAAACACTATCTCTCGCCCCCCAAACACTATCTCTCGCTCCACAAACACTATCTCTCGCCCCCCCAAACACTATCTCTCGCCCCCCAAACACTATATCTCGCTCCCCAAACACTATATCTCGCTCCACAAACACTATCTCTCGCCCCCCAAACACTATCTCTCGCCGCTCCACAAACACTATCTCTCGCCCCCCAAACACTATCTCTCACTCCACACACACTCTCTCTCGCTCCCCAAACACTATATCTCGCTCCCCAAACAATATCTCTCACCCCCCAAACACTATATCTCGCTCCCCAAACACTATCTCTCGCCCACCAAACACTATATCTCGCTCCACAAACACTATCTCTCGCCCCCCAAACACTATCTCTCGCCCCCCAAACACTATATCTCGCTCCACAAACACTATCTCTCGCTCCCCAAACACTATATCTCGCTCCCCAAACACTATCTCTCACCCCCCAAACACTATCTCTCGCCCCCCAAACACTATCTCTCGCTCCCCAAACACTATATCTCGCTCCACAAACACTATCTCTCGCCCCCCAAACACTATCTCTCGCTCCACAAACACGATATCTCGTTCCGCAAACACTATCTCTCACTCCACAAACACTATATCTCGCTCCACAAACACTATCTCTCGCTCCCCAAACACTATATCTCGCTCCGCAAACACTTTATCTCGCTCCCCAAACACTATATCTCGCCCCCCAAACACTATCTCTCGCCCCCCAAACACTATCTCTCGCCCCCCAAACACTATAGCTCACCCCCCAAACACTATATCTCGCCCCCCAAACACTATCTCTCACCCCCCAAACACTATCTCTCGCCACCAAACACTATCTCTCGCTCCCCAAACACTATATTTAGCTCCCCAAACACTATCTCTCGCTCCCCAAACACTATCTCTCGCTCCACAAACACTATATCTCGCTCCCCAAACACTATCTCTCGCTCCCCCAACACTATATCTCGCTCCCCAAACACTATATCTAGCTCCCCAAACACTATCTCTCGCCCACCAAACACTATATCTCGCTCCCCAAACACTATCTCCCGCCCCCCCCAAACACTATATCTCGCTCCACAAACACTATCTCTCGCTCCACAAACACTGTAGTGGAATTATACCGAAGGTGAGCCCAGGGAGTGCTCGCGAAACCCACCAGAAGGGGCGTCTATAAGACGCGGGACAACCGCGGCACAAGGCCACTCCAGCGACACTCACTGTGACATAGTCCTGTAGTTGAATGGTATGTACGCCCCGAGATGCTGCGCTTGTGTTGTTTTAACCTTACTGATATCAACACTGCCCATATAATGCTCTGATTCTAATGTCTATTGCTTGTATGTATTTTACAGGATGTTACTACAGATCTAAATGATATTAAACCTACCCAAGGGTCAAGTCGTGTCTGTCCTTGATTTTCACGACATTTAATATCATTTAGATCGACGAAATGACTGAACACAAGATGATCCTGGTACCGATTCTCGATGCTGACGCACAAGCCGAGGAATCTGGGTCGGTGTTCACTCACTGGCTCAAAACGCTGGAGAATTACTTCGCCGCTTTTGAAACGGAGCCCACAGCCGTGGCGAAGCTGTCCGTGTTAGTCGAAGGTTGACCACCGCATTTACCGGAGCATTGCTCGATTTGAGACGTACGCCACGGCTCTGGCTGAACTAAAGCGACTCTACATAAAGAAACGGAGCGCCGTGCACGGCCGGCATCAACTCTCCCAGCAGCGACAACAACCTTTGGAATCGATCGATCGCTACGCGCAGGAGCTGCGTTACCTTTTGGCGGACTGCGTCCAAGAGGTACGGACGCATGAGCAGGTCCAAGATGACCTTTTGCGAGATTCCTTCGTCGCTGGAATTAGTTCTACAATCTTGAGACTTCGACTCCTGGAGACTGCGGAGCTGACATTTACGGAGGCTCTGCGACTGGCCCGCATCTTCACGGATGCCCGTGAACAATCCACCGCTTATGACCATCCACGAGTCATGGCAGGGACTTCTCAACTCGCGCGACCGGAGAGCGTTACTGCCGAGGAAATGGGAGAAGACCCGACCACGGCCGAGTCTCTGGGTGCTCCTGAAGCGGCACCTGCTTCCGGCCTCACTGCTGCGGCCGCTGCCCGGCCACGGCCTGACCGGTATGCGAAGTGTTATTTTTGTGGGAATCGGCAGCACCCTAGAACAGAATGCCCGGCTCGGGAAGCAATATGCCATCTGTGCTCCACCAAGGGCCATTTTGCAAAAGTCTGCAGGAAGGCCGCTCGGGGCACCCGCACCCGCGCGACCTTGAATGTGCTTATCGCTGAGCCAACGGATCGAGCACCGGACGGGGCGCCTCACTCAGCTTTGATGAGCAAACCTCCTTCTCGCGGGGCCCTGGCTGCACGCACGACCTTGGTGAGATACACCGGGGCGCCGAAACAAATGGCGCGAACGCGACCGGCCGCAAAGCGACCGACCTTGACTGGCGTTCAAACGCCACCTTCAAGCTTTGCCTTGCAAAGCTTTGTTTGGAAACTCCTTTCACTGTGCAGCCAACGCAGCACGTGGCTCGAGCGCCATCTAACGGCGGCTCTTATGAATTACACGCCCTCACTCCGGCATATGAAACTGCTGAGGAGCCGCCTATGCGCTTGTCACGGGGCCCCTTCCATGAGTTGCCCGAACGTCCGGCAAACTGCAGCCGGCATGGGAATGTCTTCTGACAGTGGGTTTTCCGATGTACTTGAAACTGCAGAGGAGCCACCTATGCGCTTGTCACGAGGATCCTCCATGGGCTATCCGAGCGACCGGAAGACTGCTGCCGGGGTGGGATCCACTCGCGAGGCGCGATCTTCTCGCCCGGACGGCGCAATCCCTGCCGGGTCTGCCGGCCTTGCGCAAGCCATCATTCCGCTCACGGTTGCGGGTGTCTTTGCGCAAGCTTTGATCGACACGGGGTCTATGGATAGTTTTATCGATCAGCGACTGGTGCAGCAACATGGGTGGCCGGTTCTCGGGACAACACGACGGATCTTCATGGCCTCCCAAGGACTTCGGCTGAGCACGAAAGGGGCTTGTCGATTGACACTTGTGATAAAGGGGCGCGCGTTCCCAGACGTGTATCTCATGGTTTTACCTGCATTATGCGCCGACATTCTGTTAGGACTTGATTTCCTTAAGCGACATGGGCGTTTGGAAATAGACTTCGGTGGGCCGGACACGCTTGCTGTGTGCGCCCTCGCGCAGATGGACGTGGAGCCTCTCTCACTGTTCCCCAATCTGACCACTGATTGTACCCCTGTAGCCGTAAAATCGCGGCGCTACTCTCACGCGGACGCGCAATTCATTGCGGAGGAAACGGCCCAGCTCTTAAGGGACGGTATCATTGAACCCAGTAGGTCTCCGTGGAGGGCCCAAGTCTTAGTGGTGCGAAGTGAGGCCCACCGCCGGCGTATGGTAATCGACTATTCCCAGACGATAAATCGGTTTACCCAGCTGGATGCCTACCCCTTACCGGGGATGGATGCCCTGGTCCGCCAGGTGGCCCGGTATTCCGTTTACAGCACTCTCGATCTGCGTAGTGCGTATCATCAGGTCCCCATCTCTAAGGCTGATCGCGTCAATACAGCCTTTGAATCGGGTCAGCGGTTGTACCAGTTCACTCGACTCCCTTTTGGGGTAACTAACGGTGTCGCGTGTTTTCAGAGGGCTATGGATGACCTCATTGCGAAGGAGAACTTGACCGATGTCTTTGTCTATCTAGACAATCTTATGGTTTGTGGGTACGACCAGGGGCATCACGACGCTAATCTGAAGCGCTTTCTCGAGGTCGCGCAGAAATATCACCGAACCATGAATGACACTAAGTGTCGCTACTCTCTCCGCATGGTAGATCTTTTGGGGTACACCGTGACCTATGGCTCTGTCTCTCCAGATAAGGAGTGTCTGCGACCTTTGCTCGATATGGCTCCGCCTAGCGATCGGGCTTTGTTGAAACGCGCTCTTGTGCTGCTCGCCCACTATTTGAAGTGGGTGCAAAATTTCTCCGCGAAGCTCCGCCCCCTCGTGGCCTGTGACACGTTCCCCATGGGCCCGGCCGCTATGGCGGCCTTCGAGGGCCTTAAAGCCGACATCGCTGGCACCGCTGTAGCGACAATTGACGAGAGTGCTTCTTTCGTCTTGGAAAGTGATGCCTCGGATCATGCGATAGCGGCGACTCTCTCCCAAGGGGGACGCCCTGTGGCCTTCTTTTCGAGGACTCTCACCTCCGCTGAGCGGAGGCATTGGTCTGTCGAAAAGGAAGCATACGCGATCGTCGAATCAATCTGGCGATGGCGGCCGTACCTGCTAGGGCGGTGTTTCCAAATCATCACGGACCATCAAAGCGTTGCATTCATGTACGATACCCTACATGCTCAATGCATTAAGAATGAGAAAATCACCCGCTGGCGTATCGAACTCGCCGACTTCTGCTACACCATCAAATACCGCCCAGGGAAGGATAACCTGGTCGCCGACGCCTTATCAAGGCCGGCCACTTGCGCGGGGGTTGTAACTTTGGAGGGACTGCGCGTTTTGCACGGCAATATTGGACATCCCGGGGTAGCGCGCTTCGCGCATTTTGTGCGCAGTGGTAATCTGCCGTACTCGATTGAGGACATCTGCCGGATCTGCGGTGATTGCACTATTTGTGCGGAGCTCAAACCGCGTTTTTACAACCCTCCTATGGGGACGCTGGTTCGGGCTACTAGACCGTGGGAGCGCTTGGCGATGGACTTCAAAGGGCCGCTGCCGGTGTCGAGTAACTCTCGTTAGCTGCTCACTATCGTTGATGAGTATTGGCAATTCCCCTTTGCTTATACGTGCGGGGATATGTCGGCCGCCACAGTTATACGGTGCCTGCAGAATTTGTTTTCTATGTTCGGGTATCCGGCCTACGTACATACCGATCAGGGAGCGGTGTTCCTGTCTCAGGAGGTGAGGGGCTACTTGCTCCAAAATAATGTCGCTTCGAGCTACACCACCCTGTACCGGCCTCAGGTGAATGGGCAGATCGAATGCTTTAATGGGATTATATGGAGGGCCGTCATGCTAAGCCTCAGGACCCTCGGCCGGGGCCTCGATAAATGGGCGTGGTCGCTACATGCGGCTCTAAACTCGATCCGGGCTCTCCTATGTACCGCCACCAACCAAACTCCTCACGAAAGACTGTTCCACCACCCTAGAAGCTCGGGTAGTATCCAATCTTTACCCCGCTGGCTCGCTGAGCCGGGGCCCGCCTATATCAAAAGAGCGGTTCGCGCTAGCAAGTACGACCCCCTCGTTGATAAGGTGCAGGTCCTCCAGGCTAATCCCGAGCATGCTCGTGTGTTAACGGCGGACGGCCGCGAGTCTACCTTCTCCGTCCGCCATCTCGCCCCTTGTGGGGACGTCGACAGGGATATCGACGAACCCATCTACGAGTCTATGGACTCTACCGACGCTTCCACTATGGAACTACTACCGCTGCTTCCGTCGTCACCCACTCCCTTGCCCGATGGCTCTGGGGCACCCCCTCTGACACCCGCCTCCGGCCGCTCCTCCGACACGGAGGACTCCGGGCTAGGGGACGCCGTACCCGGTAGTTTCCGAACACGCACTGGCCGGGTAGTTCGCCGCCCCGACCGCTACGGGTGGCCCCATTGACGTGTCCATTCGATTATCGCTGACGCTTGCTTGCAACCTGCCTAGCGGCAGTATAGTTCTAACGGCGGGGAGAATGTAGTGGAATTATACCGAAGGTGAGCCCAGGGAGTGCTCGCGAAACCCACCAGAAGGGGTGTCTATAAGACCCGGGACAACCGCGGCACAAGGCCACTCCAGCGACACTCACTGTGACATAGTCCTGTAGTTTGAATGGTATGTACGCCCCTAGATGCTGCGCTTGTGTTGTTTTACCTACTGATATCAACACTGCCCATATAATGCTCTGATTCTAATGTCTATTGCTTGTATGTATTTTACAGGATGTTACTACAGATCTAAATGATATTAAACCTACCCAAGGGTCAAGTCGTGTCTGTCCTTGATTTTCACGACAAACACTATCTCTCGCCCCCCAAACTATCTCTCGCTCCCCAAACACTATCTCTCGCTCCCCAAACACTATCTCTCGCCCCCCAAACACTATATCTCGCCCCCCAAACACTATATCTCGCTCCACAAACACTATATCTCGCTCCCCAAACACTATCTCTCGCTCCCCCAACACTATATCTCGCTCCACAAACACTATATCTCGCTCCCCAAACAGTATATCTCGCTCCCCAAACACTATATCTCGCCCCCCAAACACAATCTCTCGCCCCCCAAACACTATCGCTCGCTCCACAAACACTATCTCTCGCTCCCCAAACACTATCTCTCGCTCCCCAAACACTATCTCTCGCTCCCCAAACACTATCTCTCGCCCCCCAAACACAATCTCTCACCCCCCAAACACTATCTCTCGCCCCCCAAACACTATCTCTCACTCCACACACACTATCTCTCGCTCCCCAAACACTATATCTCACTCCCCAAACACTATCTCTCACACCACAAACACTATCTCTCGCTCCCCAAACACTATATCTCGCCCCCAAAACACTATCTCTCGCCCGCCAAACACTATCTCTCACTCCACACACACTATGTCTCGCTCCCCAAACACTATATCTCGCTGCCCAAACACTATCTCTCACCCCCCATTTACAATGCTATTCCAATGGGAAAATATTTTATTTTCTCTCCAAGTAAGACCTTAAATCAATGATTTTAATGCAATATTTACTTAGCTATTTCAAGTGTGTGGAACCAGCTTTGCATGTGACACGAGACTGCCTGCATTTAATAAAAGATTGCATTTAATTAAAGACTGCCTGCATTTAATAAAAGATTGCATTTAATTAAAGACTGCCTGCATTTAATAAAAGATTGCATTTAATTAAAGACTGCCTGCATTTAATAAAAGATTGCATTTAATTAAAGACTGCCTGCATTTAATAAAAGATTGCATTTAATTAAAGCCTGCCTGCATTTAATAAAAGATTGCATTTAATTAAAGACTGCCTGCATTTGATAAAAGATTGCATTTAATTAAAGACTGCCTGCATTTAATAAAATATTGCATTTAATTAAAGCCTGCCTGCATTTAATAAAAGATTGCATTTAATTAAAGACTGCCTGCATTTAATAAAAGATTGCATTTAATTAAAGACTGCCTGCATTTAATAAAAGATTGCATTTAATTAAAGCCTGCCTGCATTTAATAAAAGATTGCATTTAATTAAAGCCTGCCTGCATTTAATAAAAGATTGCATTTAATTAAAGCCTGCCTGCATTTAATAAAAGATTGCATTTAATTAAAGACTGCCTGCATTTAATAAAAGATTGCATTTAATTAAAGATTGCATTTAATAAAAGATTGCATTTAATTAAAGCTTGCCTGCATTTAATAAAAGATTGCATTTAATTAAAGACTGCCTGCATTTAATAAAAGTTTGCATTTAATGAAAGACTGCCTGCATTTAATAAAAGATTGCATTTAATTAAAGACTGCCTGCATTTAATAAAAGATTGCAATTAATTAGACTGCCTGCATTTAATAAAAGATTGCATTTAATTAAAGACTGCCTGCATTTAATAAAAGATTGCATTTAATTAAAGACTGCCTGCATTTCATAAAAGATTGCATTTAATTAAAGATTGCATTTAATTAAAGACTGCCTGCATTTAATAAAAGATTGCATTTAATTAAAGACTGCCTGCATTTAATAAAAGATTGCATTTAATTAAAGACTACCTGCATTTAATAAAAGACTGCATTTAATTAAAGACTGCCTGCATTTAATAAAAGATTGCATTTAATTAAAGCCTGCCTGCATTTAATAAAAGATTGCATTTAATTAAAGACTGCCTGCATTTAATAAAAGATTGCATTTAATTAAAGCCTGCCTGCATTTAATAAAAGATTGCATTTAATTAAAGACTGCCTGCATTTGATAAAAGATTGCATTTAATTAAAGACTGCCTGCATTTAATAAAGATTGCATTTAATTAAAGCCTGCCTGCATTTAATAAAAGATTGCATTTAATTAAAGACTGCCTGCATTTAATAAAAGAGTGCATTTAATTAAAGCCTGCCTGCATTTCATAAAAGATTGCATTTAATTAAAGATTGCATTTAATTAAAGACTGCCTGCATTTAATAAAAGATTGCATTTAATTAAAGACTGCCTGCATTTAATAAAAGATTGCATTTAATTAAAGAGTACCTGCATTTAATAAAAGACTGCATTTAATTAAAGACTACCTGCAGTTACCTTGGCTATTGGGCACGATCCTGGATGGAACTTGACTGAGTTTGAACAGAACAGTTTTGAACAGTTTCCAGAATCGAGGCTCGTGAAAGAGCTAACATTTATCACACAAACAAATCAAACAGACAAACAAAATATATCAAAAGACGGAGCGGTAGACAAGATGGGGAGAGAGGGGGAAGCACACAAACACAACATTTGAGAGCAGGGACATCGGGAGATGTGTGGGAGGGAGAGGGCTTGGGGGGAGGAGGTGTGGGAAGGGGGGGGGGGGGAGAGGGTGGGAGAAGTATAAAACACAAGGACTTCCAGGAAAGAAGTTGGTATTTCAAAAAAGTGGATTTGGGGTGAAATTAGCGGGGGTAGAAAAGATCAAGGTTTTGGATGGGGGAAGATAAGAGATGGTGGTGAACAGCTGTTTTAAACACCTGGAGGGAGGAGTGGGATTGAAGAGAGTGAGGGAGTTTGTTCCAGAGGCGGGAGAAAAGAGGAATGAAGGAGTGAAGGTGAGCAGAGAGTCTTGATTTTGGCAGTTTAACCATAAGAGGGTTGCAGGCAGATCTTGTGCGACCTGTCGGAATATTTGGGGGACAGAGCACAGAGAGAGCTGGAGGAGCAAGACCGGAGAGGAGTCGGTAGAAGATGGAAAGACCACCAACCTGCTTGCGGTGAGTGAGTGAAAGGCCTTTGGAGTTAGCTTCATCGCGGGAGATTCCAATGATTCTGAACGCTTTGGTTTCAACAGCGTGAAGACGAGCTAGGTGTGAGGCAGGAGCACCAGCCCAGAGGGGAGAGCAGTACTCCATTGAGCTGCGGATGAAAGCCTTGTATGTGGTGAGGAGCTCAGGTGTGCCAAGGAAGGACGTTGCACGACGGAGGATGCCCAGTCGGCGACTGGCTTTGGAGGCCAGATTTGAAATGTGGTTTTCCCAGGAAAGATCAAGGCAGATAGTGAGACCCAAAAGCTTGAGTGACAGAACTTTTTGGAGAGGATTATTCAGAAAGTGGATGGGAGGGTTGTCCAAACGGTCGTTTCGGAGAGACATCGTAAGAGTGTGAGATTTGTCAGGATTGAAAGACATGTTTCACTTGTTTGCCCAGTCTGTGATTTTGTCCAGGTCTGCAGAGAGTGAGGAGGCTGCAGACTGCCGATCTGAGGGATGAGGAATGGAGCGGCAGAGAGTAGAGTCGTCAGCAAAGAGATAGAGAGGATTTTCAAGAGAGTCAGAGAGATAATCTATGAAGACCAGAAAATGCACAGGGCCCAGAGCACTGCCTTGGGGAACTCCAGCCTGAACAGGAATGGGCAAATATTGCCCAACCAAGGTGTGCAAAGTTTGTAGAGACCGAACCCAATAGACTCACAGCTGTTATTGCTGTCAAAGGTGCTTACATCAACTATTAACTCATGGGTGTGTGGGGGGGGGGGAGGGGGGAGGACGGGGGAGGACACTTGTCCAACCAAGATATACTAGTTTTGTATATTTAATGTGAAATTTGTAGAATTGTTTTTCACCTCGAAGTTGTGGGTTACAATGTGTCAATAAGGGTGGAAAAGGTCTGATTTAATGCAATTTAATTCCAGGCTATACGGCAACAAAAGGTGAAAATTTTGAAAGGGGGTGTAGACTTTCTATAGGCTGTGTGTGTGTGTGTGTGTGTGTGTGTGTGTGTGTGTGTCACTGTGTGTGTGTGTGTGTGTGTGTGTGTGTGTGTGTGTGTGTGTGTGTCACTGTGTGTGTGTGTGTGTGTGTGTGTGTGTGTGTGTGTGTGTGTGTGTGTGTGTGTGTGTGTGTGTGTGTGTGTGTGTGTGTGTATATGCACACAGACACACACACACATGCAGGGTACCTGTTACTGACAGGTTCATAGATATGTCACCTCAAATGAGCATTTTTCTTTTTGAGGATGTATTAATTGAAACGGGACTTCAGTGCAAGTATTCAGTGAGCAGATATCATTGTGAGTGGAGCTGATCACCTCGATAACCTCATTCCAAATTCCACCAGCGAAGATTTCCAATCCATGCTTGTTGTATCTCCGAAGCACAGCTCAGGAGTGAGGGTGGTATTATGAAAGTTCAGCTGCGAAACGGATTTAGGCACGTTTTGAACGTACCGCTTCACAGAAGATCACAGAAGTTCTTTCCATGCCAACCGACCGACTCCAGACACCGATCCCCCTCCACATCGCTTATTCAGCTCCAGACTTTCCGCCTCTCTATATACTGCCCATAGCTCTGCTTTTGCCAATTTCCATTCAGTATTTCTCACTGCATTTCATTTTGGTTTCCCATTCGATGATCCATAGATCAGTCGTTTCAGCTTTACTTTTTAATATCAGTTTAAAGTGATCTAAAAGTGGCTTAAGAGTCTTATTAAAAGGTCAAAAGGGTTTAATGGTCTGACAGTCCAATGCATCTCAGGTGTTTAAAGTAGAGTCCCTGTATAAAGAGAGTTGCGCCATGCGCTGACCCGAGATTTCTGGTCACGTGATTTCGTGGCGCCATTTTGTGTCTAACTTCACCGTGCGTGAACGTCAGCTTGGTACGGGAATGTTGTTTATTGCCAAACAAAATGACTGGTTGTTCTGCTTTTGGTTGTTCAAACCAATCTGGGAAATATAAGATGTATAGATTTCCAAGTGATAAAGTCAGAAGACAAATTTGGGAAGCGAAAGTCAGACGAAAGAGCTGGAAAGCGATCGACTCCTCGAGACTCTGCCAGGTAGGCCCACGCCGCTTGATGATCGATGTTCAAAAGCAATTCTTTCTGCTCGGTTTTTTTTTGGTTGTCTGTCCGTTGAAAACCCTTTTAAAGGGAAGTGATTTGTGTTTGTTTATAATCTTCAAGGAGCTGACCAAAAATGCATTTCCGTGGGAAGAACCCTGCTCAATTTTTTTCGGGTAGTCCTAGCGGACCGCATATTGTCATTGATTGATGAAATGTCCCGGTACAGTGACATTGCCTGGTCTGCGGTTGGGTAGTCTGCGGGCAATGTCACTGTACTTTTTCAGAGGGAATTAATTTTGATTTTATAGGGGTGGGAAACCCATGGTCC
Source organism: Myxine glutinosa (assembly GCF_964187855.1). Taxonomy (NCBI): domain Eukaryota; kingdom Metazoa; phylum Chordata; class Myxini; order Myxiniformes; family Myxinidae; genus Myxine; species Myxine glutinosa. The sequence goes on from NC_136265.1 coordinate 97,788,723, forward strand.
GTTTTGTTTTCAGTTGTCTGTCCGTCCATTCAAAACTTATTCCGAGGCAAGTTATTTTTTTGGTTTAAAATCTTTAGCCTAATCGGCAATCATAAAAGCAATTTTAGGGGGGGACCTGCTCAATTTTTTTGCGGGTTGTGCAGTCATCCATACGTCCAAAATTTGACGAGTTATTGTTTGCTTTGTACAGTGCTCATGCGTCTTGTGGCATATTTGCTCAAATATTTCCCACCCCGGGATTTATGGCCAAATTGTAGTGATGGAAGATTTTGCACATTGGACAATCCCTATATATTTAACCTGGTGACAGCTATCGTTCCCAAAACATACAATATGAGAGTAGTGAACAGAGTAGTGATGAGTCTCACTTGTGAGGAGTGAACGGAGTAGTGATGAGTTTCACTTGTGAGGAGTGAACGTAGTGGGATGAAGTGTTGGTCTGGTCAGAGTGTTGTATTACGGGCAGAGTTTTCTTACGGTCTGAATGTATGAATCATGTTCTGTACTGAATGTATGAACCAAGTTTTGTACTGAATGTTTACTGTGTTGGCCTCATCGTGTTCCTGGTGAAATTAAACAAGTTATGGTGAATACGACGTCTTATCTGTGCTTTTCCATATCTGTTCGACTAGACGAACCGTGCACACTGCAGGTATTTTAAAAGTTTTTTCTCTGTTTAATCCGGCTTGGCGCAGTCGAAAATTAAGTGTTAATTAAGTCGCCAGCTATGAAACATATTAATCGATCAGGCAATATCCATCAGAGTTCTGGGCAAGGGTGTAGTAATAAATGAACGTTTCAATCTTACTAGATGCCGATGACGTTTTCCTTATGTCAGAGACAGAAGCTGACTTGCAGCTTGTTAAATCATTACAATGGAAATTGAATATAAATGTCGATAAAACTAAAGTTGTACACTATAGAAATATGGCAATACCACGTACAGAATTTGTTTTAAGTGTGTTAGACTATATGTCGGCTGGAAGTCCTACACCGGAATTGCTCTCGGCACCCTTTAAAAAATATTGGATATGCCCACACTCCTTTCTAAAAGTTATTAAAATTCAGAGAACGACAGCATTGGTTTGTCTTACTTATAATGTGAGCTCTTATATGCAGTGTTGGCTTGTAATATGCATTGCCATACCACTTTTAATATCGCCACACAGCTCTTTTTCACGGCAATAGCTGAGTTTTTGACAAAACAAATATCACCTGTATGTAATAATAAGACTAAATATGTGTAGTAAATTTTTTTTTAGCAGGTTTAGAATATATCACCCCATATCGCGAATGTACATGCATATCTAATCCGACACACTTAGACACAAAATGGCGTCCAAATTTGAGTTGACACAACTCTCTATATACAGGGACTCTAGTTTAAAGCATCTCAAGTGTCTTAAGGATCGAAAGTGGTTTCCGGGTCATAAAAGGGTCTATGTTGTTTTGAGAGTCTTCAAAATCTCTCCTGGTTCGTTAGGGCCAGAGGGGGTTGGGGTGGGATTGGGAGAGGGCCGAAAGGGTATAAATATCTAAGGGGTCTAAATGGGTATGAAGCAGTCTGAAGGGTAAAAAGGTTTATGGGGATCACTTCGACTATTGTAAAATATCAAGAAGATTGTTGTTTAAAGCTGAAGTAAAGCCATCAACTCAGGAGTGCAACATGGCAATAACAGGCCAAATTACCACCTCATGCATCATTGTCATAGATCTGATCCTGGAAAGTTTTGTCACAAATAACATTGGGAACTCAAAGCAGTAAGGTCAAAAACAATTCGCTTTTATATATACAGGACGGGTAAGCCTGGTTTTGGCTTAGCAGTTAGGGTGCCGGCTTGGGATCCTGGGATCCTGGGTTTGAATCCCTCGATCGCTGCATTAACGTCAGGGGGGTTGACTCAGCCTGTCATCCTTCCAAGGTCGGCAAATTGAGTACCAGTTCACTGGTAATTCCGTGTGTCGCAAGAGGTGACTAACAGGGTTGGCGGCAGGAAGGGCATCCGGCCATAAAACATTGTTTCAAAAAGGGGACCACGGTGCCTGAAAAAGGCCAACCCCCGCTCTGCGGCGAAAAATGGCCTCTAAAGGTGGTTATTTTTTTGTATATACAGGACGGCCACAATGTCTGTCACCACTTGTAAAAGTTGTGACATTGCCTTTTGTCATATTATCTGACTACACTGAAGGGTTCCAGAAGTTATACCACATACATTTGCCATTTGCAGTACTCCTTTGCTTTATTACAGATTTTACAATATATGACACAAGCCTTAAGTGTCCAGTTTGTACTCCATCATTGTCATTACAGAGATTGTGTAATTGCTTTTGTTCATGATGTTTGGAGTATTGAAGAGAATCTGATTCTTTATTTCACAGGTCATGCGATGTTGTATTTACAGGTGAATCCACTGAATCTACAAGGGAGACTGCACCTACTTTTATGAACGGCGCAGACACAGCACCGCAGGACTCGCCAACCCAAACAAACAAGAGGACTTTTGACAAACAAGACAAAAAGAATGATGAAATCTTTGCAGAGAATAATTTTCACAACACTCGCAAGGTAGAGAAAGCTGAACACTTATACAAATGCACAAATTGTGGAAAATCCTACATTAATTCATCCATCCTTAAAAGACACATGATAATTCACAATGCAGAACGCCCGTACAAATGCACAAATTGTGGAAAATCTTTTAATCAGTTATCCCACCTTAAAAACCACTGTATGTCAATTCACAATGGAGAACACCCATACAAATGCACAAATTGTGGAAAATCCTTCATTAATTCATCCATGCTTAAAAGACACATGAGAATTCACAATGGAGAACGCCCATGCAAATGCACAAGTTGTGAAAAGTCTTTCCATCAATCATGTCATCTGAATACACACATGAGATTACACAATGGTGAGCGCCCATACAAATGTACAAATTGTGGAAAATCCTTCATTCAGGCATCCACCTTAAAATACACATGAGAGGTCACAATGGAGAACGCCCATGCAAATGCACAAATTGTGGAAAATCTTTCAATCGATCATCCAGCTTTAAGGTACATGTGAGAGGTCACAATGGAGAACGCCCATATAAATGCAGTTTGTGGAAAATATTTTGGCGTATCGTCGAGCCTAAGACAACACATGATGATTCACAGCGGAGAGTGCCCATACAATTGCTCAAGTTGCGGAAAATCTTTCAACCGATCATGTCACCTTAAAACACACATGAGCATTCACAATGGTGAGCACCCATACAAATGCTCAATTTGTGGAAAATCCTGTAATCAGTCATCCAACCTTAAAAGGCACATGAGAGGTCACAATGGAGAACGCCCATACAATTGCTCAAGTTGCGGAAAATCTTTCAACCGATCATCCAGCTTTAAGGTACATGTGAGAGGTCACAATGGAGAACGCCCATATAAATGCAGTTTGTGGAAAATATTTTGGCGTATCGTCGAGCCTAAGACAACACATGATGATTCACAGCGGAGAGTGCCCATACAATTGCTCAAGTTGCGGAAAATCTTTCAACCGATCATCCAGCTTTAAGGTACATGTGAGAGGTCACAATGGAGAACGCCCATATAAATGCAGTTTGTGGAAAATATTTTGGCGTATCGTCGAGCCTAAGACAACACATGATGATTCACAGCGGAGAGTGCCCATACAATTGCTCAAGTTGCGGAAAATCTTTCAACCGATCATGTCACCTTAAAACACACATGAGCATTCACAATGGTGAGCACCCATACAAATGCTCAATTTGTGGAAAATCCTGTAATCAGTCATCCAACCTTAAAAGGCACATGACAATTCATGATTGAGAACGTATCGATGGATGATGATCAATGGAGAAGAAATTCTACGCTCAAGAGTTCAACAAAATCAACAAATGGGAACAGCCAATGGATCAATGGTTCACAGAAGGCAACACTCTTCTCATCCCAAAATCGAATGAAACCCATCTACCCCACAACTATAGACCTATAACATACTTACCAACAGCATACAAACTTTTAACAGGATTAATTACTGATGAAATTTATGAACACATCACTCAACAAGGAAATTTAGAGACAGAACAGAAAGGATGTAAAGGAGGATGCTATGGAACGATAGACCATTTGTTATTAAACAAGAGCATACTTGAAAATTGCAAGCTTCGACAAACCAACTTATACACAACCTGGATAGATTACAAAAAAAGCCTTTTGTAGTGTCTCACATTCATGGATTATAAAATGCATGCAAGTATACAAAGTTAACCCCTGTGGGGGAGATTAATTAATTGCGTACTTAATTTGTGTAAGTTAAGTGGATTTCCTTGAACCTCCACCTGATGTTGCAAACACTTTAGTTTTAATTGCGTACTGAAGCTTCATAAATACATATATTAATCAGCGTTGAGGTCGTCACAATTGTCACAATCACAGTCAGTCAACTTTACCAAGTCGTAGAGGTAGTCACAATTGAGAAGTCCATTGATTTTTGAGGACAAAGGTCATCTTGAGGTCAAATTTCTAAAATCCTCATTTTTCATCCCATTGACTTGAAAGTTGAACAGCTTTTGCGCATTGGGAAAACACTTGTTTTTTCAGGTCGAAGGTCAACTTGAGCTCATACTTTTAAAATCATCAATTTTCATCCTATTAACTTGAAAATTAAACAGCAATTAAACAGCAAGAGAAGTCCATTGATTTTTGAGGACAAAGGTCATCTTGAGGTCAAATTTCTAAAATCCTCATTTTTCATCCCATTGACTTGAAAGTTGAACAGCTTTTGCGCATTGGGAAAACACTTGTTTTTTCAGGTCGAAGGTCAACTTGAGCTCATACTTTTAAAATCATCAATTTTCATCCAATTAACTTGAAAATTAAACAGCAATTAAACAGAAAAAATAGTGCCTCACTGAATGGTAAACCAACTATTTTAAGGTCTAAGGTCAAATCAAGGTCAAACTTCTAAAATCATCAATTTTCCTCTGAAGAATCGTCACTTTTCATCCTATTAACTGGAAGAATTAAACAGCAATTGCATCGTGCCTCACTAAATGGGAAACCAACTATTTTAAGGTCGAAGGTCAAATTAAGGTCAAACTTCTAAAATCATCAATTTTCATCTGAAGAATCGTCACTTTTTATCCGATTAACTGGAAAAATGAAACAGCAATTGCATAGTGCATCACTGAATTGGAAACCAACTATTTTTGAGGTCAACGGTCAAACTCCTAATATCAATTTTCATCTAAAAAATCATCAATTTAAATCCGTTTGATCCGAGCTTTGATTAATGATCATCAATTGTAATCTTAATGAAATGGACAATCTGATGTATCCATGGCAACTTTTTATTTTGGGAGGGTGGATTTTGCAAGTCTCGTGCATGTCTTTTGTGTTTGTCTGTTTGTGAACAGGATATCTCAAAAAGTTGTGGACGGATTTGGCCAACATTGGGTTGGGTATGTGACAAGGACGAAATGATTTGATTTTGGTGTTAGGGTTAGGGTTCGGGTTAGGATTAGTCTACCGAGTCATCCGGATCCGGGTGCTAGAATTTTTAAAGTGATTCTTCAACATTGAGAGATTGGGCCAAAAACTATATATAGCAGGATATCTCAAAAAGTTATGGACGGATTATGACGAAACATGGTGGACAGGTTGGGAGTGTGACAAGAACAAGCTGATTAGATTTCTGTTCAGGTCAGAATCAAGATTCAAGCCTATCAGTCAGATACAAACCGTAAACTGTTCAGCCTTGCAGAGGTATGTGGTCTACCGTGTGATGTTCTGGTTTAGAAATGCTTACATTCTGGAGAATTTAATTGTTATTGCATGGATGTTTTTTTTATTGTTAGAATTTGTTTTTTTTTTTAACACCCCCTGTTAAGGTAGGATATAATGGTCTCTCGGGTTGGAATGATATGTGTCCACAAGGGGGATTTGATGTGAAGTACAATCTTTTCTGAAGCTTATTAAATGACTAATTTGATATCATGGTAATTTCTGGTTCTAAAATGTTTTGCCAAGAGTATGTGACAACAGCACCTTTATTAACTACATGTGGATCGGCTTACGATGCTCGCCTCATCACACGCCGCTACAGAGGCACAGGCTTGTTTTAATTGAGGATAATGACTACAAGAGTTGCTGTGTTGTCATTATTTAGACCAATCCTCATACAATTTTGGGTAGTCGGATAGCTGTTTTTCAGCTACCTCAGGGAGTGACGTACCTGCCCTATGCGAGTCCCGGGCTCAGCTGGTTCCGGATGACAGTACCTGGTATGGACCCCTTGTCCAGGGTAACGGAACCCCACTGCCTTGTGGGGGAAGCCTCTTTAGGCCTAAGGCTATGAGAAGGACACTCAGATATCAATCTGCACCTGAAGGTCAGTGCAGCACATCATCGCGGATAAATATGGCCATGAAAGTCATTGGTGGCACCAATTTAGGCATCACTGCAAAGCATCTGCAGACAGCTGTGTCAACTGTGGACATCAAGGGCAGCCGTCAGCATACCGGCAACTTGGCCAGTCTGGTGCGCCTATGTTTGTAATATTGCTGATCTTATTTATTTGTAATTTATGTGTAATCTAAAAACGTCCTCGTGGTCTAAATCAGGGATTCTTAACCTTTATTCCACCATTTATACCCTAGGCTCGGCATGACCAGCCATTTAACCCCACCCCATAAGCTATTTTAATTCATCGACTGGCCGATGCAATTTTGGCCCAAAAAAATAAAAAGTGTGAAAAGTAAAGCATTTATTATCCAAGTATTGTACAATACTAAACTGTGATCAAAGAGAGAAGAAAATAATACATTGCACTGATATCAATCACCACCACCACCACCACCATATCAAAAACACCAAAAGCAGGAGTATCGATGGGAACATTAAAAGAAAATTAAAGAAAATAAATAAATAAATAATATATATATATATATATTGTTATGAATTTGGGTAGAGGAATATCTAGAGCCAGATAGGTCTGTGCAAGTAGGCATTCGACAGTCGCAATAGGGAATCTACCTTTTAATAAGTTCTGTGTTTCTTGGCGGTTTGTCGGGATAAGAGTATACCTGTGAACATACCAGGATGTTCGGGTGTTAAATAGAGTAGGGACGAAGATAACCCCCTGAGTGTCAGACCTGGTAATTATTCCTTTGTCCCTTATGGCAATGCATACACATGTAAACACTTAGATAGGCCCTTTAGTGCACACAGTAATTAAATCCCCTTCCCTTACAACGACTTTGGAAAACAGGCAGGAAGACAGATCGGGGCACTGCAGGGAGGAGGGGGGGGGTAAGGGGGGTGCCGCCTGCTACACCTCCGGCAGGCCGAGCAGCATCGAGTGACACGAGCTATAACCATGCTACAGGGAACGTGTGATTGGTTGGCGCGGAAGGCGCGAACCTCCAGCCGATCAGGGCGAGCAATACCGGTGCGGGAAGCACTCGGCCAATGAGAGGGCGCCAGCAAAACAGAACATTGGAGGAGAGTGGACCCAGGTTATAAAAGGGTGTGCCGGACGACATTTTCTCTCTTGCACTGCACGTCCCTCTCTGCCTCTAGCGCTGCATGTCCCTCTCTGGCTCTCTTGCACTGCACATCCCTCTCTGGCTCTCTTGCGCTGCATGTCCCTCTCTGGCTCTCTTGCGCTGCATGTCCCTCTCTGGCTCTTGCGCTGCATGTCCCTCTCTGGCTCTTGCGCTCTCTGACTCATCTGGGCTCTGTCTCTCTCTTTCCTCGCTGGTCTCTTGTCTCTGTGCTTCCCTTCTTGGTCTTGGGAGGTCCCTGGTGGTCGTTAGTTCACTATCTTTGTGGTGCTTGGAGCGGTGCTTTTGGTGCTCGGTGCTTTTGGTGCTGTGAGCGGGCGGGACCTCGTGTGCGATCGATTTGGAGCTTGGAGCGAGGCGTGCCGCTGAACAGATGAGGCCGGGGCGAGCGAGTTGTTCGAGGCCTGGTGGCGCACGAGCGGAGCCGAACGGAGCCGTGTTTGGACAGCGGACACGACCAGACGACTGACAGTTAAGATGCACTCCATTTCACACATTTTATACACGCCATATGCTTTATTTTCCTTTCATTCATTCCTGTGTCCTGTTGTTGAGTCTGGTGTGTGGGATCCCAATTTAGGATTATCATTTATTGTCCCCCGTCATAGTAAGAGTAAGAGTGTGAGATTTGTCAGGATTTAAGGGTCTTGGTGGTCTGAAGGGTCTTAAACATTCTTCAAATGTCTAAGGGGCCTCAGTAGTCTAAGGTGTGGAAAGGAACATTTCAAAAGTACATAAATAATAGATGTACGTAATTAATAGACAGGATGCAACTGAGTTCAAACAGTACATAATTAATAGACCTATTGTCATTTGGGTTCACGGACAGAAGGATGCACGCGCGCCGAGAATGAATGAATGATCATTTTAAGGCCATTTTCCCCGCTAGAGCGGGGGTTAGCCACGCGCGCCGAGACCGAACTCCTTTTATATTGGAGACTAGCAAAGGTATCCAGCGTTGCCAAGTAATGCGGAGTCACTTTGTGACAGGAATATTTAGAGGAGGTGGGGGGGAGAGGGAGGGGAAGGGGTGGGGAGAGTGAGATGAGAAGGGGGAGAGCAAAGCCTCACCACTTGTCACTATGATGTACACTCCGGGAGGGATGGGTGGTGTGAGGAGTGGAGTAGGAAAGAGGGAGGGTTGGGGTGGAGAGACTTAGTGGTAGGGGGGAGTGAGAAAGGAGGAGGAAAGGGTGAAGCCTCACCACATGTTGTTATACTGTAGTCAAAACTGAACTGATTCTCACCAACTTTGCTTTACCAGGCCTTCATTGACCTCAGTGACTATGAAAACAGAAATCGAATCTGAATTAAAATGAGTCTGTGAGGTCCAGAAGAATATTTGGAGCCATCGCAATAACAATGACAAAAAAGAGAGAATGATGTGGCTCTTGAATGCCTCACATTGTCATTAAAGTTTGTAAGTTGGTCAAAATAAATAAATTGTGTATATGTTTCTGTTAAGGTATTAGGGTTGGTGAAGAAATTCAAAGAAGCACGGGTAAATGACAGCAGTAACTATGACTCTCGTAAAGAAACAGCGAAGGAATTCACAGAAGCGTGGGTCAACGATGGGAGCAACTACAATTCCTAAGGTTCTAAGTTAGTCAAACTTTATCGGATTTGCACCCAATTTGTTGTCGTCTCGTGTTCAACCACTCCAGCGACCACCAAAACCGAAAACAGAAATCGAATCGAAGTTAAAATAAACCTGTGAGGCCGCTCAAAGCAAAAAGTGCATTTTCTCCAAAGGAATTTCCTTACAAAGTCAAAATTAACAATTTATAAGCAATCCATACACAATCCTAACATAATCCGAAATCTTATAACCAGGCATGCAATGATATCCATAACTTTAACCAGTTATGGTTAAATGTGACATATCGTGACCAATGTATTTAATTGTATTTAAATACCGTGACCAAATACAAATATATGTATTTAATCCATAACATAACGTGACCAATGATTTTGGCAGTTTAACCATAAGAGGGTTGCTGGCAGATCTTGTGCGACCTGTAGGAATATTTGGGGGACAGAGCCCAGAGAGAGCTGGGGGAGCAAGGCCAGAGAGGAGTCGGGAGAAGACAGAAAGACCACCAACCTGCCTGCGGTGGGAGAGAAAGACCCTTTTTGTGTCTTTCCAAAGACCCAAGTGTCGCTCTGAGTGATTTTTCATTTGTCTGTCCGCACAGAACGTGAGTATGCTTTTCTCTGCAATCGTTGGTCACGAAAATGTCACCATTGGAGCTCCTCCTCCTGTAGATTTTTAATGATAATTATGACATCATAGGTCACGTGGTGGGTGCGAGATGTTGGAAAAAAATCAAAACAAAAAATATTGCACCCTGAAAAACGTACTGGGCTTGCTGTGAAATGCACTACCCAGCAGAGGAAACCTACAGGAACAGCTGATTTTATTCTGAAATAATCAGAATCACTACAATTTAACACAGGTGAAGGCCAATTAACTTGGTGTGTGATTACCCTGCGCCCGCGAAGCAAAAGGCAGGGTTAGGCATTCGGCTGCGTACGTGTGGCGTACGTGCGTGTCTGCATATTTAAAATTAATTTTCTCGGCAACAATCATTTTCTGATTGACACAATTTTACCATAGGAGCTCTTCCACCTGCAGAATTTTTTTCTTGATAATTATGACGTCATAGGTCACGTGGAACAGGCACCATCTTGGAAAAATCGAAAAACGTTGCACCTCGATATCTCTTTAATCCCTCCATGGAAAAAATTTAACCATGGCTGGGTCATTGTCAAGTACTCCCCATGTGGAACAACATATTGTTACAGACGCGGCTGAGATGTTATTTACCGAGCGGTTTGGTATGACCACGTCTGCACAGGTTACCCGATTATACCCGAACGTTGACTAATCGCGCTACGCTAGGTCAATGAAGGAAAAGACACACGGCTGGGATTAAAATGACACGACACCAGGGATACGGTTCTCAAGACCTCCGGAGGAGGTTATATTCGTTCGGAAGGTTAGATTACAACTACAAGAGGGACAGCAAAGGAAGATAGGCACTTAGACACAATCTTATATTAACCCGACAGACCACAGATAAACAGGACAAAAACTGACTCACACGGGGATTGATGGCAAGGAAAGCGGGTATCGATGGCTCAAGGTGCACTCTTGGCTCAAGGACAGGGTACTGTACGGTCCAGTAGATGCAGGAGGTTTCACAGCGCTCGAGGTGGCGTCTTGTCGTCTCAAGCTGGGGGCGCATCTCCCTCACATCCGGTAAGTCGCTGCGTATATCCGGCGGGGAGTGACACGCCCTCGGCTCGTTAGCTCCGCCTCGTGGAATCGGCACGTTGCTTCTCATTGGGTGCGTGCGGGGGGTTTACCAGGCTCCGCCCTTGACGAGGAGCTGACAGCCAGCCCCTTCGTGGTAACCCCGTGGAGCGCATGGTCATGGCGGCTAACCGAGCTGGTGGGAGGACGCACACTCCCCCCGCGCGCCGTGGTTGTAGTTGTTGTTGTAGCTGTAGTTGTTGTTGTTGTTGTTGTTTGGGGAAGAAGATGGAAGGAGGTAAGGGAAGGTCCTAAACTCACTACTGGTGCCATATAATCACATTCTGGTGCAACGAAGAGTCAGAATTAATGGAAACGAGTCCTTAACTGACATAGACTAAGAATAACTAGCAAGATGTCCGAAAGTTGTCTACGTGAGATGCGGTGGACCTGGGCACGACATTTAATGGGGGAAAAAGGGGAAGGTCGGTTCTACAGAGTGTTGTTTACAGACAATGGGAATGGGGGATTGGGGATAGTTGGGGAGTATTGGGGAAATAGGGGAATATTTACAAGCGGATATGGAGGCCAAATTCCATATTCGCAACACTGCACCCTTCTCTACCCTCGGGGCGTCCCGACCCGATAAATTTTTACCTACTTTAGTGTGGCACGCAATGTAGTTCCCTCTACTATTAACTCTACCCTGAGTGCGACAGTTTTACAGATATTCACAAATGAGTAAATATGTCCCCCTGCGACGTTGCACCCTTCTCCTCACAGAAACACACCCACAGGATAACCGAATCCGGAAAGAATCCTCAAACTAAACATACAGCCGGTAGGGAGCATTATTTACACAAGACTACGCTGATATTTACACTACGATCCAGGACCTGTTTTTGGAGGAACACATGCAGATGTTATGCATGGAGAGCGCACGCATGCCAGCATCGATACACCAACCCATGAGTGCTCTGTGGCCTACGGCCTTTAATAACGTGCAGAGCACCCTTTCCCAGCACGAAAAGCACCACCCCATCATGTACAGTCAGCACCATCCGGTGCACCAATAAAGTGTCTATAAATCACCGGTGGTGTCGCAGCCGGCCGATGTTCTGCCGCTGGTCTTGCCTTCATGTGGTGCACTTGGCCTTCTTACCTCTTTAAAAAATCAAGAAAGGCGCCGACCGCGTCCATTTCTGTATTGTGGCCGTCAGGGGGCCAACTATAAGTGGTTCACCTTGTATGGCATAGGTGCCACGTTGACCCATAGGTCCATCCACGGGTGGTGCTTGGCCGCAAAAGAACTGCGGTCCATTGTGGGTGGCCACAAACACTGCGGTCCATATGGTGTATCGATCCAAGCAGCAAGCAGCGAAAGTGCAGGCCCACAACTGCGAAGCCAGCACCTCTCTCTCCTCTCTCTCTACCCCAAAGCCAGATCCTCGGAGGTGGGAGACAAAAGAAGCAGACAAGTGAGTAAGGTGGTAAGGGCGCAAAAGTGCACGCAATATAAGATGATGCACACTGGGGGCACATGGGAACCAGGTGAGACAGGTACGTTCCTATCGTACGCCCCCCCCCCCCCCACCAGGTAACCTACATGGCCCCTCCCTTACCCCTTACTGTATCCACACAACACAACACTACCCATAAACATCTACTTTACAAATCAACAAACATCCCTACTGTCTTCCCCGTTCCTCCCATAAACCAAATTCGTCTTCTCTCCCTCCTAACCAATCAAATTTGCTATTTCCAACTTTCCTCAAAATTTGCCATCTCCAACTCAACATCATAATTTGCCATCACCAATTCATCATCAGTCCCTCCTAAGGAGGGAGAGATGGGATCACCCCAATGTCTCATCCACGTCGTGATGCGTCTCACAAATCCTCACAGCAATTCTCATTTCCTGCAACAACAAAGAAAACACAGGTGTGGAGTCATCATCATCACCACAGGTAAGTGGCTGCGTATGGTGCGACAGGTTCATCAATCCTAACTATTTCCTAAGTGACTTTAACAACTTTACACTACCCGGGGTCTTTCTCCGGCCAAACCATTGGCCCTCTTACACTATGGGTTCTAAAAACCAATTCCCATTGGCCAGACTGTGGTGCTCTTCAATTTGGGGTCTCACTCCCCCGATTCATCTCCCGGTGCCCTCGCACAATTTCTGGGCTGTGGCGTGTACCTCTCCCAGTGGGTCTACCCACCTGCACACCTCCACCACTGCAGTTGCCTCCGAGCTTACCTGCTCCTCACCCTAACCTAACTACCTGGGGAAGGCCCTCTGGCTCTCTCCCCACTCGGTGCCCTCTCTGGCACTGGGCTACCCGGGTCCGTCCTCCGGATCCTCGGGCCCCATCCACAACTCTACCGGCTCCCAGAGCCCACCTGCGGCCTCACCTGGCCGACATCCTCACAGTGGTGGAGTGCCCAACCAACTACACACACTAACAGGCTACACGCCCAGCCATTTCCACAACACTAATGCACCCATTCACAACACCATTCTGCAACCGCACCACAGATGCCAATATCCTACCACAATTTACCTGTACCCTCTACCTAACACTTACACTACCCGCCCCGGGTACTCGTGAAAGGGGTCCACTCTTCCCCATCCACACCTTCGCACCATGCACACCACTCCGTACCACTTACTCCAACTCTCTCCACACACCTGTACTTGCACACCTGTGCTCTCACACCTGGTGCCACCTGCACCCTTCTCTCCCCAAGCGCATTCGCGCTGATCCACAACACTCACTACTCATACACTGCTCCACACACCTGTCCAGTTGCACACCTGTGCAATCACACCTGTTCAATTCTCACACACACGGCATCATCTCAGCTAACTACTCCCTTCTGAAACTTGCGCTTCCCAGTCGTCCCTTTAAACTATTGCGCTCCCACGTCATTATCATCCACACTAAACTACCTGCGTCCCCACTACAGGTATCAGTCACTACCTAACCTTATCGTCACCTAATGTCATCTTCTAGGGCCCTATCAATATAACCTAACCCACCCGGGCTAGTTTTCACTGCCATACACCCCATAATCTAGTGCGCATTTGCCCCATATGGGAAGGGTGGCAGGGATGCCAACCTTACCCACCGGGCCCATCGCTCACTACCAATTTTGCACATCAAATTTCAACAAATTAAAAATTTGCCAATCCTACTCATCATCTGCCAATCACTACTGCCAATCCCTTGCCAATCATCAAATTTTGTTTTTCTCTAATTTTGGGGCCAAAACACTAACCTCATCACCCAGTCTCCTCACTAATGCCTCTCGGTGCGCCAATTCCTGTCCAAAGCCCGGCTTCGTAAAGCCGAGCAATGAATGCTGGTTGTTTTGTGCCGGCGGCTGGATGCGTCCGGCATTCGGGGCAGGGACGGGGGCTTACCCGGGCCGAGATCCCACGCACCACCTCGGCGTGGAGCCATCCAATGTCCCGATCTCGACCTGCCGGCACGTCTCCACAAAACGTGGTCGCCATGACGACCCTTCCTATCCAGCTGCCCGCTCCACCTTGTGGAGCACGGACGCGGCCGTTCAAAGCGAGGCCCGGCACGCACCGAGGGCCCGATTCGGCTATAAGTCGTTCTAAACTCTACCCCGTCTAACGTCGATGCTTCACCTGCATGCTTACACCCCGCAGCCCGTTCCTTGCTCACACATCCAGCCGTTCCCATGCTACCTTTCCTTACACACCCAGGTACACCCATTCCACTCACAGCCTTGGTCACACACCTGACCACCGAACACTTTGGCACACATTCGTTGGTCGCACACCTCACCAACACACCTCTTCGCACCCCCTCCTCTGTGACAATCACAGGTGTGCTCTCATTCGCACACCCAACCACGTGCCTCACCACCAACTCCAGCGTGCATTCCCACTCACGCTCTACCATTCCAGGTGTGCATCCTTCCATCCCAGGTGTACATCCTCGCTCACCTGTCACAACCAACTCACTCTCCTTGTCACTCTCCATACTCTCACCTCCATTCTTGACAGCGCACTCACCCTTACTCTTGACAGCGCACTCTTTCCTCGTGCACCTGTCCGTCACACACCTTTCTCGCGCACACTCTCCCGTTACACCCTCTGTAACACTCACCACAGGTGGACACTCTTCCTTACTTCTGACAGCGCACTTTTTCCTCATGCACCTGTCCGTCACACACCTTTCTCGCGCACACTCCTGCGCACACTCTCCCGTCACACCCTCTGTAACACTCACCACACCGCGCTTCCATGTGCTCCCTCGCACACGCGCTACGACCGACTCACTCTCGCCAGCACCCTCACTCCTTGGCACGCACTTTTTCCTCACACACCCCAGAGTCGGACTTTCTCGCACTCCTCCTTTTTCGCACACCAGACCTGTCGCACACTTCACCAACGGCCTCTCACGAACACCCGGGTCCATCTCGACCCCCAAGCTCATTAAATCACCTGGCGCATCATACGCACGACCATATTGGTCACCACTTACACCGGGTCCTCTTCCTCTTCGCTTCTCCTCCATCACCTGCGAATCCCTCATCCGGTTAATGAGCACATCATCACGATCCAAACACAGACTTTGGACCAATTCTTTTATCTCCTCTTTTATCTCTTTCTTATCCCCTCTCCGTCGCTTCTTAATTTCGCTCATCCCTTCTTCCACTTCTTCTAATTTCTGCTTCACCTCTTTTATTCCCCGGTACGTCTCCTCAAGCTCGTCCTCTAAGGCTACCTTGACCGTTTCCAGGTGCGTCCTCACCTGTCGGTCCTTCGTCTCCATTACCTCTATCACCTCGTCCAACCTCGTTGTCAGTCCCTCACGTACCATCTGACATTCCCTCTTCGTCGCTACCAAGTCATCTTTTAGTTCTCTCTGTGTCGCTTTTAAACCTCCTAATACCGCAGTGTTCCTTTGAACCTGCTCCACTAACTCCGTCTGTCCCACCGTCAGCTGCTCCACCTCCTGCGTCAGGTCCTCTATGCCCCCTTGCAATTTTATAGTCCCCTTTCTCACCTCTTTCTCCATGCGCTCCTTACAGTGCCTCACCTCCTCGCGCACTCCTCCGACCTCCTCACTCACACCTCTCCTGATCTCCTCTCCCATCACTTGCATCTCCTGCCCAGATGCCACCCTCATCTGCTCCATTTCCTCCCTGTGAGCATCCAGTTTGGCTTCTACCCCCATTCTGACCCCCTCTATCTGCTGCCCCATTTGGTTAACTTCCCTTTCCGCTTGGTCCCTCATGTCCCTCAATTTGCCTTCCATGGTGTTTTCTAACCCCTCTAACCCTTTTTGCATCCCTTCCATTTGATTCTCTTGAGCGGCCATTCTGTTTTCTACCCCCGTTAACCCCTCCTGTATTTCCCCTAATCTATCGTCTAATTTCCCAAATTTCTCGTCTAATCCCTTAAAATTATTGTCTAATCCCTCACCAGTACCCCTCGCTTCGTCCCTCATTACCCCCATTTGGTTTCCCATTACCCCCAATTGCTCACTCTGAGCATCCATCCGGTTTCCCAACCGCTCACTATCAGCCCTCATTCCCATCATTATTCTGCTTTCCATTTCTTCATTATTCTTGTCCATAAGGGCCTTCATTTGCATAAAAAACAAGTTCAAATCCACCGGGGGCGCTGCCACGGTCGCGGGCGCGGTGACCAGCGAGGCGCCATTTTGTGCGTTTGCTACCCTCGCTGCTTCGCTCTCCTCGCGTCCCTCAATTTGGTCCTGGACCGACCCTGCCTCACTCTCCACTACCGGACCCCAGCTGTCTTGGTCTGCCATAGCGCGACTTTCAAAATTCGGGTTTTTATTTCCGTATAACAAAATCAAATTTCGCCGTTATAATTTCGCGCGGGAAACGCGCTCCGAATTGATTCTACTACAAATTTGGGCCTAATAAATTTAGTCCCGGGTCCGAATTCCACTCCTCGACACCAATTGTTACAGACGCGGCTTAGATGTTATTTACCGAGCGGTTTGGTATGACCACGTCTGCACAGGTTACCCGATTATACCCGAACGTTGACTAATCGCGCTACGCTAGGTCAATGAAGGAAAAGACACACGGCTGGGATTAAAATGACACGACACCAGGGATACGGTTCTCAAGACCTCCGGAGGAGGTTATATTCGTTCGGAAGGTTAGATTACAACTACAAGAGGGACAGCAAAGGAAGATAGGCACTTAGACACAATCTTATATTAACCCGACAGACCACAGATAAACAGGACAAAAACTGACTCACACGGGGATTGATGGCAAGGAAAGCGGGTATCGATGGCTCAAGGTGCACTCTTGGCTCAAGGACAGGGTACTGTACGGTCCAGTAGATGCAGGAGGTTTCACAGCGCTCGAGGTGGCGTCTTGTCGTCTCAAGCTGGGGGCGCATCTCCCTCACATCCGGTAAGTCGCTGCGTATATCCGGCGGGGAGTGACACGCCCTCGGCTCGTTAGCTCCGCCTCGTGGAATCGGCACGTTGCTTCTCATTGGGTGCGTGCGGGGGGTTTACCAGGCTCCGCCCTTGACGAGGAGCTGACAGCCAGCCCCTTCGTGGTAACCCCGTGGAGCACATGGTCATGGCGGCTAACCGAGCTGGTGGGAGGACGCACACTCCCCCCGCGCGCCGTGGTTGTAGTTGTTGTTGTAGCTGTAGTTGTTGTTGTTGTTGTTGTTTGGGGAAGAAGATGGAAGGAGGTAAGGGAAGGTCCTAAACTCACTACTGGTGCCATATAATCACATTCTGGTGCAACGAAGAGTCAGAATTAATGGAAACGAGTCCTTAACTGACATAGACTAAGAATAGCTAGCAAGATGTCCGAAAGTTGTCTACGTGAGATGCGGTGGACCTGGGCACGACATTTAATGGGGGAAAAAGGAGAAGGTCGGTTCTACAGAGTGTTGTTTACAGACAATGGGACTAGGGAATGGGGGATTGGGGATAGTTGGGGAGTATTGGGGAAATAGGGGAATATTTACAAGCGGATATGGAGGCCAAATTCCATATTCGCAACAATATATTCATGATGATGTCATTGTTCCCTTCATTATGACGTTATAATTAGATAAGTAGAACGCTTGATCTGATCACTTTGAAATTTATTGAGCTTGATGTACACAAAAACTGTATGGGAGAAGTAAATTGATGATGTCATAGGTCACGTGGTTCAGTAGCCATATTGGATTAAAAATGAAAACCTTCAAAAATCTTCTTTTCCAGAACTGATACTAGATTGCTCTGAAACTCCACACACATGATCTACTAGCTTTGGGGAATAAAGATTGAAAACAATTTAGTCATAGGTCACATGGTCTGGCAGCCATATTGGATTTTATGCAAAAACTGCCCAGATCAAATAATAGTTGTTCTTTGAAAGTACTGAACGGATTGATGCGGAATCTCAAACATATGTGCGACAACCCATCGGGATATAATGTTGAAAAATAAAACGCTGTCATTGGTCACATGGTTTGGCAGCCATATTGGATTTAAGGAAAATATTCAAAAAATTGGTTCTCTGAAAGTGATTACCCAATCGATGCGAAATTTTGCAAATGTCAATTCATACCATTGCTGCAAATAAGAGTGAAAAATGGTGGCGTCATAGGTCATGTGGTTTGGCAGCCATCTTGGATAGAAAAAAGAACCTTATCCAAAACAACACGGAACAAACACCACACAAACATGTGCTGGCGAGGGGCTGCAGTCTCCGATTGCTCTTTCTTTAGAATGTCTCGTCCTGCACGCGTCCCCTTCGAGAGGCAGCTATAAAATACACCGTCTGAAGATGATTTATTGTGATTATGAACGACAAGATGAATTTCCGTATTAATATTATATTAAAAATAAAAATTATATATATTATAAAAATACTAGTACCCCACTGCAAAGCCGCAATGAGTCGGCGAAGCCAAAGCCTCTTGCCACTATTTTACCCATCACTATGGCATCAGTAGGTTAGGTAGTTGGTAGTAGGTAGGTGTAGTAGGTACCGTACCAATAGTCAGGTTCACTATGTTTTTTCGTTCAAAATTTTGGTAGATTAGCAAAACTATACATTTTTGGAATATTCAGAGCATGAGGAATCCAAAAATTAATGTTTACATTTGCGTAGACACCTTTGCGAAAATGACACTCAGGACAGTGATGAAGATCTGTAAAAGCATATTCCTGAACGGTATAGACCTCGTAGATCCTGTGTATAGGACTTATAGTTCAATCTGATACTACCTATAACTTCCTATAACAACCTATAACTTCAAAGGACTTGCAATATCATGTATTATGTAATACAGTTATATCACAAATATAAAGACAATGGTTTTCAATTACCTTTGTTTGTTGCTTTTCTATAATCCTGAGCACTATTTTGAGGCCTTTATTGGATTCCTTGACCCAGAAAACATAGGATTAGCATATTTAATTAAGTCTCTTGGTTGACTAGAAGCCGAGATCGCGCAAAATATGTATTTTATGGCGGCCATTTTCAAAATCCAAAATGGCGGCCATGCAGGTGTCTGTGCAAATGCCAACATTGATTTTCAGATTCTCCATGCTCTGAAGATTCCAAAAATGTACAGGTTTGCTCATCCCAAAATTTTGAAAGAAATTATATTTGTTAACATCGTGAACCTGACTATCTTCATCACTGTCCTGTGTCATTTTCGCAAAGGTGTCTACGCAAATGTAAACATTAATTTTTGGATTCCTCATGCTCTGAATATTCCAAAAATGTATAGTTTTGCTAATCTACCAAAACAAAGGATCCAGCAAAATCTGGCTTTCCAACAAAAGATTGTGAATCAAAAAAAGACGGGTGAAACAAACTCCTATTGAACTTTTTCGCAATTGTTTATGCATACTTCCGCATCCGCAAGATGGCGGCCTCCATGGGGCGCTTTGGTTTGTCAAAGCTTCGAAATTCTCAAAGGATCCTGCAAAATCTGGCTTTTCAACATAAGATTGTGAATCAAAAAAAGACGGGTGAAACAAACTACTATTTAACTTTTTCGCAATTTTTTATGCATACTTCCGCATCCGCAAGATGGCGGCCTTCGTAGAGCGATTTGGGTTCGTCAAAGCTTCGAAATTCTCAAAGGATCCTGCAAAATCTGGCTTAACAACATAAGATTGTGAATCAAAAAAAGACGGGTGAAACAAACTCCTATTGAACTTTTTCGCAACTGTTTATGCATACTTCCGCATCCGCAAGATGGCGGCATCCATGGTGTGATTTGGTGCGTCAAAGCTTCGAAATTCTCAAAGGATCCTGCAAAATCTGGCTTTTCAAAATAAGATTGTGAATCAAAAAAAGACGGGTGAAACAACTCCTATTGAACTTTTTCGCAGTTGTTTATTTATATTTCCGCATCCGCAAGATGGCGGCCTCCATGGAGCAATTTGGTGCATCAAAGCTTCAAAATTGTCAAAGGATCCTGCAAAATCTGGCTTTTCAACATAAGATTGTGAATCAAAAAAAGAAGGGTGAAACAAACTCCTATTGAACTTTTTCGCAATTTTTTACGCATACTTCCGCATCCGCAAGATGGCGGCCTCCATGGAGCGATTTGGTGCGTCAAAGCTTCGAAAT
The DNA here is from genome assembly GCF_964187855.1 of Myxine glutinosa. Taxonomy (NCBI): domain Eukaryota; kingdom Metazoa; phylum Chordata; class Myxini; order Myxiniformes; family Myxinidae; genus Myxine; species Myxine glutinosa. The sequence goes on from NC_136265.1 coordinate 97,809,177, forward strand.
TCTCAAAGGATCCTGGAAAATCTGGCTTTTCAACATAAGATTGTGAATCAAAAAAAGATGGGTGAAACAAACTCCTATTGAACTTTTTCGCAATTTTTTATGCATACTTCCGCATCCGCAAGATGGCGGCCTCCATGGAGCGATTTGGTGCGTCAAAGCTTCGAAATTCTCAAGGGATCCAGCAAAATCTGGCTTTTCAACATAATACGTACGCGTTCATTCACAACACCGGCCTCGCCGGCTACTTGTACCGACTGCAAAGCCGCAATGAGCCGGCGAAGCCAAAGCCTCTTGCCACTATTTTACCCATCAGTAGGTTAGGTGGTAGGTGTAGTAGGTACCGTACCTGGTAAGACTTGGTAAAAGAGAAGAGCAGACAGTCCTCCCCAATACCTGCATACAATAAATGTCACAAGAAGCTTAAGGAAGTGACTATACCATGTGTTAGCTTAGGGCCTATTTTAAGAAATTTTAACTGGGCTTAACATACGTTTTCACAGTATGTGTGTAGTCTTCTAACTTCAGTCGCTGTCAGGACTGGTTCTCTCCGGGCACTGCGGCTTCCTCCACCAGAAGAGGTTAACTTGCAGTAAGATCAGTGCCGACAGCTCAGACCATAGCGCCGTTTCAACGGCAATGTGTGACTCGTTAATCAAACCGAGCTTTCTTTCTTTATGTAAACCGCTTAGACCGGTAGGTGCAGGACAACATCATAAATCACACAAACCTCCTGAGCATGGGAGCATGGGATTGAAGCCTAATTCGGCTTTTCAGGTCTACCACTAAAGAAGAGAAAAATTTCGAAATGGCCCAGAGTGGTTTACTTTCCAATTACGTTTCGTGAGAACATTGTTTTTTATCGCGAAAAGAAGGTGATAGACGGTGATAGTGACCTGTAAGTACTCTTGAACATCCTCAACAACACATATATGCTGGTGCGAGCACTCAAAGGTCTTTACACACTTCAGAGAAATTTAGCAGTGTACAGTTAAAGTGTAGACTTAAACTGGTAATTGAAACAGTGTAGATTGTAACCTGGTGAATGAGCAGGAGTCACATGACACTTTCTCACGAATTAGCTTGGGTACCACTGATCTGTATATACTACTGGATAGAGCATCGGCCAATAGGCTTGTACAAAGCTGTGAAGCCGGCGCGCGACAGCGGCGGCCATCTTGCCACTCGCACAAGGAGGCGCGGCCTGTGTCAGTTCCTGGCGTTTGCACAACTGTGGAATGAACTACCTCGTAACATCGCAACTGAAAGTCACTCAACAAGCTGTTTTAGAAAGAAACCTAGATTATATGTGCAAAATTTTCAGAATTATACTTTGTAAATATATACAAAGTGTCATTTTCCAAACTCAATGATTGACAGACAATGTATATGTTTATGTATTTGGCACGCCAATGTTCTCTTGTAATATCCTTTCGTTTTATTGTTCTTAACTCTCAATGTAATTCTTCAAATTAATGTTTATTTGTACGTTCCAGCTTAGCAGCTCGAAAACTCAATTCTGATTGATTTTTTTGCCAACCTTCCTCACAATTTCAACGCAAATTTCTTGTCCATGTTTGTGTTTTTCTCAAATAATTCTCGATTTAAGTATGAATTTAGTGTATAATCCAAATTGCTTGAGAATAAAGCATTATTATTAAAATTTACTAATTTTTCAAAGATTTTATCATCCTTGATCCAATAAATTAGTCCACAATTTAAGGGCATTGTGGTCAACGCTGTTCTCACGGAATACTTTCTCCAGGATGTCTATATGTGATGGTTTCAATGTTGGGTCATTTACTCATTCTATGTCAAGAATTTATCAGTTATCAACAAACAAAGTCTTCTGAAAGACAAATGAAACATAAAAAGCTTAAAGTTGGAATAAAAAGGCACCTTTTATTACGAAGCCTCAATTAATAATAATAATATTGACCGACATATGTAGTGTGCCCTTTTCAAAGAGGCTCAACAAAAGAAACAAACATTTTGTCACCAAAATCATCATTGAACAAGTGTCTCCAGTTTGTTCTTGTGGTAATGCGTTTGATTGGCGACCGCCAGGTCAGGGTTTCGACACCCTCTGTCGTGGGTATGTTTCACACTTCATCTCATTACCCAGACAGTTCTCTGGCCCGGTTTGGCACACAGATTGCAGAAATGTGGCCTAAAGTCCCACACATTTTATTTCGCTCAGATACTGATGTAGGAGGTATGCCGACTTCCTCTGGGAATGGTTCCACAGTGTGGGTGCCACGTCGGAGAAGGCACGACCACCAAAAGTCACCGCCACATGTTGTTTCACAGCAAGCAGGTAATCCCTAGACTAGACAGCACCACAGCCGACATGCCTGACCGAACACTGCAGTGAACAACCAGAGGATTAGCCGGAGTACTGTCACACCACCAAGCAAGCATTATCCATTCAGTTCACTCAAGACTCATTGTTGCTTCCCAGTATTCTTTCACAGAACAAATTTGCACAAAGAAACAATCCAGATCTAAACAATTATCCTACAATATAATCCACATTTGAAGTAAAATTGATCCTGAAGGAACTGCGCTCCAACGCGAGTCGAAAGAATTGACGCGACCAAAGACGGAATTCGTCCGAGTTGCTTTATTGAAACAAAACAGCTCAGGTATTCTGACCAGCCCGTTTTTCGGGCAACAATATATATACACATTTATGTCGGGAAGTTTGCCCGGCAAAAGCTATACCGGGCATGCCCGGGTATCAAGGGCGAGCCTTGGAAAGGCGAGTCTGGACCTGCCCGGGCGTGTTTGGCTGCGGCCTGGCAAGTCGAGGCTGGGCGTGCCCGGGCGCTCTGGGCGAGCACTGGAAAGGCGATAGCGGGCATGCCCGGACGCTCTGGGCGAGCCCTGGAAAGGCGATAGCGGGCATGCCCGGACGCTCTGGGCGAGCCCTGGAAAGGCGATAGCGGGCATGCCCGGACGCTCTGGGCGAGCCTTGGAAAGGCGATAGCGGGCATGCCCGGACGCTCTGGGCGAGCCCTGGAAAGGCGAGAGCGGGCATGCCCGGGAAAGACGAGACCGGGCATGCCCGGGAGGTTCGGGCGTGCCCGGGAACAGTGAGTCCGGGCATGCCCGGGAGAGGCGCGTCTGGCCGTGTTCTGGCCGGTGCAAGGCGATTATGTACATCCAGCGGTAACCGCTACAATCCACATATTCAGATGATATGGTGACAAAATGCGATGATGCACAGGATACAAAAAGCACAAAATGCTGACATTTGAAGGAGCCAAAAAGAGCAGCCTGTCAGTGCTCCATTGTCTCCCAGTTGCAAACAACAAACACAAAGAAGAGAATACAGTCGATACACTATTTGAAATCACTTGTTAGTCACAAGCATAAGGTGAACAAATTTAATGAGAGGCAAGAGCACATCTTGAATGCAGAACGCTTCAGAAGTGGTCAGCTCCATTCCGAGAGAGCAGCTGCTCATCACGAAGTGCTTGAACAACTGTGGTCAAAGATTTGACTTTCCTCTGGCAGCGACGTGATTTCTGCTGTGTCAATTTGAGCTTTTTCTTGACGCTACAAAGATTGTCATGCACAGAGTCCAGTTTACGTTTCACACTCCGTGGACTGGCAGTTACAGCATATGTGTGATCAGCACCAGTCGTTGCTGCAAGCTTTGATGGGCTGGTGATGATTGATGTACTGGGTGTGTTGTCCAGTGGCTCTTGCAGATTGACCAGTGCTTCTTGCGGGAAAGACCGTGGTTTGGGTGGCTTTCGCTTCCTTTCATCCTGGAAATCCATTAGAATAATAGATCAGAATTAATTATGAACGAAGAAATTATACAAGATTATTTATTTGGGATGTTCTTGAGAAAAGAGATGGTGGAAAAGTATTGATAAGTTGCTGATGTTGATATGTTTGCAAAATTTATATATTTGACACATCAATTGGCATGTAAGTAGACAAGTGTGAAAATCACTGCTGGCAGTGACAGCTACAACATGACACTATTTATATCTCAGTTACTCCACCACAACATGAAACTCTTGTATTATGTACCTTCTGCAGGTGGGTCGGAAAATCAAATATGGTTGGCAGGGAATTTTCTCTGAGTCGTGTGGTCTGACCTGTCCTGTCAAAACATGAGTCATCAAAGTGGTCTGAGCAAAGGACAGACTTCTTTGAAGGTTTCCATTTGTCACGTTTCACATTCACAACCCATTTCTGGAGAACATCTGGACGACTGAATGGAAATCTGAAAAAAATATTTTCAAGAAATTAGCCGATAGTCATGAAAGTACAACTCGAAGCAACAATTTACAACATATTCAATATGTAAGGCTCAACATACTAGCCATATAAACACTCAATTACCATGTACTTATACAGAATCAGTTATTGGTTTCAAAGTTTAACTGCATTGAGTTTTGCAACTTTGAATCATCCAGGGTACACATTATTAGACGGGACCATGCTATTTATACTCGTCCTCGATAACTATATATAGATAAAGACTTTGGGTCAAACTTAGCCCTGAGGGACCGCATATTGATGAAATATGTCCCGGCTCAGTGACTTTGCGCACTCTGCGGTTGAGTCAAACTAGTTCTGAAGTTCAGTAGTTGAAACTTGAATCCAGATCGCGGTTGTGCAAACATCATAATTCAACATTCAAATTCAACGTTTTTTAAATAAAACATTCTCAAATAAATGTTAATTTTCAGTACTTACAGATGAAATGTCTTTCCACATCCTCGTATTTGTCTCTTTGTGCAATTAATAGCAGCACAAGCCGGCATTTCATAATTGCTTGTTTTCTTGTGACGTCATCGGAGCACGCGCGCAGGGCACCCTGGGACACCTCGGCCATTTTGATACCCTCTCGAACAACGTCGTCAGCGGATTCACATTAAATAGTTTTTGTTCACGACCAGTCATGCCAATTTGCGGCGTATTTCGTTGTTCAAACAGGCCAGGCGTTAGGCCAGGAGTTAAGTTTTACAAAACGCCCAAACTTCTACTGAATCAGGGTGAGGAAACAAGAAATTTATGTGAAGAGAGGCGGCGTTTGTGGAAGGCTGCCATCAATCGCAGTGACATCCAAACAGAATCACAGTGGGATCGCACACCTGTCTACTCCGAGCATTTTGTTAACAGTAAGTAAGAACATGTTTCATGGATTGCGAAACCTGGAACATAAAAGTATTGAATTTGAAACTGTCCAATAAACTTTCTAAAGTTATGTACTCTTATCAACTCGGTCAAAATGAATCTCGATTTTATCATGTGAAGAACGTGCTATGTATTCGTTGCTTACATGATAAATATAGGTGATGACTTATGGCCATACGCACAAAGCACACATGGCGGCACTCACTTCGCACTGTGCGTCACATGTCTACAATGTATGCACACATGCATGCACAGCTTAAAACTGCAGTGGTTTTTGAACAAATGGAGGGCACTTAATCAATCAGGTCCATAACATTAACACAAGCAGCTTTAAAAAATACATGTTTGTTTAATATATTAATACCTTGGATCGAATCAAGTGGACGTGATTCAGTTCTTTGTGTAGGATTTGTCGCACCCATCCATCTTGGTACAACCTGTATGCCTCGAGGGATTTATACTTCTTCAACTCATCTTTGGTATAGGCCGATTTGCTGAACAACAGGTAGTTGATCACGTCGATGTGGGTCACCTGAGGCCACTTGCTCACATTCTTCTCAAATTGATCATTTGATAGACCATAAGGGTCACACCCAATGACAGAAATCTTCTCTTTGTAACGAACAAGAACGTCCGGGGGGAGCGTCTCTTGGTAGCCAAGGTTGGCACTCGCACTGCTGGCCATACTCAAGCCTGGATCTACCGTATCCTTACGTACACTCCAAGTCTGTTCTACAGGTAGTTGGTTGCAGGTTGACCCACTGCCCAGGTGTTCACCAGTTCACTGGTCCACGGCAAACTTAAACCGAATGTTCTGTGTTTGTTGGGCAACAATACGTAATATAAACTACATGGCACCACACTCCACATGAACGTGACAAAACAAACAAAATTACTTTATAAAACAGACTTTTTGCGATCCGCATTCACCATAAACCAACGCAACAAATCAATATCAGCGCACACGGACAGATTAGCTTGGGTATCAAAATGGCCGCCGCGCAATGCGAGATGGGTAATTTGTGACGTCAGTGAAAACAAAGGATACGTTAGCGGAGCGTGTTGACAAAAAAGTTATGCGAGTGGCAACATGGCGTCCAGTGGCCGGGCGCTGACTTCAACTCAAGAGCCCGACCCGCTATCCAGTAGTATATACAGATCAGTGGGTTTGTTTGACAAACGATCGGAATGATTGGTAACTCGGAGAAATGATCGAAATGATCAACGCTTATCGTAGTTCAGGAAGGAGAACGAGCGAAACCTACTTTGGGTGGTTTATAAACAAGAACGAGGGAAACCTACTTTGGGCGGTGTATAAACAGGAACGAGCGAAACCTACTTTGGGTGGTTTGTAAACAAGAACGAGCGAAACCTACTTTGGGCGGTGTAGAAACAAGAACAACCGAAACATACTTTGGGCGGTGTATAAACAAGAACGAGCGAAACCTACTTTGGGTGGTGTATAAACATGAACGAGTGAAACACACTTTGGGTGGTGTATAAACGAGAACGAGCAAAACACACTTTGGGTGTTGTATAAACGAGAACGAGAAAACACACTTTGGGCGGTGTATAAACGAGAACGAGCAAAACACACTTCGGGCGGTGTATAAACGAGGACAAGCGATCAATGTCAAAGAGCATATCCATAGCTTAACGTATGAGCGCCTTGTTCTTGTTTGCAAAACCCCGAAATGATGTGTTTTTAAAATGAAAAGCGTCCACAGGCGATTCTGAGCAATTCAAAACATTGGGCGCCATTAGGCATTACATTAGGGCCATTTGCCGATCCTTGGGGATATTTTAGTTGGTAACCCATTGGCGATCACGCGTGGATCACGCGTGGATCACGCGTGGATCACGCGTGGATCACTCGTGGATCACTCGTGGATCACTCGTGGATCACTCGTGGATCACTCGTGGATCACATCAGAAACTATTTTACAAGGTGAGTCGTGACCGTGAGTAGACGAAGAGTTGTGGAAATTATGGGTTTAAACATCTTCGTGAGGAGAAGAAGATTTGTGGAGATTTGGGGTTTTAAACATCTTCGTGAGTGGAGGAAGATTTGTGGGGATTTGGGGTTTTAAACATCTTCGTGAGTAGGGGAAGATTTGTGGGGATTTGGGGTTTTAAACATCTTCGTGAGTAGGGGAAGATTTGTGGGGATTTGGGGTTTTAAACATCTTCGTGAGTAGGGGAAGATTTGTGGAGATTTGGGGTTTTAAACATCTTCGTGAGTAGGGGAAGATTTGTGGAGATTTGGGGTTTTAAACATCTTCGTGAGTAGAGGAAGATTTGTGGAGATTTGGGGTTTTAAACATCTTCGTGAGTCGGGGAAGATTTGTGGAGATTTGGGGTTTTAAACATCTTCGTGAGTCGGGGAAGATTTGTGGAGATTTGGGGTTTTAAACATCTTCGTGAGTGCAGGAAGATGGTATAGATTTGGGGTTTTAAACATGTTTGTTAGTGGAGGAAGAGTTGTGGATATTTTGGGTTTTAAACATCTTCGTGAGTAGGGGAAGAGTTGTGGAGATTTGGGGTTTTAAACATCTTCGTGAGTGGAGGAAGATTTGTGGAGATTTGGGGTTTTAAACATCTTCGTGAGTAGGGGAAGATTTGTGGAGATTTGGGGTTTTAAACATCTTCGTGAGTAGGGGAAGATTTGTGGAGATTTGGGGTTTTAAACATCTTCGTGAGTAGGGGAAGATTTGTGGAGATTTGGGGTTTTAAACATCTTCGTGAGTAGGGGAAGATTTGTGGAGATTTGGGGTTTTAAACATCTTCGTGAGTGGAGGAAGATTTGTGGAGATTTGGGGTTTTAAACATCTTGGTGAGTAGGGGAAGATTTGTGGAGATTTGGGGTTTTAAACATCTTTGTGAATAGGGGAAGATTTGTGGGGATTTGGGGTTTTAAACATCTTCGTGAGTGGAGGAAGATTTGTGGAGATTTGTGGTTTTAAACATCTTTGTGAATAGGGGAAGATTTGTGGAGATTTGGGGTTTTAAACATCTTGGTGAGTAGGGGAAGATTTGTGGAGATTTGGGGTTTTAAACATCTTTGTGAATAGGGGAAGATTTGTGGGGATTTGGGGTTTTAAACATCTTCGTGAGTCGGGGAAGATTTGTGGAGATTTGGGGTTTTAAACATCTTCGTGAGTGGAGGAAGATGGTATAGATTTGGGGTTTTAAACATGTTTGTGAGTGGAGGAAGAGTTGTGGATATTTTGGGTTTTAAACATGTTTGTGAGTGGAGGAAGAGTTGTGGATATTTTGGGTTTTAAACATCTTTGTTATTAGAGAAAGAGTTGTGGATATTTTGGGTTTTAAACATCTTTGTTATTAGAGAAAGAGTTGTGGATATTTTGGGTTTTAAACATGTTTGTGAGTGGAGGAAGATGGTGTAGATTTGGGGTTTTAAACATGTTTGTGAGTGGAGGAATAGTTGTGGATATTTTGGGTTTTAAACATCTTTCTTAGTAGAGGAAGAGTTGTGGATATTTTGGGTTTTAAACATGTTTGTGAGTGGAGGAAGATGGTGTAGATTTGGGGTTTTAAACATGTTTGTGAGTGGAGGAAGATGGTGTAGATTTGGTGTTTTAAACATCTTCGTGAGTCGATGAAGAGTTGTGGATATTTTGGGTTTTAAACATGTTTGTGAGTGGAGGAAGAGTTGTGGATATTTTGGGTTTTAAACATGTTTGTGAGTGGAGGAAGAGTTGTGGATATTTTGGGTTTTAAACATCTTTGTTATTAGAGGAAGAGTTGTGGATATTTTGGGTTTTAAACATGTTTGTGAGTGGAGGAAGATGGTGTAGATTTGGGGTTTTAAACATGTTTGTGAGTGGAGGAATAGTTGTGGATATTTTGGGTTTTAAACATCTTTCTTAGTAGAGGAAGAGTTGTGGATATTTTGGGTTTTAAACATGTTTGTGAGTAGAGGAAGAGTTGTGGATATTTTGGGTTTTAAACATGTTTGTGAGTAGAGGAAGAGTTGTGGATATTTTGGGTTTTAAACATGTTTGTGAGTGGAGGAAGAGTTGTGGATATTTTGGGTTTTAAACATCTTTGTGAGTGGAGGAAGAGTTGTGGAGATTTCTGGTTTGAAACGTCTTCGTGAGTGGAGGAAGAGTGGTCGAGATTTCTGGTTTGAAACATCTTCGTGAGTGGAGGAAGAGTTGTGGAGATTTCTGGTTTGAAACATCTTCGTGAGTGGAGGAAGAGTTGTGGAGATTTCTGGTTTGAAACATCTTTGTGAGTGGAGGAAGAGTTGTGGATATTTCTGGTTTGAAACATCTTTGTGAGTGGAGGAAGAGTTGTGGATATTTCTGGTTTGAAACATCGTGAGTGGAGGAAGAGTTGTGGAAATTTCTGGTTTGAAACATCTTCGTGAGTGGAGGAAGAGTTGTGGATATTTTGGGTTTTAAACATGTTTGTGAGTGGAGGAAGAGTTGTGGATATTTTGGGTTTTAAACATTTTCGTGAGTGGAGGAAGATGGTATCGATTTGGGGTTTTAAACATGTTCATGAGTGGAGGAAGATGGTATTGATTTGGGGTTTTAAACATGTTCGTGAGTGGAGGAAGATGGTATAGATTTGGGGTTTTAAACATGTTCCTGAGTGGAGGAAGAGTTGTGGAGATTTTGGGTTTTAAACATCTTTGTTCATAGAGGAAGAGTTGTGGATATTTTGGGTTTTAAACATCTTGGTGAGTCGAGGAAATGTTGTGGAGATTTGAAATATTAAACATTTTGATGAGTGGGGGAAGAGTTGTGGAGATTTTGGGTTTTAAACATCTTGGTGAGGAGCATTGAATCTCCTGGTATTGGCGGTGTTGTGCACGCAGTGTGCTTTTCAATGTTTCCGTGGATAAACTTCATATATATATATATATTCCAAAAGGTAGTTTTGGCTTCCAGACATGGACCATGTGTGTGAAGTTTCCACTCGATATGATCAAAAATGAGGGAGGAGGTCGGTTTAAAAGGTTTATGCTTCAAAGAATTATGGCTCCCAAACCATGTGACCTACGATGTCAGCTTCAACCAAACTTTTTGGTTGTCATGGGTATGTGGTCATCCTGGTAAGGTTTGGCCTCGATCTGTTCAGCCATTTCAGAGGAAACGTATTTTTGTGGTTTTTCAGGCTTTTCTCTTCAAACAATATGGTGGCCGAACCACGTGACCTATGACGTGATTTTTTTATTTTTTTTTTCTCCAATCAATTTATCCCGAGATGATTCTCAGGAAATTTCATCCTGATCGGATGAAGTTTTGTACTTGTCGAATAATGATGTCATAAAGGAGGCATGTGAATTATGATATCACGTATGACATCATTCACATGGGTTATTCTGCATGGAGAGTTCTTTACAATGAGAGACGTGTCCATTTTTCTGTGCAGTACTTTTTGAGATGTGGAGGTGCAAATAATTTTTTTTTTTTTTCAAGATGGCACCTGTACCACATGACTTATGACCCCAAATTACCATTAACAAAAAATCCTGCAGGCCAAGGCGCTCCTGTGTTGAAATTTTCCTGTCCATCGGTCCAACGATTCATTGATTCTTCACGTCCATATTGATGGCTGTCCTCTTCAGCTTGCTGACATGACCAGCACTCGCTCGCAAACCATTTTCCAGATATGATGCGTTTAACTGAAGGGTTAAACGTGAAAATAAGTGAATAGAAGTGTTGCCAAAATGAGATCAACACGAAGCTTCGCCAAGTGTTTTGTGTATTTAAGCGTGGGACGGAGGTCCAGACCTCTGAATGGCCTCCACGATGTAAAAAAACAAAAACATGGTGGGATAATTTAGTGTTGTTTTTTTTGTTTTTTTGCATTGGTGGATTTTTGTAAAACAAATAAAGTACTGTATTGCACAGTACCTTTAATATTGTTAAGTTTATGGGGGGGGTACGTGAAAAAATCCCAAAGGAAGTAGCATGGACTGTGGATGTGCTCGAGAAATCTCGATGCACAGAATGTGGGGAAGCTGCAGCATGAGGTTGTTTAATGGTTCTTCACACAGGGGTGTGGGGGAGTGAAGCAGTGCTGATTGGTGCAGGGATTTAAGGTTGGTTTTCCCCAGTGTGTGACTTACCCTGTGATCAATCCCTAACATTTTACAAGCCAAGCTCTGTCGGCCCCATGAACACATGAACAAAGATGAGAGATGGCGGTGAACAGCTGTTTTAAAGACCTGGAGGGAGGGGGAGGATTGAAGAGAGTGAGGGAGTTTGTTCCAGAGGCAGGAAAAAGAGGAATGAAAGGGTGAAAGGAGTCAAGGAAACTTGTGAAAACTCTACTTCACAGCAGAAAGGACTCTCGGAGCACGAAGCAGAGTCCGTGCATGAGGAGAAGGGAACGCGGGCCGTGCTCACCTCCCGCCTTGTGACCGTGCGCATTTTGGCTTGCGGCATTTTATGTGTTGCCATCTTCCCTCCTGTGGTTTCAAGCATCATCACTGCCAACCGCCTAACAGGACCATTTGCACACCGATAAGTACCGGCCGCCCAAGGGGAACAATTTATTTTTATTTCGTCTTTCCCCTGTGTTCGTATTTGTGACAGTGTCAGGAGATGTCTCGGTTCGGAAATTAATTTACCTCAGTTTTTTTTTTTTTGACATTATCACCCATTGCTTTCTTTTCATTAAATTCATTATTGTTGTATTTTTATTTGTCGTGTTTCTTTGTTCATGGGTTCGGGAATAGACCCGTGTTTTTTTCGTTCAGCTAATCTTCTCGCAGCCTTCCATCTCGCATGCGCCAGAGCCGTAATTTTTGGTCGGACCCCCTCGGGAGCAAAAAAACTGTTTTGGCTATCCATAACCAGTGATCTTAATTCCCGGCGACGCGACAATATTCTATTTCTAAATTGATATTTTCTCCGTTGACCAAAACAGCGAAATACTACAACGGCACTCGGTCGAGCGCATACCTCCGTCAGGCTGAACAGTTTACGCTTTGTATCCATTGATAGGGCAGGATCTGCATTCAGACCTGAAGTAAAATTGAATGGGCTTCTTGTCACCTAACCAATCCATCCCCCAAGTTTTGTCCTCACTCGTCCACAACTTTTTAAAATATCATGTTATAATATCGCTTTTCACCCAATCTCTCAATCGTGATGAATCACTCAAAAAAAAAAAAAAAGAAAAAAAAAAAAGACCTTCCCTGTCCACCAAGTTTCGTCCATAACTTTTTGAGATATCGTGCGATATATCGTTTTTGGCCCGATCTCCCCAAAAAAAAATAAGACCTAACCTGTCCACCAAGTTTCGTCCATAACTTTTTGAGATATCGTGCGATATATCGTTTTTGGCCCGATCTCCCAATGGTAAAATAATCACTTTTAAAATTCTACGAGCCGGATCCAGATCCAGATCTTCAACAAAATCTAATCATTTCGTCCTTGTCACATGCGCTACCTCTCTGCGAAATTTCGTCCGAATCACAAACAAAGACAAACAGATTGAAAAATCATTCAGAGCAACACTTGGCAAAAGAGAACACAGTAGAATGGCACCCAGTAAAGCATCATTTTGACCTCAAAAATATTGGTTGGCTGAATTCAGTTTGCTAAAATGAAAATCCTTTTGAAATTTCAAGTCAATCGGATGAAAATTGAGGATTTTGGATATCTGGCAAGGTTGTTAATCTTTGGCCAAGGTTGACCTTTTGGCCTATGCTGACATCAAAATTTGTTGGTGGTTGATTTCAATTAGCTGATACGATAAATCAACGTAAGCCGGATTTCTAAAATTGTAAATTTTCATCCGATTAACTAAAAAATTTGAAGACAATTTGCATATCAGGTCACAGAATTCCACCACCATTTGTTTGTGAGGTCAAAAGGATGCTACACTGAGTGCCATTCTGCTTTGTTCTGTTTTGCCAAGTGTCGCTCTTTGAGTGATTTTTCATTTGTCTGTTTGTTTGATTGTCCGCATGGAATAAATATGATTTTCTCTGCAACCGTTGGTCCGATTGACAGGAAATTTTCACCATGGTGCGCCTCCTCCTGTATAATTTTTTAAATGATACTTCTGACCTCATAGGTCGCGTGGTACGGATGCTATCTTGGAAAAAAAAATGAAAAACTTTTCACCTCTGCCTCCGAAAGCACTGCACAGATAAAATTGATACATGGCTCATTGTAAATAACTCCATGAGGAATAACATATTGTTACGTTTATGGGGGTAGCTCATGGAATACCTTAGTCCAGGTAGATTGTATGGGGTAGTGTGCTCCGTCTGCCATGTAGAAACCTTCCTGTAACTAAGTAGGCCCGCTTGTCCAGTAAGATCGTATATTTGTCTCCATGCGAGGGGTGGAGCTATTCTAATTCATTAGGGTATAAGGAATAATTCTCGACGTAAATTGCCTCTGTCGTTTTTCCCTTTGTTCTTTTTGACACATGCAACACCAGCCATGCACTGCGCACCTATACTAAATAAAGCCACCGGATCCGGACATTCAAACACTACCACTAACGCCACCAGCCAAGTCATCACAAGGGCCGGCAAGAAGGGCCGTGAGGCTCCGGCCCAAGAGGTGGTGATTGGTCGTGGCCGTGGAGCAATGCAATAGCTCTCACTGATTGGAGTGCACGCGGACATCATCATAGAACGTTCCAGCACGAGGAACAAAAAGGACATGTCCCACCATTTTCCTTCTCTCTGTTCCTGGTGTTCATACAAGCAGTCGCATTTCCTTCTCTGTCCCTGGTGTTCATACAAGCAGTCACATTTCCTCTCTCAGTTCCAGGTGTTTGTACAAACAGTCGCATTTTCCTTCTCTTGGCTCTGGGTTTCATGGCGTGCAGTCGCACACCCCTCACTTGACTGTGGCTGGCTTTGCAGGCGGTCGAAGTTCTGCACTCTCTGGACTCTGGGTGGCCACAATCTTGGCGGACACATCCTTCTCTTGTTTCACCTTTGTGCTTTGTGGAGCGGATAGTGAGGAAGGAGTGAGGGCCTGTTCGCTTCACGTTCAGCGACTGGCGGGTGAACGGACTTGGCGCCAACGCGTGTTTCCTGCGCAGGGATGCGGGACCTGTGACGACCCCGGGCAGTCACGGTTACCAGGTGGAGGAGCAGGCAAACGCACCACACACATTTTATTACTTTCATTTTATTTATCCTGGTTATTTTTTTATTTTTTATTTTTTTTAAACCTGGTGTTGGCTTAGCGGTTAGGGTGCCGGCTTGGGATCCGAGGATCCTGGGTTCGAATCCCGTTCGATCGCTGAATTAACGCCAGGGGGGTTGATTCAGCCTGTCATCCTTCTGAGGTCAGCAAATTGAGTACCAGCTTGCTGGGATGAATGATCACGGTGTTTTTTTTTTCTTTTTTCCTTTTCTTTTTTTCTATGCTGAATCGAGGCTCGTGAAAGAGCTGACAACCACGAGGGAAAGACAGCACAGGGGGACCACGAGGGAAAGACAGCACATGGGGACCACGAGGGAAAGACAGCACATGGGGACCGCGAGGGAAAGACAGCACATGGGGACTGCGAGGGAAAGACAGCACATGGGGACCGCGAGGGAAAGACAGCACAGGGGGACCGCGAGGGAAAGACAGCACATGGGGACCGCGAGGGAAAGACAGCACATGGGGACCACGAGGGAAAGACAGCACATGGGGACCGCGAGGGAAAGACAGCACATGGGGACCACGAGGGAAAGACAGCACATGGGGACCACGAGGGAAAGACAGCACATGGGGACCGCGAGGGAAAGACAGCACAGGGGGACCGCGAGGGAAAGACAGCACATGGGGACCGCGAGGGAAAGACAGCACATGGGGACCGCGAGGGAAAGACAGCACATGGGGACCACGAGGGAAAGACAGCACATGGGGACCGCGAGGGAAAGACAGCACATGGGGACCATGAGGGAAAGACAGCACATGGGGACCATGAGGGAAAGACAGCACATGGGGACCGCGAGGGAAAGACAGCACATGGCCTGGGGACCGTGAGGGAAAGACAGCACATGGGGACCACGAGGGAAAGACAGCACAGGGGGACCGTGAGGGAAAGACAGCACATGGGGACCACGAGGAAAAGACAGCACATGGGGACCGCGAGGGAAAGACAGCACATGGGGACCACGAGGAAAAGACAGCACATGGGGACCGCGAGGGAAAGACAGCACATGGGGACCACGAGGGAAAGACAGCGCATGGGGACCGCGAGGGAAAGACAGCACATGGGGACCATGAGGGAAAGACAGCACAGGGGGACCGTGAGGGAAAGACAGCACATGGGGACCGCGTGCTGTTTACATGGGGCTGTTTTACTGGCACCACGCCGCCATAAGCCATGCGGTCAAGCCGAGGAAGAAGGGGGCGGGGCCACAAGACCATGGTGTGGCACGTCGGATCGTCAGCAGAGGTGGAGTCAGCGAGCCCTTTGCCGGCCAACCAGCGCCGCGGTGAGCCAACCGGCAGGCGTATCATCGGAGCCGGCGGCTTGATTCCGACACGGACAATAAAAGCGGCTACGAGGGACTGCTTCATGAGTTGGGTGAGAAGGTACCAGAACAGTTGAGGGAGAAGACGTGATCAGGCAGATGAGTGAGTGTCCGCCCGTGTGAGATACGAGACCAGAAGCTGCCGCTGGCTGTTCACTTCCAGCCCGGAGCGTGGACCTGGAGCGGACCTCAATGCTGTGCCTCTGCCCGAACCTTCCAGCCCTGCTGTCCCACCTGGACCTTCTCCCTCTTCCAGTCATTCCTGCCTGCCATTCCCTGTCGTGTGAGTCTGTCTGTTTGTTTGTCCTGGGGTATAATATAAGACTGTTTCAGGCTGCCCTGTGTATCTTCTTCTTCTTCGTCCTGTATATTACTTTCGTTTCTTCTTCTTTGGTTTTGGTTTTGTACATCATTAATAAATGTCTTATTTCTTACCCTTTTGGTTTCATTCTCCCCCGATCGCTTTAGTCCCTTCTTCCCATTGAGTACCTGTGGCACGATTTGGCCAACGTTCGGAGTCAGGTTCGTCTCTTGCTAATGGCTCGAATCGCGGATTGCTAAACCGCTCGGCAAATACCATCTTGTCCGTGGTTCGAACGGTACTTGTATCGCTGCTTTGCGGAGGGATTGGTAAAGGTATTCGGAAGAACACCTTGACCAATAACCCTGACCAATTTCATGCTGCAAAGGAGCGTTATAAATACCAGGACTAGAGACGGCCAGCTTAACATAACAATTGGTAGTCAGGAGTTGGGATTTAGAACCTGGGACTAAATTTATTCAGACCAAATTTTGGACACCAATTGTGCTATTGGCCGTAACAATTGGTGTCGAGGAGTTGGGATTTGTACCCGAACCAAATTTTTAAAAAACATCTAAAAGTTTGGTCAAAATTTGGAGCGGCCGAAATTTTTATTAACACCACTAAATTTAAATCGTGCCATGGATGATCAAGGTGATCGGGTGCCGGTAGGGGAGAATGAGGAGGTAGAGGCGGCCCAGGACCCCAGGGAAGCAGTGGGAATAATGGAAGAGGCGAGCAATGAGGATGCGGTAGCGGGGGTTGCAGTTCCACAAGATGGCGGCGCCTCACACTTGGCCGCGGTAGCCGAGCCCGCTGTACCAGCGGGCTTCAACATGCAAGCCCTCATGGCGCAAATCATGAGTGGATTGGGAAGGCTAAATGATAAGATCGACACTCAGGGTGAGCAATTGGGAAACCGCATACAAAAATGTGGGGAGGACATAGACCGCATGGCGAGCGGGAGAGGCACATCAGTACGCAGCGAGGTAACGTGACTCGAAGAGCGCGGATTGAGCGAATTGGAGCAAGGCGCAGGTAACTGGACGGGTATCGAGATCGCAACCCGGGGTATGGGGAAGCCGGCGACCGCCGAAGTGGAGAAAATTTTATTAGAGCCCGTTGTCGTCGAGCTGAATGAAGAAAAAGAAATAATCAAAATTGGGTTGGAAGAGACGCCGGACTTAGAAAAGCACTCGCGGGGTGAAGAAATGGATAATGTTCAAAGTCCGTGCTCGCATCATGATGTCGTGCTGCATAATCCTTATAAAGATTTGCAGGTGCGTGTGGAGCGAAGAAGAAGAACCCCGAAGGTGAGACGGGTTGTGTGTGGTGCTAAGAGGTTTTGCGGGAAGGTGTTTAGCGCAAAAAGAATTTTCGCGTGTTTGGGATCGAGACGGCACCCGGGCGCTCGTAAAAGGTCCATGGTGCGCGTTATGGATGGCAATGGCGTGCGTGTGAGGAAAAGGTGTGTGAAGGTGAACGGCACGCGTGTACGAATGGCGTCGGAGCTCGAGTGTATTACTAAGAGCGAGGGAGAGTGCACAACAGAGTATGGGAGTGATACCGAGTGCGAGCGAGAATGCACGTCGGAGTGTATGTGTGATGCGAGTGATGCTGAGAGTGAGATGGATGAGGAGCGGGTGCGAGGAGGCACACCTGAGTTGATTGTGGCGCGTGTGCGGGCGGGCACATCGGAGCACGTGAGTGGGTATGTGCAGGAGTGCACACCCGTGGTAGTGGTTACGAAGTACGTAACGGGGGAGAGTGCACGCGAGAAGTGTGCGCCAAGGTGTGTTATGGAGTGTGCGGACAGCGAGTGGTGTGTAACAGAGTGCGGTGGTGGAATTGACGGAGAGTATGGGATGTATGAGCAACGGACGGAACGAGTGGTGTGAGCATGTACGGGGAGCATCGACGTTAAACGGGATAGCGTTCAGACCGACGTATAGCCGACGCGAGCTCCTGGTCCGTGCCAGGCTTTGTGTATTGCGGGTCGGCGGGGATCGGTGTCGCGTCGCTCCTGTTCGGAGCGTCGTGCACGATCCGCGCCGGGCCCCGCCCTGCACGGTCGCGTCCGCGCTTTGCCGGTGTCAGGGAATTTGTACTGGGGGACTCACAGGACTCCAACGACCGGACACAGGTTACAAAAGGTCTAGTTTATTAAACTGTATTCACTTCATCCAATTACCAAAATGATACCGCATAATATAATGGATCAGGTTAACTCTTTTCGCTGGTCCTTCTCGTTCATCCGACACTCCCGTTCGGTCAGCGCTTCACGTAGCAAGTACTCGTTCATTCCATCGTTCCGTCGGGCAGGGCTTCTGAGGACAAGTGTACTTTACTCAACGTTTGCTCTCGTTATATCGCCAAACTGGACTTAATCTCCTCTCCGCTAATGTCCCGAGGTCATGCATCGCACCGAGTCCTGGCATCAGCTCGCTCCCCTCCTGCTGTGATTTCCATTTACACAGCAGGGGGGGGTGCTCTAGCCTGGGGCCTTGACCAGGTGTTTCAAGAGATTACATTGTTCATACACATAAAATGTATCTGCTTTGTTACCAGGTTAATTAATAAGTTACCAGGGCCAATCAATATGTTACACTGAGTTACACTTCCACAATTCCCTCATCTTTTTGTTTTTGTTTATATTAACCATTAATCTAAACATCAATATAAGTAAACAATCAATCACTACTAGTAAACATCATTACAAGTATAAGTAAATAATCAATCACTTTGGTAATCAAATTCCCTTAGGCATACACCGTCATCCTGCAAGAATCACAAAACATTTCGTTGGTCATTGACTTCTTCCATATCGTTCAATCTATTGCATTTGCATCACAAATATATTTTCAAAACAACACTTCACCATCACCAAGATACAACAATTTCACTTCATTTTCAAGTTTTGTACAGCATCTGCACCATCTGGCAAAAAACGTTTGCCTCCACACAAATGTTGACTTTGTTTGAAAGGAAGGGCTGATCACTTGTGTTTGAATCCAGGTATGAAGCATTTTCTCCTAATATCTTCATAGCTCCTGCACTACTTCGTGTAGGATTTCGCTGTTGTGGTAACACTGCGGAGTCATAGACTGACCCTTCTCTCCATGTAGCATTCTTGCCACTTTTTGCTGTGAACCATGATTGGCCAGCAAGATGTGGAACAGGGATGCCGGATGCATCCACACTGATGTTGGGACCATGGTGTTCAGGTCATTCATGGTCCTTACCAGGAGCAACCAGCAGAATCGTGCACAGCTGTTGTGACAAGGGCACAGCCGTTTTTGCAGCTCCATGCTGGTTCCCCGGACGTTGGTGAAGTAATAACATATGTCCCCGCATTTCACAGAGGTTGCAGGTAAAATGTCGTTGTCCTGCAACTTCTGATGTGGTGAATGTTCGAAGTCTTCGAACAAGAGTAAGTGATCGCCTTTCTTTCATATGTTGCAGTGTGATCCAGGCAAATGGTCACATAAATTTCCTTGGTGAAGGTAAGCATTCATCTCCAAGTTACACGGGAGAATGTCTTCATCATTCTTTGAGAAAGAGGGTGTATGCCACGATTAACTTCATTTTTTTAGCCACAAATTTTCTTTCTCGAACTTCTTCCCAATTCCGTTAGCAATCCCTCCAAAATGTGATCTCGTCTTATCTTTATGCTCAGTCATATCTGAATCTGCTTTCCGCACACACTGAATCAGATAGGGTACATCTTACCATGAAATCAGCATAATCATGTATATCTTCCGACAGTTTCACATTCAACAATTTGTTGTTTTTCCTTAACTCAAAAAGTTATATTCATTTATATGCGTCACACAAATAATATTCAATCAGGTATGTATTTTATTACTAAACTAAGAATAGCATTGTATATGATTACAATCACAAACGGGAATACCTAATTCCCAACAACAATTTTTCCAAACCAACAAATTAAGCATAATGTATTATTACCATAATTCCTCTCCACTTTTTCTTTTCCCTCTTTTTTTTTTTTTTTTTTTTTTTTTTTTTCTAACAGTGTGTCACTCGTGGTGATATGAGTTCATTGATATTGTAATTGACACAACTCATAACATTGTCGTTATGCCATTATCTTAATTCTACTGTATTCATTTGCAACATCACTTGATTTAGTCTTTTAATCTCAGTATTTATGTCGCCATAAAAGTCTTCCTTTTCTGGTTCCACATTTCTTTCCTCATTTGTCACTTCATGCGTTATCATCGTGTTGTTGGTTACCTTATTCAAACACACCGTCACTAAGGCTTTCAAGCAAGCCACCACTAAAACAATTGCCAATATAACTACTAAACCAACAAACAAGTCTGCTACTCCTTGTATATATTCATATCTATGACATAGTTATATGTCGATGACATTTAACATTATATACCAAACTAACAAGCTTCCTAAAAGGTAAATAAAGAAAATCCCTTAATATGTAACATAATCAGATTATTTGTCTTACCCTGATCCCCCTATCTCCCGGGGTTGAACTCAATCCCCTGATCATGAGTGTAGTTGTGATACATTTTTTCACTCATGTTGTATTTATATCAGCAGGTAATTGTATGTCATGTAGGCAAATAAATGTCACTATTCCAAGTAGGAATATCACATGTTGAAAATATAATGTTTATCAATGCAAGGGGTGTTAAAATGTAATTCAAATGACTGTAAATCATGACTATCATTTTTCTACCACTGAATGTTCTGCTGGGCTGCTAGGTGCAGCCTCATTTTCTGTGGGATCGTCCACCTTAGCCCCATGTGCTTGCTTGCAATGAGAGGCATGAATCCAACTTTCTATTTTGGGTCCATATTTGTTTCTATTCTTATCAATCTCCTATGGTTTATCAATTCGTTCCAAGATACCGCAACCAAAGGTTTTAACCAAAGCTCCACCAAACTATTTCCAATTTGAACAAAAATGCCAGTGAAACAATGATTCGAAGGATTAACTTCAAGGGGTCAATAAATTTATTCTATAGCCAGATCTAATTTTCCCATCCAATAGTTTGCCTTGCCACATGTCATATTATAACACCTTAATAAACCTTCGAAAAAATGTTTCCCATCTCAACAAATTTCCTTTTTTACAAATAGCCATGTGTAACTTACGTATTTAACTACAATTTCCTCTCAATTTGTTTGGCCTAACTGGCCGCAAAAGTGGCTGCCAGCATGCAGTACCGTTTTTATCTACCAAGGAAGTGTTCCACACAAGACCTCTACCAAAATGTTGTTTGTAAAAACAAATCTGGGATTTCTGATTACATGGATGCACACTCTCAGGACATTTTCAGGCTGCTGTTAACAATCCACTACGATGACTTAATTCCTTTACCCACAATCAAATAATTAGTACAAATTGAGGATATTATCCCTATCACATTCTTTTATAGATTCATTATGTTGGATCTAATTTTTTCCAATAATTTTCCACTGCTGTAAGGCGGAACAATAGCTCTCATAAGTCTTAGTAATATCGTACTTAATTTGCCCAGCAGAGAATAATTTATTTACTATCCTTTCTCATCTGTTAACCAGTGACTTTGTTTAAACTCCAGAACTGAAAAACCCACAATAGTTCAAACCAGCAAAATTTTCTTTACTCTTTTCCCATATCATCTATGCCTAAAACACATCCATACATACAGCACAATTTATATGCTGATAAAATTCAAGTTTATATATATAAAATCCATGAGCAGAGTATTCTGGGAAGTCAGTGTAAGACCTCTCCCAAATTTGGATGATTTTGTACTTCCTCATTTCCTTTTATGAAGCTCATATCCATAAATAGATGTTATTCTCATATACATTCTATCAAAAATGGAATCCCAAAATTACTCACAATTTTACTATTAATTAATGGCTGCTCATAACCCAGCACAAAAAAATTTTATTTTTTATATTCCATTTCCCTTGACAAAAGAGATAATGTTCATAATCAAATTATATTTCTATTTTATTTTACGGATTCTCTGGATATTCAATCCCATCCACATATCCCAATCCCATCCACATATAACTATCCATTTCCAGACAGGCACACTGTCGGTGTCAACAATCTTGTAAGATTGATACACAAAAACACACACACACATGCATTATGCATATTTGTTTGCGTTGGAACCATTATTTACAGATCAGATGGGTGTCAATTTTATTTCAATTTCATAAAATTTGTCAATCAAATTCAAAATGCTTATAGACAAATAAACCAAAAGTCCATTCTTAGAAAACCCTTATGATGTCAAATTGAAATTACCCTTTCTGCCTTCACAATAATCTATCCAAATTTTGACTACACACCCATTTGCATGTCAGTCGACCATTGACCTATCAATCGTGCGGAACAATAGTCCGAAATTCCCACCTGATCATCATGTGACTCTTGTTACTTGGTTTTCCAACAATTGCAACGCAATTGTTCCAAACTTTGTAAATTTAAAATTGCTGTGCCCAAAATAGAAGATCCAATTTTGGCATTTGATCAATTAATTATTAATTTGTTAACAAGCAAAAAGAAAAATGAATCATTCTTGCTCTGAAAACTTTTCAGACACAAGAATCATTGACAGTTGTTCATGTTTGTCCAGTAATCGAATCTGTTGAGGCCAATCATCATTTGGGATTTGCAGCAATGAAGGCCTAATCATTGTCTGAGGTACCGGTAAGCACTGGTACCCTTGATCTTGGTTTGCCCCATGACCTTGTCTTCCTGTTGACATACGGACATCTTCTTCTCCAATGTCCCATCTTTCCACACTCGAAACACCGGTTTCTGTCGTTGTCTGATCTGTGCGCCTGTGCACTTGTATTGCTGGGCTGCATCTCTACATCCCTGAGTTGCCACTGCAATCTCTCGTTATCTCCTGAAACACGAAAAAATTCTCTGTACCGTCCTTTTTGGGGAGACAACTGGAAATCAGATGGGACAACTGTGACTTTCATTCCTAATTTCGAGGGCAGTTGTGCATTTGTCTCCTCCACTGTATCCTGTATCCTTTTTATTTTAAGTTCTAGTTCCGTTATCCGTTCTTGCTGTTCCCGTTGTCTGGATTCACCATCCCAAAGATGGAATGCAAGCCAGTCTACCGTTAGATTCTGTCTCTTCCTGGCTTTCAATCTTTGTTCCAATCTTTCCAATCGACTTCGCTCAAATGTACCATCTCTTGGAAACTCCTCATCATGTCCCTTTGTCCACAAATACCAATTCTCGACCTGCCTTATAGCTTCGGCACCATAACGGTCGTACATATGATGTGTACAAGTACCTTTTTGTGGAATCTCTGGTTGTCCTTGTGTGTTCTTGCAGGCTCCATTTCCCATTCTGCCTTTTATCAAAGTAGCGTTGGATGTGTTGTAGCTTGTTCCAGGTTCCTCTAAAGCTTCACTCGTACCTCCAGGAAGGATCTCTCCACCTGTTCGCACGGTGATTTCCAGAGAATCTCCCTCAGCTGTGGCTTTTGCACAATCCAATCTCACAGATCAGTATTTGCAGATGAGCCGGAGGGTCAGTATGAAGTGGGTGAATCCTCAGGTGTCCGCTCTGTTTGACGGGGAAATCACACAATGGTAACCGCACATATATATCTGTATATAAACTCACCACCTTGCTCAATTTTCCCAGGTTGTCTCCACATTGATAATATCTCGCAAAGATATCAAAGCTTCTTTCTTGAGACCGCATTTTCATCAATCAAACAATCAATATATTCAATTCAATTTATTCAGTTCAATTTATGCAATTAAATTCAATCAATTAGATTCAATCAATTAACAATTCAATCAATTATTCAATTTCAATTAATTCATCA
This sequence comes from Myxine glutinosa, assembly GCF_964187855.1. NCBI lineage: Eukaryota > Metazoa > Chordata > Myxini > Myxiniformes > Myxinidae > Myxine > Myxine glutinosa. The sequence continues at coordinate 97,832,959 of NC_136265.1, forward strand.
ATATTCATCAATAAATCAAATTAATCATTTTGAATGACTCCTTGCATAAGCCCTTTCCCCAATGATGTCAGGACAGGTCCATCCATTGACTGAGATCGAATTTCATCGGTCGTCACCTCGGATTCGTACCTCATGTCAATTGATGAATCGCCGTCCTGTCCTAGGGTCATATCTGACATATTTTCCCATTTTGCCTGGTCTCCACAAATTTTTCTTTGCAACCACTAAAGGCAACTCATCCTTCATTCGTGAGACAGCCAAAATGGATGCCAGATATTAAAGTTCTTTGGGAAAAATATCTCATCATTTTCCTTTTAATAGTACCCAAAATCTCTTGGCAATATAAATTTCGTAAAACTCCTGAAATGGGACTGTCAAATTCCTTCAATCATGCTAAATTTTGAAACTCCATCGCTTGTAATACCCAATTTATCCCATAGGGCTTGAAAGTTCTTTCCCAAGTTCATGCAATCATTCTGCATTTGAACCCTATGATATCATTCATAATAATCATCATGATTTTATAGTCATGGTCCTATCATAATCATCTATTTAAACGAACATTTCCTTTATCACCACAGCTATGTGGTATAATCAACAATAGAATAAAACTGTACATAGCAACAGGCTACCTCATGGCCACTTAGTATACCTATTGACAATAAGTCATAACAATATCGAATAATCATTGAACAATTCAAAAATCGCTTCCACTGCTCTAGCCGCAGCATCCGTGATATTTGTTTGCTCATTCCCTATTCCTGATTCGTCATCAAGGATCTCCATCATCACACAGCGTACTTAATTCCGCATTTTAATGAGAATTCAACAGGAATTTACGACTCAAAGGAAAAAGAACGAGCAGACCTTTTGCAGGATGATCGTTACAAAATCGTTACATATATTAAAGTATTTCTAATGTCGACAAATCATATCTTAATTCTTGCAAGATTTGGTTCTTTGAATAAATCACAGCACCGGGAGAACCAGCTCCAAAAATGGATCTTTGTGTTTATTCAGCACCCTAGTAATTGGTTCTTTGTGTACTAATTACACAGCACCCAGGCCCCGCTCATATGGATCTTTGTGCAGCGCTACACAGCACCTGAGCAAAAGGGGTTTCATCTACATTTTCCCTATCTGGTGTACCATCCGTGATATTTGTCTGCTCATTCACTATTCCTGATTCGTCATCAAGGATCTCCATCATCACACAGCGTACTTAATTCCGCTTTTTAATGAGAGTTCAACAGGAATTTACGACTCAAAGGAAAAGAACGAGCAGACCTTTTGCAGGACGATAACTGGAATTAGTCGTGAAAATATATCCAAAATACTCAAAATAGACACCCACAAAAATAAACAACAAACCCAAACAAACCCAAGGTCGACCATATTACACAATAAATTACATCATTTCAGCATCGTATTGATTGCTGAAATATTCCAGGGTTTATACACACCTTAAAAGAGGTATGCGTGGTGTTGCCCCCTCCCACGTTTATTCCAGGGTTTATACACACCTTAAAAGAGGTATGCGTGGTGTTGCCCCCTCCCACTTTTAATTCCTCATTAAATCGTTTCCATTTAAAAAACATCGCCTTTACTGCTCCAGTCGCAGCATTTGTCACTTTGTTTGCTCATCCGCATGACCAAAACGAAATAAAGGGAGCTCAACCATTACACTGCGCTTTTAATGGCGCATGCCATAGAAACTCAACGCAATTTCGACTCGGCCAGCAAACGAGCAAATTGTGCAGGATGTTAACTGGAATTAGTCGTGAAAAATATATCCAAATTCACAAAAATACACACCCACACAAATAAACAACATTTATTCCGTTTAACAGAACAAACATTTCCTCTATCATGACATGCATGTCTTCAAAATTATATGCCCAAGAGAAAAAGTAAAATTAATTAAAACTGCGGGCAGTGATGATCCGGGGACCATACCGCTCCATCCTGATTGGACGAGTGCGTGCTAGAGTCGTTAACAACGACAGTCCAGATCCGATTGTTCAAAATTTCAACTCAATCGATCGAAAAATGAATGCAGGGATGCATTTTAAAGGTGCAGTGGCACTAACTGAGTTGCCACGAATATGGCCACGAAATTGCCAATATGGCCAATATGACAAAATATTTTCCTTAATCAATTGGCTCATAGCATAACCAATCTGTAAGTATTTCATCCGAAGATGTATCTCTGAGGACTTTTAATTAAATAAGTCATTTATAAATCAACGAGTTAATTTATTAAATGATTAATCAATAATCAATATTTTCCTTGACAGCCACCTCACTTGGTCAGTGTCATGTCCAAATATCAGCTTCCTTACTCAACAGGTGCCTGAGTTAATGTAATGTAATTACTGTAATAAGATTACTGCAATTACTGTAATGATTACTGTAATTACTGTAATTACCGGAACTGTAATTACTGTAATTACCTCAGGTAATTAGCATCAGCAAAACACAACATTTGAATGTTCCCAAAACGTTGGAGCAAAACGTTGCAACAACGAAAGTGAAACGTTGTGGCGACATTGTGGAAACGTTTTACAACAACATTATTTCAATGTTGCAGGAAAGTAATGTGAAAAACGTTCCCAAAAATGTTCTCTCTTTTTCTGTCTCTCTTTCTGTCTGTCTGTGTCTCTCTCTCACTTTCTGTCTCTCTCTATGTGTCTGACTATCATCTTTATCTCTGTTTGTCTCTATGTCTCTCTTTCTTTCTTTTTCTGTCTATCTCTCTCTGTCTGTCTCTCTTTCTCACTTTTTCTCACTCTGTCTATCTCTTTTTGTCTGTCTCTCTCTATGTGTCTGACTATCATTTTTATCTCTGTTTGTCTCTATGTCTCTCTTTCTTTCTTTTTCTGTCTATCTCTCTCTGTCTGTCTCTCTTTCTCACTTTGTCTCACTCTGTCTATCTCTTTTTGTCTGTCTCTCTCTATGTGTCTGACTCTGACTATCATCTTTATCTCTGTTTGTCTCTATGTCTCTCTTTCTTTCTTTTTCTGTCTATCTCTCTCTGTCTGTCTCTCTTTCTCACTTTGTCTCACTCTGTCTATCTCTTTTTGTCTGTCTCTCTCTATGTGTCTGACTCTGACTATCATCTTTATCTCTGTTTGTCTCTATGTCTCTCTTTCTTTCTTTTTCTGTCTATCTCTCTCTGTCTGTCTCTCTTTCTCACTTTGTCTCTTTGGTCCATTCGCAAAGCCAAAACGAACGACCACAGAACCCTCGCCATTAATATCTATTGTAAGCGTGCCAAATCAATAAGTATCAATTTTTTTTCTATGAGCCTCGACCAGAGAGTGGTTGCTACTCACAAAACACCATTTCCTGTAATTATCTCTCACTAGGGCATGCCCGTACTATATATATATCTAAAATTATATCCCCCGCCGAGCAAGTCGCTGGCTCCAAGTCGAGTGCTTTGAACAAAAAAAAGAAGTACTCTAAACGGTGGTTTTTTATTCAACCGTGAAGCATGTCTCAAAGGCTTCGTGATGGACCTGGACAAAATTTGATGCAATTTTTTTTTTCAATCGCCATCTTTCATCATAATTCTGGACCGGCATGAGGGGGGGTTGTCTGTCATGAATTTATAGGCATGGCGGGAAAACTGAAAAAAATTATTTATTTAAAACGGGTGTACACGATTGTACACGTGTACGGACGGACCTTACCGAACCGGCAAACAAGTCGCTTCATGCACATCAGTGGTGCGTTTCTTCGTGGCGCGTGTCAGAAGAATTACACAGCGCAGGAAAAATACGTATTTACAGAAATCGTTAAAAAAAAACTCGGATAATCGCTAAAATCGTTGTGGCCGGTGTACCATATTGGAAATATATATATATATAAATATAATTCCGTTTCCCGGTTCCCTGTCGCTCGCCGAGCGCCGATCAAGTCAAGTGCTTCGAACAAGTGCAAAAAAAAGTAGTACTTTATCCGTGTCCGGGTGGGTAAACGAGTGTACCGGCCTTACACGTCCTGGAAGCAAGCGGTCGCAAGGTGCACACTTGCTTCGTTTGCTTCCAGGTTACAGTAAGGCCCTTTAATAACCAGCGCAAAAATATGTATTTACAGAAATCATTTAGAAAAAAACGAATAAATTGCTACAGTCGTTTATCGAAATCCCATTCGTGATGGCTCACGCCACCTATATCGCGGCATCGGTGCGCAAAGAAGCCCCAGTTCACCTGCTCCCCCATGTATGTACCCATAACTTCCAAGTTCGTAAATCATATTGGACCAAACAAGACACACTCACCTTTTAAAGAAGACTTGTTTGTGTGTACAATTGATGTCAGCGGTGCCTCCAAGATTGTCAGGGAATTTGTACTGGGGGACTCACAGGACTCCAACGACCGGACACAGGTTACAAAAGGTCTAGTTTATTAAACTGTATTCACTTCATCCAATTACCAAAATGATACCGCATAATATAATGGATCAGGTTAACTCTTTTCGCTGGTCCTTCTCGTTCATCCGACACTCCCGTTCGGTCAGCGCTTCACGTAGCAAGTACTCGTTCATTCCATCGTTCCGTCGGGCAGGGCTTCTGAGGACAAGTGTACTTTACTCAACGTTTGCTCTCGTTATATCGCCAAACTGGACTTAATCTCCTCTCCGCTAATGTCCCGAGGTCATGCATCGCACCGAGTCCTGGCATCAGCTCGCTCCCCTCCTGCTGTGATTTCCATTTACACAGCAGGGGGGGGTGCTCTAGCCTGGGGCCTTGACCAGGTGTTTCAAGAGATTACATTGTTCATACACATAAAATGTATCTGCTTTGTTACCAGGTTAATTAATAAGTTACCAGGGCCAATCAATATGTTACACTGAGTTACACTTCCACACCGGGCAAGGCGACCGGCCCGGTTCAAGGGAAGGTAGGAGGGATCGGAACGGCGCCCCTTGGTGGTGGCGGCGTTCCGGCCTGGCAGGATTGGGCCATCGGGCAGGAGACCGAAAGGCCCCGCGCCGGGATGGTGCTTTAAACCTTGGCCCAACCAAACCTCCTCCCCTGAACCGAATGCCGGACGGACCAAACCTGCAGGCGACCAAACCACCCGTATGCATTGCGCGGCTTTGCGAAGCCGAGCTTTGAACATGCATGGACGTACCGAGAGGCTCAAGTTTAATGGACTGTGATGATGATAGTGTGTTGATTCGAAATTGGGAAGAGTGAATAGGATTGGCAAATATGATTGGCAAATTTGACGGGCAAAAAAAAAAAAGATTGGCAGCAATGATTGGCAAATTTGATTGGCAGAAATTGGATGGGCAAAATTGATAATGGGAGATGCCCGATGTGGAGGGATGGTAAATCCACCATCCCTCACATCCACCAAGGCACATGAGCAATAGTTTATGGGGTTTTGGCTGTGCAAACTAGCCTGGGAGGGTTAGGATAAAATGATAGGAATTTAGAGAAAGATGACAATAGGTAACATTAGATTTAAGTAGCGACATGATACCTGTAGAGGGGACGTAGCAGATTAGTGGATTATAATGACATGGGAGCGCTTAGTATAAGGGAAGACGGCGGGCGCGAGTTTCAGAAGGGAGTAGTCAGCTTAGATGATGCAGTGTATGAGTGAGTAATTGTGATTGTGTATTGCATTGCATGAATGAGCCTGGGAGGAAAGACGGGTGCACGAGCCACCAGGTGAGTGAGCAAGTGCGGGTGAAGCACAGGTGTATGGAGAATGGTTGTGTGAAATAGCTGGTATGGAATAAATGGAGTATGGAATGAATGGTGTGGAGTGAGTAGTGTGGAATACGTGGAGTGGAGTGGTTGATGCGAAAGGAGTGGATGGGGAAGATGGACCCCTTTCACAAATCCCCGGGGAGGGTAGTTTAAAAGTAGGTAGAGGGTATAGGTAAATTGTGGTTGGATATTGGCATCTGTGGTGCGTGTGGTAGAATGGTGTTTAGATGGGTGCATTCGTGAAGTGGAAATGGCTGGGCCTGTGGCCTGTTCGTGTGTGTGTGGTTAAATGGGCACTCCGCCACTGTTAGGATGTCAGCCAGGTGAGGCTGCAGGTGGGCTCTGGGAGCCAGTAGAGTGGTTCAGTGGGGCCCGAGGATCCGGAGGACGGACCCGGGTAGCCCGACGCCAGAGAGGGCGGTAGTGGGGTAAGGGAGCCAGAGGGCCTTCCCCAGATAGGTTAGGGAGAGGAGCTCGGCAAGCTCGGGAGGCAACTGCAGTGGCGGAGGTGTGTAGGTGAGTTGACCTGCTGGTGAGCCACACGACCCAGCCCTGAAATTGTGCAAAGGCACAGGGAGGAGAATCAGCGGAGCGAGACCCCAAATTGGTGAGCACCACAGATGGTCAGTGGGAATTGGTTTTTAGAACCGCATACTGTAAGATGGCCAATGGTTTTGCAGGGAAAGACCCCGGGTAGAGTAAAGGTGTTAAAGTCATTTAGAAGTATAGTTAGGATTGAATTCTCTTCGCACCATCTACATCCACTCACCAAGGTGACAAGACTCCACACCATGTGATTTTTGAAATGTTTGGAATGGTGAGACGCATCATGACGTGGGGGTGACATTGTGCTTGTTTATTCCATCTCTTCCTCCTTATGATGGATTGATGGCAAATTTGGATTAGAGGGATTGTTAAACAATTTGGTATTAGGGGAGATATGGGGAAGACGAGACGATAGCGACGAATTTGTAAATGTGTCGAGTTTTGTAAATACGGGGTAAGGGCAAGAGTAGGGTAGGTGATGGGGGGGGGTGGGGGTGGGGGGTGACGTACGGTAGGGACGAGCTTTCTCCGCTCACTCCCATGCGCACCTCGCCTTGCATTGCCTTGGATTAATGTGTACCCTTGTGACCTTGCTCCGATGCTTGCTGTGTCCTTTCCTTCCCCACTCACGGCTTGTTCTTTTGGGTCCGGGGGAGGGGGGGCGGCTGGGGAGGGGGGGGGGGGGAGTGCGCAGGTTGCCACACTTGTGTGCCCGAGCCGCCGCTGCACAGCCTGCCTGGACCGGAACACCACACCGATGGACCCCACGTGTTGGGGCCTGGCCCCTCTGCTGGGCCTGGCCCCTCTGCTGGGACAGGCCATGATGGCCAGAGCAAAGCTTGCTTGCGGACCACGGAGAGGTGGCCCTTTTTGCCATACAGGTGGACCACACTTAGTTGGCCCCTGTTGGCCCTAAATAAAAATGTATGCGTTGTGTGCCTTTTTATTATTTTCAAATAGGCTGCAAGCCACAAGACCAAGAATAACAACAAGAAACATCGGACCAGCAGAGCAGGGGAAGCAGGAGCTGACAACCAGGTCAACAGGTTGTGTTTTTTTATTGAAATGTGTGAAATGAGCACTGGATGGTGCTTTGGTGCTTTGGTGCTTTGTGCTGCTCTTGTGCTCGGGGGTGCACTGCAATATCAATTGTGCATCCCCGGGAATTTGAGTATGGTGTATCGGTGCAGTGCAGTGCATGCTCCTTCCTCTTTTCAAAAGATATTTTGTCTCCCAAAATGACAGGTCCTGAGTTTGCAGTGTAAATACAAATTAGTGTTTTGTAAATAATGCTCCCCACCGGCTTTATGTATAGTTTGCGAACCATTCCGCAATTCGGTTATCCTGTGGGTGTGAGTCTGTTAGGCAGGATGCAACGCGGCAGGGGGACATATTTAATTGTTTTAAAACTGTCGCACTCAGTCCAAGGTTAATAGTAGAGGGCTACGACATCTGAGTGTTATATTAAGTAAAGTTATTTCGGGTCGGGACGGCCCTAGAGGAAAGGACGGGTGCTGTGTTATGGTTTTTAGAACCTTCACTAGTAAATTTTAGTAAATGTTTCCCTTATAAATGGTCCCCTGTAAATATCCCCATCAATTGGTTTTGTTAAAGATCGCACCCTAGTTAGTCCATGTACAACACGTAGCGAACCATAGGACCTCTCTGGAGTTATTTCATTATTGTGTGTTTCAGTAAAGGATCTCTTCCCAATAGCTGAATCTGCGTTGCATTAATCAAACTAGGGCATTGCCCGTACTATATCTATATCTAAAATTATATCCCCCCCCTCTATTTACATGAAATGGTTTGGTCCAAAGCGAACGGCTTCCGGAGTTTGGTAAAGAAATCGCCATCGTGTGCACAAACGCGCAGGAAAGCGAATGAATCGCAAATTCGTTTTTATTAGTTTTAAAACATAGTTTAACGCCAACATAGTTTGCAAACGTGAAATAAATGAATACGCTCTCAAATGTGCCATCCGAGGCAGAGTGTGTCCGCCACGTTCGGCACACGCGATAGTTCGCTGCTCTCTGATTGGTTGAATCGTTTTTTGGACATAGCTCGGTAAGTAATTGTCCGATTAATATGAAACCTTGAAAAGGCACATCCTCGGGTCCCCAGCAATATACCTGGCAAGTTAAAAGTATATCGGACCCGTGGTTGTCGAGAAACAGCGGTCACAGACAAACAAACGTACAAACGTACAAACGTACAAACAGAGATTACTGGAATTATAGATAGATAAGATAAGCCTCTTTCAATTTCCCCAATCGTCTCACCCACTCTTCAAAGTAACAGTCGGGCAGCGTTCGCCGCCGTTTGCAGGGGGCTGTTTTACTGGCACCATGCCGCCAGAAGCCATGCGGTCAAGCCGAGGAAGAAGGGGGCGGGGCCACAAGACCAAGGTGTGGCACGTCAGCTCGTCAGCAGGGGTGGAGTCAGTGAGCCCTTTGCCGGCCAACCAGCGCCGCGATGAGCCAACCTGTAGGCGTGTCATCGGAGCCGGCGGCTTGATTCCGACACGGACAATAAAAGCGGCTGCGAGGGACTGCTTCATGAGTTGGGTGAAAAGGTACCAGAACAGTTGAGGGAGAAGACGTGATCCGGCAGATGAGTGAGTGTCCACCCGTGTGAGATACGAGACCAGAAGCTGCCGCTGGCTGTTCACTTCCAGCCCGGAGCGTGGACCTGGAGCGGACCTCAATGCTGTGCCTCTGCCCGAACCTTCCAGCCCTGCTGTCCCACCTGGACCTTCTCCCTCTTCCAGTCATTCCTGCCTGTCATTCCCTGTCGTGTGAGTCTGCTTGTTTGTCCTGGGGTATAATATAAGACTTTTTAAGGCTGCCCTGTGTATCTTCTTCTTCTTCATCCTGTATATTACTTTCGTTTCTTCTTCTTTGGTTTTGGTTTTGTACATAATTAATAAATGTCTGTTATTTCTTACCCTTTTGGTTTCATTCTCCCCCGATCGCTTTAGTCCCTTCTTCCCATTGAGTACCTGTGGCACGATTCGGCCAACGTTCGGAGTCGGGTTAGTCTCTTGCTAACGGCTCAAATCGCGGATTGCTAAACCGCTCGGCAAATACCATCTTGTCCGTGGTTCGAGCGGTACTTGTCTCCCTGCTTTGCGGAGGGATTGGTAAAGGTATTCGGGAGACCACCTTGACCAATAACCCTGACCAATTTCACCCTGCAAAGGAGCGTTATAAGTACCAGGACTAGAGACGGCCAGCTTAACAGGCCAAGGGGATTACCCCCCCCCCCCCCCCTTGCTAAGGGGAGTGCCGTCTCTGAGATCCGTAACAATATGTTGATGTCATCGGTGCCTCCATTATGATGTCATCATTCGAAAAGTACAAAACTTCATCCAATCAATATGAAATTTGTTGGGCATCATCTTGGGTTAAATTGGTGGAGAAAAAAAAAAGATGTAATCGGTCACGTGATTCGGCCGCCATATTTGTTTTTACACAAAAGCCTTAAAAACCACTAAAAACACGTCTTGGTGACTGTCTGCAATCTCCAATTGTTCTTTCTTGTTATTGTTGAAAAGGAGCTAATTGGAAACATTGGAGAACCTTGACCTTTCCACACGAGAGGGAAGGTGTTGGAGACTGCTTATGGAAGAGATGCAGAACCACTTCGTAATTTATGTAACAAAGCCAGTACGGATTTATGGTTTAATAAATTAAAGGGAGATTGTGTTTCATAAATTAAATGAAAAAGAAAAAATCACAAGCTGGTCAAATGCACATGAAATATGTCCTTCAATCCTGACAAATCTCTCTCTCTCTCTCTCTCTCTCCCTCTCTCTCTCCCTCTCCCTCTCCCTCTCCCTCTCCCCCTCTCTTCCCCTCTCTCTCTTCCCCTCTCTCTTCCCCTCTCTCTTCCCCTCTCTCTTCCCCTCTCTCTTCCCCTCTCACTTCCCCTCTCTTCCCTCTCTCTTCCCTCTCTCTTCCCCTCTCTCTTCCCCTCTCTCTTCCCCCCCTCTCTCTTCCCCCTCTCTCTCTTCCCCCTCTCTCTCTTCCCCCTCTCTCTCTTCCCCCTCTCTCTCTTCCCCCTCTCTCTCTTCCCCCTCTCTCTCTTCCCCCTCTCTCTCTTCCCCCTCTCTGAAAGTACCGCCTGGCAACCTTTTCCCCCTCACATTTTGAATTTTGGGATTTGGCGATTCTTCTTGCCCTTTCCTGTGCAAATACGCTAATTGAATTTGCAAAGAAACTTCACTTTCCTACAGTGTTCAAACTATCTAATGATACAAATGCTCTTCCTTTAAATCTTTAATACAGGTGATTCAGTTCTACTTGCCAGAGTGATGAACATGAACTGAATTCCCATGGATGTGTTCCAGAGGAATGTTGTTGTTCCATCTGATTTTATGAAAAGTGGTTTCTTATTTATGACCTGAAAGTTATTGATGTGGGGAAACTGTCTGCATATCAGCATACCTGTGGCATGGATTACATCCGAGCCCAAATACTCCTTCATGCACATCCTCTGTGCTTATGTGCAAGGCCTTCTCACCAGAGAATGTCTACATCCTAAAATTGCTGAACAGGCCCAGATTTAACATAAATATCTGAACTTTTGAATGTTTTATATGTGGCCAAATCGGCACTCACATCAACATGTTATTATAATAGAGCAAACGTACATGGTTATGTATGTCACTATGTTTATATGCGACTAAAACTTCGTCTTCTTCTTCAAAAAAAATTACCACCCTCTTAATTAACCCTCTTAATTGCGTTAAGACTGCTGAGACCCCTCAGACCTTTGACGACCCTTTAATTCCCCCAAGACCCTACAGACCCCAAAAAACCCCGAAAACCCAAAAGACCCCAAATACCCAAAACACCCCGAATACCCAAAACACCTCAAAGACCCAAATTACCCTTAAAGGCCCAGAGGATCCAAAAGACCCAAATGGCCCTGAAGACCCAAAACACCATGAAGACCCAAAAGACACCAAAATGGTCAAAGATGTCTCCCCCTCTGAAACGCCGTGTGGTGAGGCACGCGGAGCGCGCCGGGTCACGCGAGTGTAATACAATTGCAGTTTTTTTTTTTTTTTTTTTTTTTTGTATACTCGATCGAGGCTCGTTTAAGGTTGTCGTAAGACATGCAATTTTGTTTCATGGGGAGTAAAAGGGTGTGCGCTCATGTGTGGTGAAAGTTTAAATTACTGTGACTGATTTAAAGAGAAGATAAGGCCTCAAGTACAGAGGTACTTCACATATTGGCACTTTGTCAGATCAAGGTACTCAGAGTGGCGTAAACATCAGGAAGAGTGGTATGTTTCCCTCCTCTCTGAAGGTTCACCCACCATGTACGCTCAAGTTGGCTGTGAGAAGGATTCCTGTCATGTGCAGCCGGGATCGGAACAGCCGACTATGCTCGTGTGTGGAATGAAGGTTGAGGAGCCGGAAGGATTTCCCGTGATTCTGCAGATAAAAATTGAGGATGTGAACTCCTTTGGTCTGGAGGAAGAGCAACGTGATCAGCCGAATGGTGAGTTGTGTGTTCTACATCACTTCTGATGAGATCTGCGTTTGTTTAGTGTGCTAATTTTTGTTTACTTGATCGAGGCTCCTGAAAGATTGAGAGCAGAATGGAAGGGAATAAAATGGAAAGAGGAAACAACAGCAGAGTATAAGTGAGCGTGAGATGAAGGGGAGGGGAGAGAAGGATACATGGGGGTGAATAAGCGGCACAGAAGTTGAAGGAAGAAGAGGAAGGGGAAAGTGTGGATGATGAAACCAATCAACGAACAAACCAAAAGAGGTGAGGTGAAAGAGGAAGAGAAAAGATGTGAAAGAGGAAGAGAAAAGATGTGAAAGAGGAAGAGAAAAGATGTGAAAGAGGAAGAGAAAAGTTGTGAAAGAGGTGAGGTGAAAAGAGGTGAGGTGAGAGGTTGGGGGAGATCACAATGACCTGGAAAAAGGGAATGCTTTGCAATGGGGTCACTTTGAGGTGAAAAAGATCATGGTTGGATGGAGGGTGATCTGAGATTGTGATGAACAGCTTTCGTGAAGACTGTGGGATGGTGCAAACATTGATGAATTCAATGCATGCGATAAAGGATGGCAGTTTATGATACACTAGTGGGGTCACCCGTGGGAATCCCACAGGCATGGACGTGTGTGACATTTGGACATCTTGATTTAGATGCTACACATTAAATTTTACAAAATGGTTACTGGCAATTCATCAGATCAAGAAATGGTGTCATGAACACAATTTATCTATTTAACATTATATGTGACCCCTCACTCCTCTCCACCTGACACTCTCCTCCCTCCACCCTCACGCCTCTCCAATCCCACGCCTCCTCACACTGCCCTCCAATACCTCCTCACACTCCTCTCCAATCCTTCCTCACACTCCTCTCCTATCCTTCACACTCCTCTCCAATCCCTCACACTCCCCTCCAATCCCTCACACTATCCTCCAATCCCTCACACTCCTCTCCAATCCCACCTCACTCGCCTCTCCAATCGCGCCTCACTCTCCTCTGCAATCACGCCTCACTCGCCTCTCCAATCGCTCCTCACTCTCCTCTCCAATTGGTCCTCACTCTCCAGCCCCTCACTCCTCTCCAATCCCTCGCTCCTCTCCAACCCCTCGCTCCTCTCCAACCCCTCGCTCCTCTCCAACCCCTCGCTCCTCTCCAACCCCTCGCTCCTCTCCAACCCCTCGCTCCTCTCCAACCCCTCGCTCCTCTCCAACCCCTCGCTCCTCTCCATCCCCTCGCTCCTCTCCAACCCCTCGCTCCTCTCCAACCCGTCACTGGAATGAATGCTCGTTTAAACAGGATTACCTTTACTTCCGTGTAATAATGATGAATGAAATAATAACGAAGAAATATCTGTCGGCAATTTCCCGTCTGTGGCGATACGTGAACGAAGCTCTGCTCCTCTCTCCACATTATTGTCACGACGTATAAATTAAATATTTAATCGTGACGATTGTCATCAAATGGAAAAGTCCGCCACAAAATTTTAATATATCTCGCCATTTTCCTGTCTGTTATTTTAGGCGGTGTATGACCGACCGTGCCGCGATCTTTAAAAAAATATAGTGGGGTCACCCGTGGAAATCCCACGGGCATGGACGTGTGACATTTCAACATATTGAGTTCGATGCTGCACATTCAGTTTTACAAAATGGTTACTGGCAATTCATCAGATCCAGAAATTGTGTGATGAACACAATTTATTTATTTGACATAATATGTGACCCCTCACTCCTCTCCACCTGACACTCTCCTCTCTCCACCCTCACACCTCTCCAAACCCACTCCTCACACTCCTCTCCAATACCTCCTCACACTCCTCTCCAATACCTCTTCACACTCCTCTCCAATACCTCCTCACACTCCTCTCCAATACCTCCTCACACTCCTCTCCAATACCTCCTCATACTCCTCTCCAAAACCGCCTCACACTCCTCTCCAATACCTCCTCACACTCCTCTCCAATCGCTCCTCACTTGCCTCTCCAATCGCTCCTCACTCTCCTCTCCAATCTCTCCTCACTCTCCTCTCCAATCTCTCCTCACTCTCCTCTCTAATCGCTCCTCACTCGCCTCTCCAATCGCTCCTCACTCGCCTCGCCAATCGCTCCTCACTCGCCTCTCCAATCGCTCCTCACTCGCCTCTCCAATCGCTCCTCACTCGCCTCTCCAATCGCTCCTCACTCACCTCTCCAATCGCTCCTCACTCGCCTCTCCAATCGCTCCTCACTCGCCTCTGCAATCGCTCCTCACTCGCCTCTCCAATCGCTCCTCACTCGCCTCTCCAATCGCTCCTCACTCTCCTCTCCAATCGGCTTTTTCCCGTCTCGTTTCTCTCGTTTTTCTCCCGTCTAGTTCTTTTTCTTGCTCCATCATGTTCAAGTTTGCATTGACGTTCGTCGACGAACTCGTTCACCCATCTCAATCGTTTTCTTGCTGCATCCTGTTCAAGTCTGCGTTCTTCATCGATTGTCTCGTTCATTTTGGAAATGGAAGTTTCCACGCAATGCATGAATTGTCACGATCTTCAAGAGGAAGTGTCTCGTCATCATCAAATGACAAATGGCAAGTAAATTACATTGTGAAAGTTAAAGATTTCAAATAAACCGATTTAAAGTGTATGCACACATAAATAATAATAAAAAATGAAGAAATATCTCTCGGTAATTTCCCATGTGTGCGTGAATGTTCTCAATTATTTCTGACACCGAGTGCAAAACCATCGATAAAAATTAAATCGCATGGTGAATTCTAGATAAAATCGTGAGGGTGACTCAATGAATGTGCTTTATGTTACAGGCCTTTGAGAATTCATTTCGTTATATAAACCGAAACTTCCATGGGATTCTCTTCCCGTCTTTTTTCAAACGAGTCTAAAACTATGTTAGCGACTGTTAAAAATGAAATGATATGTCGAATTAGAGGTGAAATTAACCTGTGTGAGAGAGAAAGACAGCACGGGCCTAACTAAACAGGCCTCAAAGCTATTCGAGTTAATAAAATGGTGGATATTTGTTTACATGAAGCCTCTCCAAGAATGGGTGGAGCTACTCTGTAAACGGTGTAAGCCACACCCCCGGACAGACAGACAGACAGAATCACCATAGCCTATTATAATATAGATGTCGAGATTTGAACTCGCACACACGTCATTGAGATACCTTGTCTATCACTCTCAGGTATCTTGCCAGTCCAGTCCTTCAATACAATTCGTCATCAACACGTGATTTTTCCAAGCCACTCCTGAGCTTTGCTCCACTTTCTCACTCTTTTGATCCTTTCTCTTATCATTTGTTCACTCTCCTTATCTCTCCTGATCATATGTTTACTGTGATATTGACACTCTCCTTATCATATGTTCACATGTCATGGCTTTGGCCTATTCATTCCATTGTCTGCATTTGTCAATATGTTAACCTGCCACACTCTGCCATTTTGTTTTCCATGAGGGTTCTTTCGAGACAAAAAAAAAAAATTCAACCAGTCACATGTTGGATCACAATTGTTTGTAATTTGAGAATAAATGCAGTTTAGTGGAGAAAACCTCTATTTTCCCTTATCTACATTTTTCTTACCTTCTCTGTTTTGTTGGTTGTGATGTTGGGTTGTTGGGGCAGGAAGCAGCAGCAGGAAGTTGGAAGGTGAGATGTGAAGAGAATGACAGAGATCTGTAATCTGGCGGTGAAAGAAGGCCGCATTCCAGTGGATTGGGGAACTGAGTACCCTCGTCCCTCTATACAAGGGGAAAGGTGACCCTCTGGAGTGTGGCTCGTACCGAGCTATAAAGTTATTGGAGCATGGAATGAAGGTATTGGAAAGGGTGTTGGAGAGGAGGATATGGAAAAAGGTGAAGATGGACGAAATGCAGTTTGGATTTATGCCAGGAAGAGGAAAGACAGATGCGCTCTTTATTGTGCGGCAGTTGCAGGAGAAGTACATGGAGAAGAGGAAGAAGTTGTTTCTTGGGTTTGTTGATCTGGACAAAGCATTCGATAGGGTTCCCCACGAAGTATTGACATGGGCTTTGAGGAAGTTATGAGTTGAGGAATGGTTGATCAGAGCAGTGATGGCAATGTTAAAAAGAGCACGCACAGCTGTAAGGACAAAGGACGGGAACAGTGGTGGGTTTGAGGTGAAGGTGGGAGTGCAGCAAGGGTCGGTACGAAGTCCACTACTATTCGTAGCTGTGATGGAGGTGCTGGCTCAGAACGTAAAGGAGGGTTTACCGTGGGAGTTGTTGTATGCAGATGATCTGGTGTTGATTGCAGAAAGTATGGATGGACTGAAGGAGAAGATGAACAAGTGGAAGGAATGTATGGAGACAAAAGGTCTGAAGGTGAATATCGGAAAGACGAAGGTGATGGCAAGTGGTAAAGCATGTCGTGAGGTGGAAAGAACTGGGAAGTGGCCACATGCTGTGTGCAGGAGGGGTGTCGGAGCGAACTCCATTCAATGTACAATGTGCGCTGAGTGGGTTCATCAAAAATGTAGTGTTCTGAGAGGGTCATTAACCAGTGTGGCAGCTCCATTCAAATGTAAGGTGTGCACAGAGGGAGCTGCAGATGGAGGAAATGTTGAGTTGGATCTTGGAGACGGCGTGAAGCTGGAAGGTGTGAAAACATTTTGCTACCTCGGAGACATGCTGAATGGAGAAGGTGGATCAGACTCGGCAATTGTTGCTGGAGGGAGATGTGCATGGAAGAAGTTTCAGGAACTGAGTGGCGTGCTGATGACCAGGGGAGTGTCGTCGAAGCTGAAGGGAAAGGTGTGTGCTGCATGTGTGAGAAGTGTTGTGATTTATGGGAGCGAGACATGGGTAATGAACGTAGAGCAGCAACGAAGGCTAGAAAGGGTGGAAATGCGAATGGTTCGGTGGATGTGCAGAGTATCGTTGAGAGAGGGGAAGACAAATGATGAATTGCGAAAGATGATGGGAATAGAGCATGTGATTGATGCTGTGAAGAGGAACAGGTTGAGATGGTTTGGTCATGTGTTGAGGAAGGATGAAAGTGACTGGTTGAGAAGAGTGATGGAAATGAATGTGGAAGGAAGTAGAGGACGGGGAAGACCGAGAAAGACTTGGCTAAAGATGGTGGAAGAAGAAATGCGGGCAAGGGTGTCAACAAGGAGAGATGCAGAAAATAGGGCAAAATGGAGAAGATGGTCATGGGGACCGCAAGGCTGACTCCTGCTCTGGCAGGGAAAATGGCCTGAAAATGCATGTTTTTTTTTATTGTTTTTTTATTTATTTTTTTTGGATACAGAGTCGAGGCTCATGAAAGAGCTAACATTTATCAAACAAACAAGCAAACAAAGTATATAAAAAGGGGAGCGGTCGACACGATGGGGAGAGAAGGGGAGGAAGCACACAAACACAACATTTGAGAGCAGGGACATTGGGAGATGTGTGGGAGGGAGAGGGCCTGGGGGGGGGGGGGGGGCAGGACAGGTATAAAACGCAACACCAAGGACTTCCAGGAAAGAAGTCAAGAGTCGCCTCAAAAAAGTGTATTTGGGGTGAAATTAGCGGGGGTAGAAAAGATCAAGGTTTTGGATTGGGGAAGATAAGAGATGGTGGTGAACAGCCGTATTAAAGACCTGCAGGGAGGAGTGGGATTGAAGAGAGTGAGGGAGTTTGTTCCAGAGGCGGGAGAAAAGAGGAATGAAGGAGTGAAGGTGAGCAGAGAGTCTTGATTTTGGCAGTTTAACCATAAGAGGGTTGCAGGCAGATCCTGTGCGACCTGTAGGAATATTTGGGGGACAGAGCCTAGAGAGAGCTGTGGGAGCAAGGCCGGAGAGGAGTCGGTAGAAGACGGAGAGACCACCAACCTGCCTGTGGTGAGTAAGTGAAAGGCCCTCGGAGATAGCGTCATCGCGGGAGATTCCAATGATTCTGAACGCTTTGGTTTCAACAGCGTGAAGACGAGCTAGGTGTGAGGCAGGAGCACCAGCCCAGAGGGGAGAGCAGTACTCCATTGAGCTGCGGATGAAAGCCTTGTATGTGGTGAGGAGTTCAGGTGTGACAAGGAAGGACTTCGCATGACGGAGGATGCCCAGTCGGCGACTGGCTTTGGAGGCCAGATTTGAAATCTGGTTTTCCCAGGAAAGATCATGGCAGATAATGAGACCCAAAAGCTTGAGTGACAGAACTTTTTGGAGAGGATTTTTCAGAAAGTGGATCGGAGGATGGTCCAGTCGGTCTTTTCGGAGAGACATCTTAAGAGTGTGAGATTTGTCAGGATTGAAAGACATGTTCCACTTGTTTGCCCAGTCTGTGATTTTGTCCAGGTCTGCAGAGAGTGAGGAGGCTGCAGACTGCCGATCTGAGGGATGAGGAATGGAGCGACAGAGAGTAGAGTCATCAGCCAAGAGATAGAGAGGATTTTCAAGAGAGTCAGAGAGATCATTGATGAAGACCAGAAAAAGCACAGGGCCCAGAACACTGCCTTCGGGAACTCCAGCCTGAACAGGAAGAGGAGATGAGAGGAACCCATTGACTTACATGTTAATTTTCCTCTTAACCTCATTGCCCATTAACACCTCTATTTCTCCCACCCTAATCTTTATGAACCTTTTGTCTATAGGTACCTATCCTTAATGTTGTTCATTAGACCACTCAAACACTACAAATATTTGTTTTCCCTTATAGACCTATAATCCTTCTTCTACATATCATCTGGCAGATCATCTTTGAACCACTCAAACATCGACCCATTCACTTACATGTTAATTTTCCTCTCACCTCTTTACGAACCTTTTCGCCTTTTGACACCTATCCTTAATGTTGTTCATTAGACCACTCAAACAATGATTCCCCCTTGGTCTTATGGTACTCTTACTATCAATGATCCCGAGTAGACCACTCAAACATCGATCCGACAAATATTTGTTTATGCGTGGGAAATAATTTAATTCTCTTGCCACTCCCTTCACCATCTAATATATTAACAAAAAATATGTTTGAGTTTGGTTCTTTATTAAGATATTTTAACTGAGCTGAGATAAAATGATAAACCTCCCTCAATGTTCTTGTTTGAGCGCCTTCAGTGCCACACACTTTTTGGTAGGCTCTGCCCACTTTTTGTTAAGCTCAGTCCACTTTTTGGTAAGCCCCGCCCACTTTTTGTTAAGCCCCGTCCACTTTTTACTAAGCCCCGTCCACTTTTGTTAAGCCACGCCCACTTTTTACTATGCTCCGCCCACTTTTGCTAAGCCCCGCCCGCTCCTGCTAAGCCCCGCCCACTCCTACTAAGCCCCACCCACTTTGTTAAGTCCCACCCACTTTAGAAACTCTTCAGCATTGTATCATTTCCAGGTAATACATTACATCATTTTCAGGGAATTTCCATCACATCATTTCCAGTTAAGACACGCCCAGGTTTGCCCAGGGAATTTCCACAGGAAATGACACACACCCAGCCCTTCTTAAAGGCACCGACCACACAGGCTTTTTCAAACACGCTTTCTGCTTCACTTGAGAATGGACAACTATGCTGAAATGGAATGGGATAACTTTGCTATTCCTTGGAGTCCTACTACCTGTGTAGAACTCAACCTTCAGATTGATGAACTGGACTCGAACCTCTTATCAATGGAGGTAAGTTTGTTTGTTTGTTAATTTATTTATTTATTTAATTTAATTTTTTTTTTTTTTTTTTTTTTTTAGATGAGACTCGTGTAAGAGTTAACAAAGTTTATTTTAATATTCATAGAGCTTGATTTATACAAATAAAAATATTGTATTAAATTAATACATTGTTGTTTTCTTTCACAGGATATTGTATCTGAGATACGAAATGAAAATTCTGCTTTTAACACAACTTGGGATGAAGTTTTTTTTTTTGTTTGAAGACATTTTGAACAACCAAGACCCCCAGAACGAGTTCTACCTTGATGACCCAGCCAAAGAGTTATACCTTGGAGATCCACAAAATCCTGAAAAAGAGTTTTACCATGATGATACTTGTTGTGAGTTATCAAAACAAAACCCACTGAACAAGTTCTACCTTGATGAGCCAGAATACAAGTCATACATTGGAGACCCACAAATTTCTGAAAATTGGGAAAGGGGAGTTCTCCCTGATGGTCCGCAGTTATACTATGTGAGACACATCACAGAAACCCTAAAGAATTGAGCAAGGAGAGTTCTCCCTGATGGTCTGCAGTTATACTATGTGAGACACATCATAGAAACCCTAAAAA
This sequence comes from Myxine glutinosa, assembly GCF_964187855.1. Classification (NCBI taxonomy): domain Eukaryota; kingdom Metazoa; phylum Chordata; class Myxini; order Myxiniformes; family Myxinidae; genus Myxine; species Myxine glutinosa. Next base: position 97,852,949 of record NC_136265.1, read on the forward strand.
ATTGGGAAACGGGAATTCTCACTGATGGTCCGCAGTTATACTATGTGAGACACGTCACAGAAACCCTAAAAAATTGGGCAAGGAGAGTTCTCCCTGATGGTCCGCAATTATACTATGTGAGACACATCATAGAAACCCTAAAAAATTGGGAAAGGGAAGTTTTCACTGATGGTCCGCAGTTATACTATGTGAGACTTATCACGGAAACCCCCAATATTTCTGAAAATTGTGGTTCTTCCTTGGAGACTTGGAAAGATGGTTATATTTTTGGAGACTCGGAATGGGGGTTTTGTTTGATGACTCGGAATGTGATACCTATCTTGGAGGCTCAACAGGAATGTGGTTATACCTTGGGAACTTGGAAAGTTGGTTTTATTTTGGAGACTCTACCTGTGGGGTCCATCCTGGAGACTCTTTGCATTCTAAAGCAATGAACAATGTTCTTTGTTTAATGACGCTTGATTTAAGCAATATCAAGAAAGTTCGAGGAAGAAAATGCTGGAAAATTCTTTCTGCCCATTTCTACTTCTTCAAACTTGAAAGCCTTGAAAGACAGAATTGGAGGAAGAGGAAAAAAAGTAAATGAAATACGTATTTAAAAAAGAAGAAGAAAAAGATTATGTTAGGGTTAGGGTGGGATTTTGAATGTGAGGGTGATGGATGGGGTTGGGTTGGGGATGGGGTTGGGATGGGGTTGGGTTAGGGATGGGGTTGGGTTAGGGATGGGGTTGGGTTAGGGATGGGGGTGGGTTAGGGATGGGGTTGGGTTAGGGATGGGGTTGGGTTAGAGATGGGGTTGGGTTCGGGATGGGGTTGGGTTCGGGTTTGTATATTATTATGACTCACTCACACATACACACACACACACACACACATTAAGCCCCAACTGAAAAGTTGAGGGATTCTGTGTTTGGGGTTCACAGATTTCAAAACGTATCCCCATTGTACACACACAAAAGTTAAGCCCCAACTGAAAAGTTGTGGGATTCTGTGTTTGGGGTTCACAGATTTAAAAACGTATCCCCATTATACACACACAAAAGTTAAGCCCCAACTAAAAAGTTGTGGGATTCTGTGTTTGGGGTTCACAGATTTAAAAACGTATCCCCATTACATTTTATTTATTTATTTATTATTTTCAAGGGTATTATCTGCTTACTTGTGTTTTTTGTAATTCTTGCGAGTAAAATGAACCCAAGATTTCTTCTCCATGTAAATCATAGAATTTGTAGGTCCAAGGGACTGTTTCCATTACATCAATGATTTTAAATAATTCACGAGTCCATTTTTGTGTATAACCTTTCTCAAAATGACTTTTCCATTTGTATGTTCTTACAATATCACCAACTTTAAATTTGGGCTTTCTCAAATTAATCTCCTTTTCATATTCTAATTTTGTAAATGTTTCCGATGGTTTTGATTTTGTTGATGAATGAACTGTATTATTGTAATTATCTACAATATCCTGAATTAAATACACCCATTTTTGAGAACCGAGTTGTGTGAATTTTTTATATAGTCTCTCTTTCAAAGTACGATTAAAACGCTCAATAACTGCTTTTCCTTCATTAAAGGTGCTGTATAATTTAATACCCTCCCCCTTAAGAAATTTCATAAATATTTTGTTATAGAACTCTGTTCCCTCATCAGTCCATAACTTCTTTGGTTTCCTTTTATCCCTATCAAATATTCGCTTAAAGGCTAACATTAAAGTATTACCTCTCTTGTTTTTCAAATGAAAAACCCAGGCAAATCTACTCCTCAAATCAATAACTGTTAAAGCATACCTGTATCCCTTATCATTATTTAGTTCGATTAAATCAGCGGACCATATGTGGTCGGTGTATTTAGAATAAACTTCCCTTCTTTTAAACTTTGTGATTATAGGTTTATGTAATTCATTAGCCAAAAGCTCCTCAGTCTTGATAACATCTTTGGAGTTTAATAGTTTTTTGGGAAATAACCAAGACCAAGTTTCAATTTAGCACTTATCATTTTTTTCACAATAAACCAATCAATTTTCTCTCTCAATGTAGGATTTCGTATCAATGACAAATTATACAACATTTCTCTGTCTGCTTCATGTTTTTCATCCAATGTAGTGGTATTCCCAGAAGCAATATCATGCTTCATACACACTTCATCAACCCTATTTATCGGCTTGGACCAAGGTTTAGAATTGTCAGCCTCATCTAATCTTTTATCCAGGTTTGTTCCAGGACCACAGAAAGAATATCCAGGTAGATGTAGTTCCCCAGGAATTCCAGTTGTTGTAAATTTACTTCCTGGCAGAAACTTTTGTATGTCTCCTCCACTTTTAGGAGAGATGAATTGGCACTTTTTAGAGCCACACACTTCACATATTCCTTTTTGATAAACTCTATTATTTTTAGCTTTAACATAAGAGATATTTTTAGATTTGGTTTTCTTTTTATATTTGAGACAATAACTCATATTTATTTATCAGAAAAAGTCCGACAGAGTATCAAAACCTTTTTGGTTTTCAACATATTTTTAAAACATAAAGAATCCTTAGGAATGCCTTCACTCTCTCCTCCATTTATTTACAAATAAAAACTAACTAAAGTCAATAACACCAACATCATCAACTATATGACCTTTGTCTTCTTCATGTAAATCTCCTCGCTGAACTCATCTCAACCATTTTAAAAATCATTATCTCAGTAAGAGTTGTTAATTCTTTATTTTCCTCTTTGGTGCGTTGAGATTGATTTATTTGCTGTGATACACTCAATCTTTTACGAATCTCACTGATTTCCATCTTTTTATATTTTTCCTCCCTCTCTCTTTGCTCCCTTTCCTCCCTCTCCTCCTTCTCCTTTTTCTCCCTCTCCTCCCTCTCCTCCCTCTCCTCCTTCTCCTTTTTCTCCCTCTCCTCCTCCTTTTTCTCTCTTTTCTCCTCCTTTTTCTCCCTCTCCTCCTCCTTCTCCTTTTTCTCTCTTTTCTCCCTCTCCCTTTTCTCCCTCTCCTCCTTCTCCCCCTCTCCTCCTTTTCCTCCTCCTTTTTCTCCCTTTCCTCCTTCACCTTTTTCTCCCTTTCCTCCTTCTCCTTTTTCTCCCTTTCATCCTTCTCCTTTTTCTCCCTTTCCTCCTTCTCCTTTTTCTCTCTTTCCTCCTTCTCTTCTTCAACTCCTTCCTCATCCCTTGCTACCCTTGAGTTTGAGCCCCAAAGAATATTATACATATACTCATCTGGATTTTGAGATATTCTTGTATCTATAATTATTTTTCTCATAATAGGATACCAATAAGATTTGTTGATGATTTCTAAAAGAGTTTTATATTTCATAACTTTGAGAAGTTCATTTTTATTTAATATTTTAAACAAGTCTCTATTTGTGGGTTTAACAATATCAGTATAAGGCCAGTTTTTAATGACAAAATTCCCATGTATATGCTCCACATCATAAGGTATGTAATACCGAGCACCCTTTTCTTGTAGGTATCCTTGAATACAAAAATTATAATTCTCTTGTAGTCTTCTTCCTGCCATTTATGTATCAGAAGTAAATGTGAGATTAATATTATGACAGGTAATACCACCCCATCTTCCCACTACCAAATCGGTTTGTATTCCTCGGCTTTCTATCCTTATCTCATTACCTTCCTTCTTTGTCATGCTAACCATCGCTATACTATCATATATTTTTCTTTTCTTAAAACCATGTATTTGTTGTTTATTAATTGTACTTCCACATAAATCCTTATCCTCACCAAGCGGATAATATTCTTCTTTACGAGATTGATTAAAATCATGTAGGTCTTCTATGTTTATTGAAAAAGACCAATTATACCCTAAATCAGGCATATCATACCCCCATTTATTAATTCGCATTTTAACTATATGTCCTTCTTTATAAAATTCAATTGTAAGCAGGTAGTTAAATTCAATGAGGAAAGGTGTATGGTCAGTATAACCAGGTGTTGTGGTTGTAAATTTTACTTGTTTAACAAAACGTGCTGTTTTCTTTAAATATATATATTGTGATAAATCACTATCTAATTAAGTCATTCGCATCTGTAGGGTTTGGATAATTGATTAATTTACAAGTATTCTTCATATTAATATTTTTACTTGTACTATATTTTTGTCGTTCAGCCTGAGCCTTTGTATAATAATTTGATAAATCAATATCCTGAGAGGATTCTCCAAAGATAGAACCATCTTTTCCAACATAAGTCATTTATATTAGATTTAAAATGATATCATAAAAATTTTCATTATTGTTGAGTTGAAATAATACATATAAACATAATTGAGCACAACATTTAGAATTAATTCCTTGAACTTGAAATGTTTGATAAACACCATTCTGTAAGCATTGTATTACTTCAACAGGCGGTGGCATACCATAACTATCAAAATAATATTTATCCTGACTATTATGAATACAAACCCAATGAGAACCATTCTGTGTGTCTAAATTCATAATAATATTCTTTGTATTCTTATATATATATATATGTATTAATTCATCTCATACAAATAACCACATTATCAATTTTTAGTTTTACAATACTTAGCTAGTTCTATATTTGACGTTTTATTCTTTCCAAATTGTTTAAACCATTTATCCATTTATTTATGAGAAAGATACAATTCTTTACCCCGTTTAGTTAGTTTAACACCCGCTTGAGCGATAGAGGAAAGCATATCTCCAACCAACAATCTAGCTTTATCAGGTCGACTTTCAAGTTTTTGAGCAAAATCTACAATTACACCACTTCCACTAATTTGTTTCTCCAACTCCTTATGTCTTTCCAATTCTTTTTGAGCTTTTAGTTGTGCCTTCCTTTCGTGAGCAGTTTTTACCGCTGCTGAAATACCACCAGTCAATGCTCCCGCCACACTTAAACCAGCAAATAAAGGAATTGGAAACGGTAGAAATCCTCCCTCTTGTTTTGAATATTTCTTCAACATAGGTTTTGTCATTTTAATTTTAAGTGATCCAGCATCATTTAGTGTTTTCCCTGCTCTCTTGTGAGTAAAACATCAATTCTTACTGCTCCTTTTCTTTGAATTGTATTAACATTAATAATACAAGGCTTTTGATTTTGAATACAAGATTTTAATTTATTAAGATTGATTTGATTAACATATACCGGTTCTTTCCGACTCATTTATTTATGAGAAAAAACCTATGTGATATTAATCATAACACCATTATCTGTATAATCTGTAATTCTGTTTCCTCCAAAAGCAAACAATAAGCATCAACTTCTTCACTCTCCCCTCTTTCAATGTATAGAGAAGTGTCCACTCTATTAAACTTTATAGTTTCTTTTTGAGAACTCAGGTCAATTGTGTAGATTGTATAAAGTTTTTGAAACGCAACCATATCCAAAATGGGGTTATTATTATTACCATTACTTTCACACACCTTTTGGTAAGACTTGTCGGCTTCCGCATCATCATTTTTTTCCCAATCAATTTCCAATCTATCTCGCGGATAAAATGTTCTATCAAGAGAAACCCGAAGTTGTTTCACCTTAGCATTATCACACAGCGCATTATTCTTATTAGTACCGTCCTCTCTATCTGGTTTAAAAAAAAAATGAGCCAGAGGTATCGTTGCTTTCCTTGAAGAACACCTAAATTCCAAGTGTAGGTAGTATGTTCCAGTTTAACGTGTTGACATCTTCTTTTGAGGTATGATACATTTAGCGGGGTCTTTGAGTTAAGTCTTTTATTTAACATCTCTTCCGTTTTAAGATTAGGAGTATATTCACTGATATACCAACACAAATCATTAATAACAAATTTATTATTGTCGCCAAAAGCATTTTCAGCCCCAAAAAGCAACCTATTTACATTATCATTCCTTTGTAGTTGAAATCTAATTTTAAGACCATACAAAACTTTATCATAATCACAAAATCCAAATATACCTTTCAGAGGTACAGCTATGGTAAAACTATTCTCTACTTTTGTTTCATCATTATACATTGACTTCCTTTGCCTATAACCAGGGTCAGCATTTGTTCCCGTTGACATATCAGGAATAAAACCTTCAACAGCTCCCTTACCTATTCTATCACTAAACGAATATCGTGTAAATTTCATCATTTCAGATGTAGCAGAGACATAATCAACCGCTTCAACCTCTTGTGTTCCAATATACAGGCGGACACTATCAAACATTTTCCAGAAGAAATCATTTACGAGTGTAGCATTAGTATTATTCGCAGCCTTAGTGAATTTAAATTGACACAGCAAGAAACTATCGGCTAGATTCAAGTAAGTTTGTTGATTATTTATTTCAAAACTTTTTGTTCCATTTGAATTCCAGTCTGTTCCTGTTTTAGCATTTACCTAAAAATAGTCTTCCTTTTTAGTGGAGTTTGAAATGATAATCGTATCATCCAAATCATAGATACTATCAATCGCTTCCATACTTGTATTTATATGGCATTAAAATTGTTGAAACCCTGACCCAAGTATTTTAATGATTTTTTGTCGTTCTTGTGAAGATAGTTGAGTTTTACCTTTTTTTATTTCTTTGATTGCTTGTAATTTATGAGACTCCTTTTGAGCATCTTTTATACTCTTTATAGCACCCGCAACTGAGCCCACGGCAGAAGCAGTTGAACCAATTAGGTCTTTATGTTTAAGAATGGTTGAACCAATACCCATTAGAGTATCAATTATCCCTTCTCCTTTATTTTTAAATTGATGTCCCACACCCTGTTGTCTCTTTGGTTTATAGTATCCTCTACCAAGAAACATACATTCACCCTTATAGTGTGGTGAAAGGAACATCCCATCCCCTGTAATTACTTTATATTTTCCCAACTCGTGTTTTCTCACAATAACCATTATTTATTTATTGAAAAACTTCACGTAGGTGAATTCTGATGGATATAATTTCTTCATTAAAGGAGATCATACGATTATCTTGATCGGTTATCCTAAAATTTACTCTGTATATGGTTTTTCCTGACACAGGTAAATAGACAAGATTTTTTGGTTCCATATTAAATTTATAACCAATCGGGGTTGAGTATGCGCTGAATGAAAATATTGTATTTGTTCTTATTCCATCGTTATAAGCACCATCAATCAAATCACAATGAATTAATACTGAATTTATACCGGAGGATATTTGAATGACATTATCACTGTAAAACGTTCCGTTAGTTTCAATCTTTTTTGAAGAGAAACCCAATAGCTCTCTAAACGATTTTTCAATCGTGAAATCAACTTTATAATTATTTTAAAGTTTAATAGTTGATTTTGAAGTGTGTTTTTGAATATCTATCACAATATTTTTTGGTTCATCACCTTTTTCTTTCATAAGGCGAGAGACTTCAGAAGATATTTGAGAAATCTCGTAAGCTCTGGGTGAAACTGTTTTAGTTTTGTACCCACTTCCTGGATTATAACTAAACTTGTTGTTTTTCTCTGTGATATTAAAAAGTGTATTGTAAGTCTCCATTGACAACAAAGAAGCCTCATATTCTTTTGTGGGGTCAAGTTGTCGTGGGTAAGGGAATGAAGCTGTGTAATCACTCGTGAAATTAAAACTAAGAATTGTGCTTCTCATCTTATTTAATATCTAATGAAATATCTTTGTATTGACATTTATTAATTATTTTCATGTTCATCAACTGATCTAAAATGGCGGATGCTTCATTAAAACAATTGTTGTTTCCAGCCTTCTTACTACCTAACAACAATAATAACCTATTAACTAATTGTGATGGGTCATTTGGAAGAAAGCTAACACCCGAACCCAGCTTACTTAAAGCATCAATAATATGTTTCTCCTTCTCATTCTTCTTACTTTTACCGGCAACAGAAACTCCATAATCAAGTGAGTTTAGTAAATCAATATATACCCTATCTTCCGCATTTTCCATATCAAGTGGTTCATCAAAATATTTTGAACCGCTGAATCCGGAGTTTGTTAGAAGAAACATCTTGGAGTTTCAAAAAGAAACAAACAACCATCTTGGAGTTAATTCAACATTTGGTTGAGCAGAACTTAAGAACACCAATTTATCATTAAATATCAATAACTTTTCTTTCACAAGATGGAACTGTGCTGGTTCTTCTGTTGGAATGAGACCTGTTCTGGTTTTTGAACCCGCCGAATATTCATTGTTTTGAAGAGCTTCCACAACATAATTAGGTGGTTGATTTACCTCCAAGTTTCCGAAATAATCCTTCATCATCATATTCTAATTCTCCAAGTTCTTTCTCTGTCATTTGACTAAAATCTTTGAGCATTTGAAGTTTTTTCGGAGTAAATTCTACCGTGGGAACTGAAGGTGAAATCGTTTGTTGAGTTTTTTAAAGTGGTTAAAAAAATTTCTCTTGTTTTCTTTCAAAGGCTTCTTCACCAGTTCGTTTCTGTCTCCGTTTCTTCTTTATCTCTTCCTGTTGCTTTACAACTTTTGAAAGCAACTCTTGATGTTCTTCAAACTTTCTTGCTCTTTCTTCGGTAATCATCTTCTGTATTTATTTATTGAAAAATATCATTTAATGAATTGTAAAGGTCAATGGGAAAATTTTCTTTTTCTTCGTCATTATAGTAAATGTGTTGAAATAAAAGCTTTTCTTTAAATATTTAATCAAATTCTTTATTGGTATTAATACGAGTTGTTATTTCTTCTTCACTAATACTTGTATCTCTGCTTTTCATACGTTTGCGTTGTCTCCTCATCGATATCAAAACCGAATGATAAAATCGTAACTCCATCACCACACAAATATTTAATAATTTGTCTCATTCCTTCAGGATTAGTTTCTAAAATCCCAAGACCATTAGATTTTACTTTATTTAACTCACTCTTACAATGTGAATATTTTGTAGAACCAAGAGAGACCTCCTCAAATATTTGACCTTCGTTCCTCAATCGCATATGTTCCTCCATTGAAATGTAGTAATAATCTTTCCCTTCTATTTCTCCTGGTCGCATTGCTCTGGTTGTAGTACCTACAAAACGAATCATAGGGTGTTTTAAAAAAAAACTTACAATCTTTTCATTTTTACTATTCAAGAGTTTAGATTTATGAAAGTTCTTTCCTGAAGCAGATTTACCCACAAGATTAATAATAGTTGTCATTTATGTGTGTAAAATATCAGTTAGTATCTCATCTTGTTTCAAAACAATATATTTATATTTTCCAATCGTGTGTTTCATATAATTTTCAAATTCCTTTTTACTACATAACGTCAAGCAATTATCTCTCCAAAAATTATTTAAATCTATTGAATTTAACTTAAATAAAATAAAAGTATTAGCATTGTTTCTTATTGAGCGACGAGGGAGTTGAAAATATGACTGACTAAGATAAATACAATTACAAGAAGAATGTCTCCCTCTTGTATAGTAGCTATCCATTACTGTTTGGTTTCTCTCATTAACACAATCGTCAAAGATAACGAGGTTCTTTTTTGATTTATCTAAATCTTGAGGTGAAGGTATGTCATCCGTATTATCACTGAGAATACAAGTTATGGGTTTTGATTTTGATTTCTGTGTATCACAAAATAGTTGTATTATATCCTCAATGTTGTAATCATTTAGTTTGTTTTGAAGTTTAAATAAACCGATAATGTCTTCCTTTTTAAGACCCGCATTAAAACCTTGTGATAGTAGTTGATACTCGGGTTGAAAACTTGACTTCGTAAAAATTATTAAATTATCATAATCTAAAAAGTTGGGGGTAAGGAGCATCTTTAAAAGCAAACAGGTTTTTCCACATCTGCTTGATCCAACTATTAGACATCTTAATGAATTTGGAAGATTTTTATGGTTGTTAAATTTTATCTTGTTTTCCCAAGCGGGTAAAAAATCATTCATTTATATATTTGGAAAACAAGTCATCTAACTTTTTTTGAGCTATTTTAGAAACTCTATATTTTATCCTGAGTTCAGGTTTAATTTCAAAATAATTCATTATTTTATTTATATAGTATCTTGTATTAACATTTCCATTTAAATTATTTTGAATAATAAATATCATTAAACCGTTATACATTTCCTCAATACAAAGAGTCTCTTCCCTTGAAAGAAATGGTGTATTATCATCATAATACTTAACATTCATCTATCTTATTAATCTTGTAAAGTAATTCATTTTTGGTTCTAATTTTAAAGTTATATATATATATATATTTTTTTATTATCATTAATTAGAAGATAATCATCGAAAATACATTGTTTATATGAACCCTCATTATTAAGCCCTATTCTATCACAAGCCGGACAATTCTCTAATTTATCATATGGAGAGTCTGGAAATTCTAAATATCCTTCTATCATATTTATATAGTAAATTTTTACTTAAACTAAACGCAAGTTTATTAGCTAATAAATACAATGTTTCAAAGCACAAAAGACAAATTTCAATCAATCTCTACTTCGGTGGAAGATATAGAAAAATATGTCAAAGATGTTAAATTGAACAAAGAGAAATATGGAAATTTTTGGGTAAAACCAGTTATGGAAAATAACATGAGCCCCTCTCTTTCATTTAAAGGAAGAGCTCTAACTATACCTGGAAAGACATCCATTAAAGTAAATCTCACAAAAGTTTCTCTACTCCTGGCAATTTATTCAAAGCTTGAAAAAGTGATCGATCGTGATACTTTGAAAAAGTGATCGATCGTGATACTTTGAAAAAGAATGATAAGACCATTAATAATTCTAGAGGAGACATTTGTATTTTATTTAATAATCCAAAGGGTGTAGATCTAAGTAAAATGAATGATGTTAATATTTCTGGTGAAATGTCATTTCGTTCTATGATAGTTAGAGATTATTTAAAGATAACTTTTGATATTAAAAATGTAGAGATTGAATCTGTTAATGAAAGAAAGTATATAGATATCGATGGGAATATTTTTCCTGCTAATTAAATATGAGTCATTACAGCAGAGAAGATTTTACTATTTTATTGAACTCGGACGATAGTGATGATAGTATTTCATTGAACTCGGACGATGGTGATGATAGTATTTCATTGAACTCAGATGATAGTTATGATGCTAATAGTTTGTGCTCAAATGATAGTTCTGAGAGTAGCTTTATTGATGACTCTGAGTATGATTCTGAGTATTCATGTGATAGTTATGACTCAGATGATTCTGAGTGAAAAAGTGTTTTAGTTTAAGTATAGTTTCATATCTAAAAAGCCTGTAAAAAGGCACTTTCTTCTATAAGTGTTTTACTTTAAGCACAGTTTCATCTTTAAAAAAGTCTCTAAAAAGGTGTTTTACTTTAAGTATAATTTTGCTCTATAAATATGATCAAAGCAACATATTGCGACGTTTGTGAACAAGAATATAAACAATACAAAAGACACCTTAAAACTAACAAACACACATTTAATCTACTTCACCTACTATCTCCTATTCAGAAGGAAACAAAACACTGTTCTGCCTGTAATAAAAATATCCTCAAGAAAGGCTTCGAAATACATCTTAAAACAAATCAACATTTATCAAATTTTATCACAACTAAAAACTCTGATGGCGCATTCAAAGGATATATTAAAATAAGAGTCTTTAACTTCAAACCTCCTGAACCAGAGTCTATAGTTGATGCTGTCGAAATATTTAAACCTGCTGTTCAAACGTTGATTGAAAAAACACTAAAAGAAATGAAACCACTTTAATTTTATATGGGAGTAAAATTAGAAATGACAAAGGACGAAGGAGTTATAGATACACCATACATGAGAACTGAGCCACACTTTATATCTTCATATCAAGATTTTAAAACATCAGGAGTCTATGATGAACTTATTAAACAAGAGCAAGATGTGGATAATTCAATCGTAGGAAGTGGATTCAATATAGGAAAAAATATTTACATGGACATTCATATTCTTAAATCAGATCCTCTAAAAGCTTCTTCTTATATTGATTTACCCAGTGTTATCAAAAATAGAAAAGCAGTTATCAATATCAAAAATAAAGACAATAAATGTTTTCTCTGGTCTATTCTAGCACACTTACATCCTCCACATTTTCATGATGAAAGAGTATCTCATTATAAAAAATATGAGAATACATTAAATACGAAAGATCTAAAGTTTCCGATGACTTTAAATGATATTCCTAAATTTGAAAAGTTGAATAATTTATCAGTTAATGTTTATGGTCTAACAGAAACAAACAACATTCAGGTTTTAAAGCTTTCTGACAATTGTAAACAAACTCATATTAATCTTCTATATTTTAATTCAGACGAAAATTCACATTATACATACATCAAAGATATTACAAAATTAATAAAACCACAAGTATGTAAAAGAACAAATAAAATATATATTTGTATGCGTTGTCTTAACTTCTTCCATACACAAGAAAGATTAGATAAACATTCAAATTATTGTGGTGAACATAAATCAACGGTAATCAACATGCCTAAAAAAGGTTCAAAGATCACATTCAAAGATGAAAAGAAAACAATGAAACATCCATTTGTTATTTCTGCTGATTTTGAAAGTATTTTAGAAAAAATTGATACTCCTTCTCCAGATCCAAAAGAATCATACACAAATAAATATCAAAAACATACTCCTTGTGGTTTTTGTTATTATATCAAATCATCCGTTGGTGATGAATATAACAAGTTAGAGGTGTATAGAGGCTCAAATACTCCAGAGGAGTTTGTGAAACGACTAGAAAAAGACTGTGTCCGATTAACCAAGATAATGAGAGAAACCAATAAACCAATGTCCTTAACAAGTAAAGAAAAAAGAGAATTTAGACAGCCAAAGGTTGCCTGTCATATTTGTGAGAAGAAAATTGGTAAAGGTCTAAAGGTTAGATCGAGACCATTGTCATCTCACTGGTAAATATAGAGGCCCGGCTCATCAAAGTTGTAATATTAATTATCAACTCCCCTCTTTCATTCCTGTTTTTCTTCATAACAACGCTCATTATGATACACATCTATTTATCAAGGAACTCTCAAAGACTTCTGGAAGTATCTCAGCAATTCCAAACACGGATCAGAAATACATTTCATTCACAAAAACAATTCACACATCTCCTATTACTCATATCAGATTTCTTGATACATTTAAATTCATGGCAAGTCCATTGGCTAACTTGGTTCAAAATCTAAAAGAGTTTCCATGTCTTTCAGAGTATTTTTCAGATAAAGATTTTCTAACACAAAAGGGAATTTACCCCTATGACTATATGGACTCATTTGAGAGATTCAATGAAACACAACTTCCTTCAAAAGAAAATTTCTAAAACAAATTAAACAACAGTCATATATCTGATAAAGATTATGGACACGCACAAAATGTTTGGGAAAAATATAACATCAAGAATCTTGGCGAGTATCACGATTTGTATCTCAAAACTGATGTGCTTTTATTGGCCGATGTATTTGAAGCCTTTAGATCTGTTTGTCGCACTGGATATGGATTGGATCCTGCTCACTACTACACAGCACTTGGATTGGCCTGGAGTGCGATGTTGAAAATGACAAAACAAGATTTGGATTTGATAACCGATGTTGATATGCTTTTGATGATTGAAAAGGCAAAGAGAGGAGGAATTTCACAAGTCTGTTCAAAGAGATATGCTAAAGCAAATAACAAGTACATTCCAAATTATGATCCATCGGTAGAGAGCTCCTACTTGATGTATTATGATGCGAACAACCTGTGTGGCTGGGCAATGTCTCAGGCTCTTCCTTATGGAAAACTTAGATGGGTAAAGGAAAAAGATTACAAAAAGGTTTTACAAGATGTATGTATCTCTACACAAAAAGAATTGGATGATTCAAAGGTTGGTTATTATTTTGAGGTCGATTTGAAATATTCAGAGGAACTTCATAACCTACACAAAGATCTCCCATTTGCTTGTGAAAAGGAAAGTCCAAAGAAGGAGTGGTTAAGTGATTATCAACAATCATTTAATGTAGGTGAATCAACAGAAACATTACTTACTACATTATATAACAAGAAAAATTATGTTCTACACCAAAGACATTTGCGACAATATTTATCAAAAGGTCTAAGAGTAGAGAAGATCCATAGGGTTCTAAAGTTCAATCAGTCATTGGCTAAAGGAGTACATTGATTTTAATACACAAAGAAGAACAGAGTCAAAAACAGATTTTGAGAAAGACTTTTATAAATTGATGAATAATGCGGTCTTTGGTAAGACCATGGAAAATGTGAGGAAAAGACAAAATATCAGACTATCAACATCTTGGAAACAAGCATCAAAATTAATTAATAGACCGAGTTTTACTGGAGCTGAGGTCTTTACTGAGAACTTTTGTGCGATCCATTTGATTAAAGAGAGTATTGAAATGGACAAACCTATTTATATTGGAACATCAATTCTTGATTTATCAAAGTCATTAATGTATGATTACTTTTATAATAACTTGAGGAAGAAATATCAAAATGATGTTAATCTACTTTTATGGATACAGATAGTTTTATTTTGCAAATTAATACTGATGATGTTTATTCAGACATGAAAAAGGACATTCATATCTATGACACTAGTAATTACAGTCCAGAGAGTGAGTTGTTCTCTTCTAAAAATAAAAAGGTGATTGGGAAGTTTAAGGATGAATTAGGAGGAATTGTCATGAGTGAATTTGTGGGATTGAGGTCTAAGGCTTATGCTTATAAATACATTGTGAATAACGTTGAAAAGACTGATAAGAAGTTAAAAGGTGTAAAGAAAAATGTTATTAAAGAAACAATAAACTTTAAGGATTACTAGGGCATGCCCGTACTATATATATATCTAAAATTATATCCCCCCCCTCTATTTGCATGAAATGGTTTGGTCCATTCGCAAAGCCAAAGCGAACGGCTCGCGAGTACGGTGACAATCCCCCCCCTCTATTTACATGAAATGGTTTGGTCCAAAGCGAACGGCTTGCGAGTACGGTGACAATCCCCCCCCCCCCCCCTCTATTTACATGAAATGGTTTGGTCCAAAGCGAACGGCTTGCGAGTACGGTGACAATCCCCCCCCTCTATTTACATGAAATGGTTTGGTCCAAAGCGAACGGCTTGCGAGTACGGTGACAATCCTCCCCCTCTATTTACATGAAATGGTTTGGTCCAAAGCGAACGGCTTGCGGAGTTTGGTAAAGAAATCGCCATAGCTCGGTAACTACTTCTCCGATTAATATGAAACCTTGAAAAGGCACATCCTCGGGTCCCCAGCAATATACCTGGCAAGTTTCAAGTATATCGGACCCGTGGTTGTCGAGAAACAGCGGTCACAGACAAACACACAGACACACAGACACACAGAGATTACTGGAATTATAGATAGATTATAACTGTTTAACAACAAAGAAAGAAGAGTTTAGAAAGATTAATGGAATAAGAAGTTATAAACATAAATTATATTCAGAAGAGGTGAATAAGAAAGCATTGGGGGCTTTTGATGTTAAGAGGTTTATTTTAGAAAATGGAATTGATAGTCTCCCTTATGGTTATATAAGTATATAAGTGATAAGTTTAAAAAGGAGGGGGGGAGGGGAGGTTAGGGATTTTAACGGGCTACCGCCGCCTTTTTACTATTATATAAATGATAGAACCAAGTACCAACCAGACTAAAGAGTGGAGGTGTAATCAACCTTGGTATATAAATGGTAAACATAACGAATGTGAAAAATATCAAATAGGTATAATTGAAAAGACAACTGTGAAAAAAATTTACAAAACAAATAAGAGAATTAATTTAAATACCGGTGAATTGGGTAAAAAAGATGGAAATATTTTTGAGTGGACGGAAAACTTTGATGGTTGTCAGGAAAATATATACTTTAATTTTAAAATGGTATGTGGCACTGGAGGCGCTCAAACAAGAACATTGAGGGAGGTTTACCATTTTATCTTAGCTCAGTTAAAATATCTTAATAAAGAACCAAACTCAAACATCTTTTTTGTTAATATATTAGATGGTGAAGGGAGTGGCAAGAGAATTAAATTATTTCCCACGCATAAACAAATATTTGTAGGGTCGATGTTTGAGTGGTCTACTCAGGATCATTGATAGTAAGATTACCATAAGACCAAGGGGGAATCATTGTTTGAGTGGTCTAATGAACAACATTAAGGATAGGTGTCAAAAGGCTAAAAGGTTCGTAAAGAGGTGAGAGGAAAATTAGCATGTAAGTGAATGGGTCGATGTTTGAGTGGGTCAAAGATAATCTGCCAGATGATATGTAGAAGAAGGATTATAGGTCCATCAGGGAAAACAAATATTTGTCGTGTTTGAGTGGTCTAATGAACAACATTAAGGATAGGTACGATAGACAAAAGGTTCATAAAGATTAGGGTGGGAGAAATAGAGGTGTTAATGGGCAATGAGGTTAAGAGGAAAATTAACATGTAAGTCAATGGGAAAATGAGTGTGTCCCAGAAGCAACATATATACACTACTCACTGGGCCCAGAACACTGCCTTGGGGAACTCCAGCCTGAACAGGAAGAGGAGATGAGAGAAACCCATTCAGGGCCACACGTTGACTACGACGAGAGAGGAAGTCCGCCAGCCATGCGTGGAGATTTCCATGGATACCAAAGGAGGAGAGTTTGGTGAGCAGAACGGGGTGCCAGACCGTATCGAAGGCACGTGATATGTAATGGATGGTTGTGGGTGGTTTTGGGTGGTGGTGAAATTCCACTGAAGATGTGGTCAGGTCGGAAGCATCTCATAACATCGAGGCAGTTTATACAGAACATAATGCTTTGATATCATAATGTTTTCACATGACGCCATTCCTGAGGGAAATGTTTTATTTTCTCTCCAAGAAAGATTTAACGTAAAAAAATTTTTTTAATGATTTCTATTGATTTTAATGCAATATTTTTTTAAATTTTTTTTAAGAGTATGAAAACAGCTATGCATGTGACACAAAACTGCCTGCATTTGATAAAAGTTACTTTTCCAGATTTATTTGTGAAAGCGGAAGTGAAAACTGAGCACGACATTGATGTTCACCTGGATCGACCCGAACCAAATGATGCTGAAGCTTCTTTCCTCAAGAACTATCCCCGTGAAGGTTTCTGTCAATGAATGTCTATACATTTTGATTTGAGCAGTTTGATGATGAACTCTGGTGTTAAGAAAAAAAAACACGATGTTATGTTTTAATTGCTTTAAGAAATAACCACATGGTAAATCAATTTCTCAAACATCAATTATCCCCTTCATGATTAAATAAAATATTTTAGCCAACAATAATTAATATACCTTGTTGTATCCTATTGTCCTCTATTTGTGCAATCATCAATTCTGAGGTTTTCATTTGACACCTGTTATTATAGACCCCAATGGACTTTGTCCAATACGGGGGTTTATGGATTGGGTCTCGGCCGTCCGTCCACAACCTTATCTCGGAGATGTGTGGACCGATTTTGTTCATACTTGGCACAAAGACAACACATGATGGTGTTCTTATGCATGATGGAATTTTTTTTTTTTCTCTCCAAGGAAGATTTTAATGTTTTGGTTGAAATTTTGATTATTTTAATTTTTTTGTCATGATTTTGATGCAATATTTATCTTTTTTGCAGCAGCCCTGCATGTGACACAAGAGTGCCTGCATTTAATAAATCTTACTTTTTCAGCATTATTTGTGGAAGTGAAAACTGAGCATGACATTGATGTTCAATTGGACCGACACGAACCCATTGATGCCGAAGCTCCTTTCCTCAAGAACCATCCCCATGAAGATTTCTGTCAATGTCTATACATTTTGATTTGAACAGTTTGATGATGAACTCTGGTGTGAAGAAAAAAAACAAAACATGACGTTATTATTTAATTGCTTTAAGAAACTAGATGGTATTGATAAAATACTTACCCTGCGCAGCCAACTTGGTGTGAGGCAACTGTTCTGTTTTTTAAGTTTTTTTTTTTCTTGGATCCAATATGGCTGCCAGACCACATGAGCAATGACATCATAAATTTATATTCTCTAATCTAATTGTTGCATAGATCATGCTCAATAAATTTAAAACTGATCAGACTGAGCGTTGGGCCTTGTCGAATTATGATGTCATAATAACGGCACCAATGACGTCATCGTTATCAATACAATGAATGATGGAAAAGCCTTTTGGTCAATATCAGACAGTTATATACAAGTACACAGTTGCATAAACAAATACAAAAAAATCACCAGACATTTGAATACAAATAAATCAAACAATTCCGGAAGTGTACGAAGTTGGTAGTACGGCTTCTTCATCCTGATCGGCATTGCAGGTAACTCAAAAACGTGATGAACGCCACATTCACCCACCAGCATATACACTGTTGGTCATAAAGGTGGAATTTTTTTTTTCAACAAATTTTCATAGCATCATTATTTCAATCTAAATTACCATTGGCATTTATGGTGCATATAACCACTTTTCTTTATTATTCTGTCTCTTACGCACATTTGACAGTGATTTTTATTAATTATCAGTCCTAATCAGTTGGTGGCTTGAGCGTAAAACGACAATGACGACAATAGACAGTAAATTAAGGATCATGACACATTTCTTTTTATTCTCTGTCAGTTTTCCAGACAACATTTTTTGGGGTGATTTCATGGATCAATTTGCATCACAGTAGAGTCCTTGTTGTTACTCAGTCACTAATAACGGGTATGTCCACCCCTGGCACTAATCAGGGCGTGCAGACGTCGTGGCATGCTGTCCACTAGCTTGTTGACGACGTCAACAGGCATAGCATCCCATTCTTCCCTCAGAGCGTCGGCCAACTCCTGCAAAGTTTGAGGAATAACATCTCTGTCGTTGATGGCTCGGCCTTGGGCATCCCATGCATGCTCTATGGGGTTCATATCCGGCGAGCAAGCTGGCCATGGCAACTGCTCCACGCCCTCTGCCTCAAGGAATTCCCTTACTGCAGCGGCCCTGTGCGGTCTAGCGTTGTCGTCCTGCAGTCGGAAATTGTGTCCATACACTCCTCTTGCATGTGGAAGGCAGTGGTACTCCAAGATATCCCAGTACACGACGGCGTTGACGTTTCTGTCCGGAACCACCAGTGGCGTTTTCCCTCCATAATGGATGCCGTCCCATATCATCACTGAGCCGCCACCACCTTGTCGTCTCGTGGATGCAGTCATCACGAAGGTTCTCCCCGGGTAATCGACGAACTCGTTGTCTCCCATCTGCACGGTCAAGGATGTAGCGGCTCTCGTCCGTGAAGACAACATGTCGCCAGTGTCCAGGATGAAGCCTTCTGTGCTCCCTAGCCCAGCGAAGACGAGCAACTCTGTGGCGAACAGCCAGGCATGGACATTTAGTCAACCGTCGTGCTCGGTAACCATGTTGGAGCAATCTCCGATTAACGGTTGACCGGGAAACGTTGATCCCATGATGTCTCCTCCACAAGCGACGAAGACGACTCGTCGGCATTTTCCGGTTTCTGCGGCAGAGATTCAACAGTTGGCGATCTTCTCGTCTCGTGGTTAATCTTGGACGTCCTGGAGGTTTCCGCGGCCGCACATTCCCTGCCTCACGTTGACGTTTCAGGATCTTACAGACTGTACTCTGTGATATCCCGACGACATCTGCGATATCACTCTGTTTGTAGCCCTCCTGCCGCAGTGCTTCCACTCTCTCGCGTATTGTTGGTTCCGTTGGACCAGGCATAGCCCCGGGAATGTCTCTACCGATTTTTCTTGCAAACGGTACAAGGAACTCGAAAAAAAACCAGCCTCGTTAAACACAGTGTTGAATCAGGGAAAGGGACAGAATATCACATGCATGGGCTTTTATAGTCCCTAACAAAAAAAATTATTACGTAATACACATCTTTTTCAATGTTATCATATCACCTGTGTAATGGGGAAACGTTATGTAATCACTCAATTACCCTTTTGTTTACACGAAGACTGTCAAATACCAAAGAAACTGTGGAATCATGTCAAAAATATTTTATTCCATCTTTATGGCCAACAGTTTATATGAACCCCCTTCCTCTCCTACCTCCCCCCCTCCCCTCCCCTTCTCCCCCTTTGCTCCCCTTCTCCCCTTCCCCCCTTCCCCCCTTCCCCATTTACCCCCCTATCCCCACAACCCCCTCCCCCACCCCTCCCCTTTCCCCCCCTCCCCCCATCCTTCCCTCCCCCCCCCTCTCCTCCCTCACCCTCTCCTCCCTCACCCTCTCCTCCCTCACCCTCTCCTCCCCTCTCCCCCACTCTCCCCTCCTCCCTTCCCCTTCCCCCCTATCCCTCTCCTCTCCTCCTCTTCCCCCCCCCCCTCTCCTCTCCTCCCCTTCCCCCCCTTCCCCGCCCGGCAACGCCGGGTACTTCTGCTAGCATTCGATAAATGTCAAACAACACAACACCAGAATGATGTCGACTACAAAGCAGAATATCCACTATCTAAACAAATCACATATTTAAACGATTCGGAGGTCAACAAAACCGATCACTTCGGGTTCGGTCGATCTCCGGCTCAGGAGAATGTAGAGGACGCTCTACCTCCTCTTGTGGCATCTCCTCGATTGTCTGGAGATTTTGCAGAGTGGGCGGCAAGGATACTATCTCTGGCAAACCCTTGATCGGTACCGCACTCCTCTCGGAAATCCCTTCAGGTGACTTTACCTGCGACTCAGGTTCCCAAATTCTATCCACGACCTCCCCACGTGGCGCTAGATGACGAACTGACATGGTGGTCTCGTGACCATCGGCTAAGCGAACATGCGCGTACTCCTCATTCGTCTCGAAGATTCACTTCATCCACGAGCGGCTCATATTTGCTTTGACGTATGGATCGACGTAGCAATACCGGTCCTGGTTCTGACAACCAGGTCGGTAACGAGTGTCTACTAAAACTCTGACGACGAAAGGAGAACATTCGTTCATGTGGGGTTATGTTAGTAACCGTGCACAATAAATACTGGATAGAATGTAACGTGTCAGGCAGCACCATTTCCCACTGGCTGACCGAAAGATCACGTGACTTGAGTCCCATGGAAACTGCCCGTCAGATTACGCTGTTGTAACGTTCAACGATCCCATTGTCAATTCCCACGTTCAACGTAGTCAACGTGTGGCCCTGAATGGGTTCCTTTCATCTCCTTTTCCTGTTCAGGCTGGAGTTCCCCAAGGTAGTGTTCTGGGCCCTGTGCTTTTTCTGGTCTTCATCAATGATCTCTCTGACTCTCTTGAAAATCCAGTCTGTCTCTTTGCTGAAGACTCTACTCTCTGTCGCTCCATTCCTCATCCCTCAGATCGGCAGTCTGCAGCCTCCTCACTCTCTGCAGACCTGGACAAAATCACAGACTGGGCAAACAAGTGGAACATGTCTTTCAATCCTGACAAATCTCACACTCTTACTATGTCTCTCCGAAAAGATCGACTGGACAACCCTCCCATCTACTTTCTCAACAATCCTCTCCAAGAAGTTCTGTCGCTGAAGCTTTTGGGTCTCACTATCTGCCATGATCTTTCCTGGGAAAACCACATTTCAAATCTGGCCTCCAAAGCCAGTTGCCGACTGGGCATCCTCCGTCGTGCGAAGTCCTTCCTTGGCACACCTGAGCTCCTCGCCACATACAAGGCTTTCATCCGCAGCTCAATGGAATACTGCTCTCCCCTCTGGGCTGGTTGTCCTGCCTCACACCTAGCTCGTCTTCATGCTGTTGAAACCAAAGCGTTCAGAATCATTGGAATCTCCCGCGATGAAGCTAACTCCAAGGGCCTTTCACTCACTCACCGCAGGCAGGTTGGTGGTCTTTCCGTCTTCTATCGACTCCTCTCTGGCCTTGCCCCCCCAGCTCTCTGGGCTCTGTCCCCGAAATGTTCCGACAGGTCGCACAAAATCTGCCTGCAACCCTCTTATGGTTAAACTGCCAAAATCAAGACTCTCTGCTCACCTTCACTCCTTCATTCCTCTTTACTCCCGCCTTTGCAACAAACTCCCTCACTCTCTTCAATCCGACTCCACCCTCCAGGTCTTTAAAACAGCTGTTCACCACCATCTCTTATCTTCCCCCATCCAAAACCAACGAGATGGAAGGGAAGTGCTGTGAGAATGGTGAAGGGTAGGCAGGGACAGAAATACAAGTTTGTGTGACAAGGGTGCCCGGAGGGCGTGAATGGTGTTGGTGTCCTGTTTTCTGAGGAGTTTGTGGACAGTGTGGTGAGTGTGACTAGAGTGAGTGATAGGTTGATGATGGTGAAAATGATGATTGGAAAGCGCTTCGTGAACGTCATCTCCGCAGGTTGGTCGGAGAGATGAAGAGAAGGACAAGTTCTGGTGTGCGATAGAGAAGCTGATGGAAAACATGAAAGATGAGGAAGTTGTTGTGGTAGGAGGAGACCTAAATGGACATGTGGGAAGGAGTATGGACGGTTTTGAGGGAGTTCATGGGGGTTACTGATATGGTGTGAGAAATGGAGAAGGTGAAAGGATTTTGGAATTTGCTGTTGGGGCTGATTTGTTGATTTGTAATACTCAGTTCCAGAAAGGGGATAATAAGCTTGTTACATACACGTCAGGTGGGACGACGACAACTCTTGACTACCTGATGGTGCGTAGGCGAGATAGGGGGCACCTCCGGGACAAAAAGGTGATCCCGGGGGAGGAGGCTGTTTCACAGCACCACTTGGTTGTCTGCGACACAAGGGTGAAAGGTGCGAGGAGAGCTCGGCGGGTGAAGTACCAACCGAGAATGAAGGTGTGGAGGTTGAAAGAGGTGACAGTAAGGGAGGCATTAAAAGAGAGGCTGAGTCGGGTAGAGGATGATGTGGTTGAGCTTAAACGTGGTTGGATGTCAATGAAAGATAGTCTGTTGGGAGCCGTTGGTGAGGTATGTGGATGGACAAAAGGACCACCGAGGCACTCGGAAACATGGTGGTGGGATGATGAAGTTGGAAAGAGGATTGACGAGAAGAGGAAGAAGTTCAAGGAGTGGCAGAAGGCCAAGGGTACGGGAGCAGAAAAAGCAGATCATGAAAGTTATAAGGCAGCCAAGAAGGCTGCAAAGAAAGAGGTTGCAAAGGCGCAGGAGACATGGAGGAAAATGTTCGGAGAACGCTTGGATTCGGAAGAGAGTTAGAGAGCGGTATTCCGGATTGCAAAGCAGATAGCGAAAGAGAGGTGTTATGTGATGGGGGTGAGTTGCTTGAAGGATGAAGTGGGACAAATTGTTGTGGACCCAGATGGAATTAAAGGAAGATGGAAAGGATATATGGAAATGATGTTGAATACAGAGAATGAATGGGATGGCAACATCGAGAGTAACCCAGTTTTAGGACCGGCAGAGAAGATAACTGAGAAGGAAGTTGAGGAAGCGATAAAAGCAATGAAGAGTAGAAAAGCAGGAGGGCCAACGGGAGTTGTGGGAGATATGTTGAAGGCAGCAGGAAGTTGGGGTGTGAAGAGAATGGCAGAGATCTGTAATCTGGTGGTGAAAGAAGGTCACATTCCAGTGGATTGGGAACTGAGTACCCTCGTCCCTCGACACAAGGGGAAAGGTGACCCTCTGGAGTGTGGCTCGTACCGAGCGATGAAGTTATTGGAGCATGGAATGAAGGTATTGGAAAGGGTGTTGGAGAGGAGGATAAGGAAGAAGGTGAAGATCGACGAAATGCAGTTTGGATTTATGCCAGGAAGAGATATGACAGACGCGCTCTTTATTGTGAGGCAGTTGCAGGAGAAGTACATGGAGAAGAGGAAGAAGTTGTTTCTTGGGTTTGTTGATCTGGAGAAAGCATTCGATGGGGTTCCACGCGAAGTATTGACATGGGCTTTGAGGAAGTTAGGAGTGGAGGAATGGTTGATCAGAGTAGTGATGGCAATGTACAAAAGAGCGCGCACAGTTGTAAGGACAAAGGACGGGAATAGTGGTGGGTTTGAGGTGAAGGTGGGAGTGCATCAGGGGTCGGTACGAAGTCCACTACTATTCATAGCTGTGATGGAGGTGCTGGCTCAGAACGTAAAGGAGGGTTTACCGTGGGAGTTGTTGTATGCAGATGATCTGGTGTTGATTGCAGAAAGTATGGATGGACTGAAGGAGAAGATGAACAAGTGGAAGGAATGTTTGGACACAAAAGGCCTGAAGTGAATCGGAAAGACGAAGGTGATGGAAAGTGGTAAAGCATGTGGTGAGGTGGAAAGAATTGGGAAGTGGCCACATGTTGTGTGCAGGAGGGGTGTCGGAGTGAACTCCATTCAATGTACAATGTGCGCTGAGTGGGTTCATCAAAAATGTTGTGATTTGAGAGGGTCATTAACCAGTGTGGCAGCTACATTCAAATGTAAGGTGTGCACAGAGGGAGCTGCAGATGGAGGAAATGATGAGTTGGATCTTGGAGACGGCGTGAAGCTGGAAGGTGTGAAAACATTTTGCTGCCTCGGAGACATGCTGAATGGAGAAGGTGGATCAGACTCGGCAACGGTTGCTGGAGTGAGATGTGCATGGAAGAAGTTTCAGGAACTGAGTGGTGTGCTGATGAGCAGGGGAGTGTCGTTGAAGCTGAAGGGAAAGGTGTATGCTGCGTTGTGATTGTGATGTGTGATGTGTGAGAAGTGTTGTGATTTATGGGAGCGAGACATGGGTAATGAACGAAGAGCAGCAACGAAGGCTGGAAAGGGTGGAAATGTGAATGGTTCGGTGGATGTGCGGAGTATCGTTGAGAGAGAGCGAGACAAATGATGAATTGCGAAAGATGATGGGAATAGAGCATGTGATTGATGCTGTGAAGAGGAACAGGTTGAGATGGTTTGGTCATGAGTTGAGGAAGGATGAAAGTGACTGGTTGAGAAGAGTGATGGAAATGAATGTGGAAGGAAGTAGAGGACGGGGAAGACCGAGAAAGACTTGGCTAAAGATGGTGGAAGAAGAAATGCGGGCAAGGGGGTCAACAAGGAGAGATGCAGAAAATAGGGCAAAATGGAGAAGATTGTCATGGGGACCGCAAGGCTAACTCCTGCTCTGGCAGGGAAAATGGCCTTAAAATGCATGTTGTTGTTGTTGTTGTTGTTGTTGTTGTTGTTGGGTGGTGGTGAAATTCCACTGTAGATATGGTCAGGTCGGAAGCATCTCATAACATCGAGGCAGTTTATACAGAACATAATGATTTGATATCATAATGTTTTCACATGACGCCATTCCTGAGGGAAATGTTTTATTTTCTCTCCAAGAAAGATTTAACGTCAAAATTTTTTTTTAATGATTTCTATTGATTTTAATGCAATATTTTTTTTAAATCTATTTTAAGAGGATGAAAACAGCATGCATGTGACACAAAACTGCCTGCATTTGATAAAAGTTACTTTTCCAGATTTATTTGTGAAAGCGGAAGTGAAAACTGAGCACGACATTGATGTTCACCTGGATCGACCCGAACCAAGTGATGCTGAAGCTTCTTTCCTCAAGAACCATCCCCATGAAGGTTTCTGTCAATGAATGTCTATACATTTTGATTTGAGCAGTTTGATGATGAACTCTGATGTTAAGAAAAAAAAAACATGATGTTATGTTTTAATTGCTTTAAGAAATAACCACATGGTAAATCAATTTCTCAAACATCAATTATCCCCTTCATTATTAAATAAAATATTTTAGCCAACAATAATTAACATACCTTGTTGTATCCTATTATCCTCTATTTGTGCAATCATCAATTCTGAGGTTTTCATTTGACACCTGTTATTATGGACCCCAATGGACTTTGTCCAAGACGGGGGTTTATGGATTGGGTCTCGTCTGTCCGTCCACAACCATACCTCGGAGATGTGTGGACCGATTTTGGTCATACTTGGCACAAAGACGACACATGATGGTGTTCTTATGCATGATGGAAATTTTTTATTTTCTCTCTTCAAGGAAGATTTTAATGTTTTGATGGAGATTTTGATTATTTTAATTTTTTTGTCATGATTTTAATGATTTTGATGCAATATTTATCTTTTTTGCAACAGCTCTGCATGTGACACAAGAGTGCCTGCATTGAATAAATCTTACTTTTTTCAGCATTATTTGTGGAAGTGAAAACTGAGCATGACATTGATGTTCAATTGGACCGACGCGAACCCATTGATGCCGAAGCTCCTTTCCTCAAGAACCATCCCCATGAAGGTTTCTGTCAATGTCTATACATTTTTATTTGAACAGTTTGATGATGAACTCTGGTGTAAAGAAAAAAACAAAACATGACGTTATTATTTAATTGCTTTGAGAAACTAGATGGTATTCATAAAATACTTACCCTGCACAGCCAACTTGGTGCGAGGCAACTGTTCTGTTTTTTTAAGGTTTTTCTTTTCTTTTCTTGGATCCAATATGGCTGCCAGACCACGTGAGCAATGACATCATAAATTTATATTCTCTAATCTAATTGTTGCATAGATCATGCTCAATAAATTTAAAACTGATCAGACTGAGCATTGCGCCTGTCGAATTATGATGTTGTGGCGGACACGAAAGCTCACTGGCGCGAGGGCATCATTCCGCGCACCAAGTGGGCGGCGGCCACGCCCAAGGGGTAGGCGTGGCCGTGGGATATAGACCGGGCGTGCAGCCCGGAACGCTCCAGTGTTACAGTGGAGCTCTTGAATAAAGACTCTTACAACTTGCCGCGTTGTCCGCTTCCTCCTTGCTTACAAGCAGCGCGCGTAACACCGCGCTTCATTGGTGACCTCCGACGTTCTGGACAGCCGTCACTGACCACCCGAACCCGCCACAGCCATGGCATCCAACGCGGTAGCGATAAAGCTCCCCGAGTTCTGGGAAGCTCAGGCGGAGATCTGGTTCCTGCAGGCCGAAGCCCAGTTCAGGCTTCGAGGCATCACGGCGGACGAGACATGTGACTGCCACATGGTCGCCTCCCTCAGGGCCGGCACGGCCGTCCGCGTCGTGTCGGTCCTGAGGAACCCACCGGCCGACGACAGGTACGAGGCGATCAAGCGTCTCCTCCTCGCCACGTTCGTCCTCACGGTGGACGCACAGGCCGATCGCCTCTTGGACCTCCCCGAGCTCGGTGACACGCGACCGTCGGTCCGAATGGACCATATGCTGTCGCTCATGGGCGACGAAACCCCGAACGCTCTATTCCGGGCGTTATTTCGACGCCAGCTGCCGGCACGAGTACGCCTCGCGTTGGCCGGTTCCGCGACAACGGAACCCCGAGCGCTTGCGGCCGAGGCCGACAAGTTCTACGCGGCTTTGGACACGCAGGCGAGTTTCGGTGCGGCCATAGCGGCTCCCGAGCCCGAAACTGCTGCGGGTGCCCACCCCTACTACGCGACGCACCGCGTAGCCGCTGAACCTCCTGCGGGTGCCCACCCCTACTCTGAGGGGCGCCTCGTGGCGGCCGCCACGCCCCGCCCACCACCACCGCGGAAACCGCGGCCTCCGGCTTCGCCGCAAACCTGGTGCCATTTCCACGCTAGGTTCGGCCACGAGGCCCGGCAATGTCGCCCACCGTGCTCATTCGGCAGGTCGGGAAACGCCCGGGCCGGCCCTCGGTAGTGGCACTGAGCGCCGGCCGATTAAACAGCCTCCTGTACATAACGGACACCTTATCCGGGCGCCGTTACCTGTGCGACACGGGAGCGCAGGTGAGTGTCGTTCCCGCCGGTACGTCCGACAAGCAGACCGCGGGCCGGGCCCCGCTCTGCTTGCTGCCAACGGTACGCCCATTCGCACATACGGAAAACGCTGCCTTTCTCTGCGGTTCGGAGGGCAGGTTTTCCGATGGTCGTTCGTGACTGCCGACGTGCCTACGGCATTGCTTGGCGCGGACTTCCATTGTGCCAATGGCCTCTTGGTGGACGTAAAGCACAGAAGGCTTGTCCAGGCCGAAACGATCAGCTCGCTCGCTTGCGCGCTGCCCGCCTCGTTGAGTGGCTCATCGAGCGGCTCGCCGAGCGGCTTGCTGAGCGGTTCGGTTCCGGCCAGGTTCATATGCACGCTTCCGGCAGCGGACGAATTCACCCGCCTCCTCGCCCGTTTCCCGGCCCTCATGAGGCCCACCTTCTCGGCGGGGACCGTCAAGCACGGGGTGGAACATCACATCCCCACCGCCGGGCCACCGGTCGACGCCCGGGCACGCCGCCTCGAGCCGACGAAGCTCGCGGTTGCTAAAGCCGAGTTTGCTGCGCTGGAGCGGCTCGGCATCGTGCGGCGCTCCGAGAGTGCTTGGGCGTCGCCGCTCCACATCGTGCCCAAGCCCAGCGGGGAATGGCGACCGTGCGGGGACTACCGCCGTCTCAACGACGCCACCACCCCCGACCGCTACCCCGTCCCCCATATTGAGGACTTTTCCGCCCGCTTGGCGAATATGTCCTTCTCGAAGGTGGACCTCATACGCGGTTACCACCAGGGTCCCCATCAGGCCGGAGGACATCTCGAAGACGGCTGTCATCACGCCGTTCGGTCTTTTCGAATTTCTTCGGATGCCCTTCGGTTTGAAGAATGCGGCTCAGGCGTTCCAGCGCCTCATGGACAGCGTCTTGCGCGACTTGGATTTCGTCTACGTCTATCTGGATGACATCCTCGTCACAAGCGCGTCCCGCGAAGAGCACCTCCACCATCTCCGCACGCTCTTCAAACGCCTGGGCCAGCATGGCCTGATCGTGAACCCCGCCAAGTGCCGGTTTGGTGTCACTGAAATCGACTTTTTGGGGCACCGCGTCACCAGGCATGGGGCCGTCCCCCTACCGGCCAAGGTGGAGGCGGTGAAGGGGTTTCCACGCCCCCGCACGATCAGGGGGCTCCAGGAGTTCCTGGGCATGGTAAACTTTTACCATCGGTTCCTGCCCCGCATCGCCCAGCTCCTGCGCCCCCTGCACGAGGCCCTCCGAGGGAAGCCGGGCAAAGGTGACCAGCTGGACCAAGCAGATGGACGCGGCGTTCGTGGGCGCGAAGCTCGCCTTGGCTAACGCCACCATGCTCACGCACCCGGCGCCCGATGCACCGATCGCCCTCACCACCGACGCCTCGGACTACGCGGTGGGTGCGGTGCACGAGCAATGGGTGCATGGAGCTTGGCAACCGCTGGCGTTCTTCAGCTGGCAGCTTCGCCCGCCCGAACGCCGATACAGTACCTTCGACCGCGAGTTTCTTGGGCTCCAACAGGCGGTCAGGCACTTCCGCCATCTGCTCGAGGGCCTTGCGTTCACGGCCTTCGTCGACCACAAGCCACTGGTGTTCGCGATGGGCAAGGTCGCCGAGCCGTGGTCGGCCCGGCAGCAGCGTTACCTCTCGGCCGTGTCCGAATACACGACGGACATCCGCCACGTCGCGGGGAAGGACAACCCGGTGGCAGATTGCCTTTCCCGGTCCGTTGCCCACGCGGTCCACCTCGGCATCGACTATGCCCGGATGGCGGCGGACCAGGCCGCCGACCCCGACGTCCAGGCCTTGCGGACCACCGTTAGGGCCTCCGCGTCACCGAGGTGCCGTTCAACGGCGCGGGCACGGCCCTCTGGTGCGACGTCTCCCTCGGGCGGCCTCGCCCCATCGTGCCCGCGGGCTGGCAGCGCCAGATTTTCGACGCCATCCACGGCCTGTCCCACCCGGGCACGAGGGCCTCCCAGAGGTTGATCGCCGACAAGTTTGTCTGGCATGGCCTCCGGAAGGCCGTCGGCGGCTGGGCCAGGACGTGCCTCGCGTGCCAGCGCGCGAAGGTGCACCGACACACCCAGGCCCCATTGGCCCCGTTTGCGGTGCCGGAACGTCGGTTTGACCACGTTCCTGGTGGGCCCTCTGCCCCCCTCGCGGGGTTTCACCCACGTCCTGACCATGATGGACCGCACCACCCGGTGGCTGGAGGCCGTGCCTTTGGCGTCAACGATGGCGGCGGACGTCGCGCAGGCGTTCATCGCCACCTGGGTCGCCCGGTTTGGCGCCCCCTCGGACATCTCATCCGACCGCGGCCCCCAGTTCACCTTGGAGCTCTGGGGGGCGGTCGCGCGGGGGCTCAGGGTCCAGCTGCACCGCACCACGGCCTACCACCCCCAGGCTAACGGCCTGTGCGAGCGGTTCCACCGCTCGTTGAAGGCCGTGCTTCGGGCGACCCTCCGCGAGGGCGGGTGCGTCGACAGGCTCCCCTGGATGCTGCTGGGCCTCCGGACGGCGCCCAAGGACGACCTGCGCGCATCCGCGGCGGAGTTGGTCTTCGGGCAACCGCTGTGGGTGCCGGGCGAGTTCCTCCCCGACTCCACGGCACCATGGTCCGCGGCGCAGGAGCGCTCCGCGCTGCAGGAGACCGCCCAGAGGTTCGCCCCGGTGCCCACGGCGCACCACGGGCATCCACCTACGCACGTCGCCCCGGAGCTTCGCATTGCGGAGTACGTCTTCATCCGGCACGACGCCCACCAGACACCACTGCGGCCCCCGTACGACGGGCCTTTCCGCGTGCTGGAGACCGGGGTGAAACATTTCACCTTGGACATCGGCGGCACTCCTGACCGTGTCTCCGTAGACCGCCTCAAGCCGGCCCACCTTGACATGGACCACCCACCGCCGGTGGCTCGGCCCCCGTGTCGGGGCCGCCCCCCGGCGGGCGGACCCCCGGCACCGCCCGGCCCCGCCGGCACGCCGCCCCCCGAGCCTGCACCCATCCCGGGTGCAGCCGGAGGCATCCCAGCTGGCATCCCTGCACCCCGGACGCCGCCAGTCGCCAGAGGGCGCTTCGGCCGGGTCATCCGTTTGCCCCGCAAACTGGCCCTCCAGGTGCGCGGGAATTCTGGGGGGGGGCACGTGTGGCGGACACGAAAGCTCACTGGCGCGAGGGCATCATTCCGCGCACCAAGTGGGTGGCGGCCACGCCCGAGGGGTAGACGTGGCCACGGGATATACACCGGGTGCGCAGCCCGGAACGCTCCAGTGTTACAGTGGAGCTCTTGAATAAAGACTCTTACAACTTACCGCGTTGTCCGCTTCCTCCTTGCTTACAAGCAGCGTGCGCAACACCGCGCTTCAATGTCATAATTACGGCACCAATGACGTCATCGTTATCAACGCAATGAATGATGGAAAAGCCTTTTGATCAATATCAGGCTTCATCTATCTATAATTCCAGTAATCTCTGTGTGTCTGTGTGTTTGTTTGTTTGTCTGTGACCGCTGTTTCTCGACAACCACGGGTCCGATATACTTGAAACTTGCCAGGTATATTGCTGGGGACCCGAGGATGTGCCTTTTCAAGGTTTCATATTAATCGGAGAAGTAGTTACCGAGTTATGTCCAAAAAACGATTCAACCAATCAGAGAGCAGCGAGCTATCACGTGTGCCGAACGTGGCGAACAGACTCTGCCTCGGACGGCACATTTGAGAGCGTATTCATTTATTTCACGTTGGCAAACTATGTTGCCGCTATGTTGGCGTTAAACTATGTTTTAAAACTAATTAAAACTAATTTGCGATTCTTTCGCTTTCCTGCGCGTTTGTGCACGCTATGGCGATTTCTTTACCAAACTCCGCAAGCCGTTCGCTTTGGACCAAACCATTTCATGTAAATAGAGGGGGGGGATTGTCACCGTACTCGCAAGCCGTTCGCTTTGGACCAAACCATTTCATGTAAATAGAGGGGGGGGGGATTGTCACCGTACTCGCAAGCCGTTCGCTTTGGCTTTGCGAATGGACCAAACCATTTCATGTAAATAGAGGGGGGGGATATAATTTTAGATATATATATAGTACGGGCATGCCCTCGTCTATCTATAATTCCAGTAATCTCTGTGTGTGTGTATGTGTGTATGTGTGTGTGTCTGTGACCGCTGTTTCTCGACAACCACGGGTCCGATATACTTGCAACTTGCCAGGTATATTGCTGGGGACCTGAGGATGTGCCTTTTCAAGGTTTCATATTAATCGGAGAAGTAGTTACCGAGCTATGTCCAAAAAACGATTCAACCAATCAGAGAGCAGCGAGCTATCACGTGTGCCGAATGTGGCGAACAGACTCTGCCTCGGACGGCACATTTGAGAGCGTATTCATTTATTTCACGTTGGCAAACTATGTTGGCGCTATGTTGGCGTTAAACTATGTTTTAAAACTAATTAAAACTGATTTGCGATTCATCGTAACTGCGATATGCGACCTTCCGGACAGTCAAATGAGGACGTCACTTCCGGACTTACGGATAGTCATAGTGACGACGTACTGATGCTGAACGTGGCGAGCAGACGCTGTAAGGTACGATCGATTGTAGTACACGTTTATAATAACTCTGCCGATACAGGCCCGATTAACTGCAGCGCCATCCGAGCTGCGGCGTTGGGACGATACATTCATTGTACGGTCACATCACGCACTTACGGGCACGCCCATGGGCCCATGGGCACGCCCATGCATGCATGGGCGAAGACATTTTTTTATATTTTTTTGGCAAGGAACGGGCACCCACGTACGGGCACGTCCTAGTTAAACTTAAATCAAGCAGGATCTAAGAAACGAATACAAATACAACAAGAGTGTATTAACACTAACAGATTATGTACATTAAGCGAGGTAATACAATCAAGCCATCTCGCAGAGTACGATCTCAATCTTACCAGCATGAACCATTGTCTGGCTTCAGCTCACAGCAGACCAGTCTTGCACGAACATCCGCGCACATCCGTGCGGCGAGAACTTGTAGCCTTCAGTCCCTGGAGGTCGATACCTTCAATTGCTCTTCTTCTTCACAATCACCACAACCTGCCATGCTGGAAAATGTCACTTCTACTCGTGGCAAATCAGTCAATCTAAACACTAATCCACTATATAAGAGCGGTGTCTGTCTGTGTCACCATTTTTCTCAGAGATGGCTGAACGGATCTTCATCAGTGAGTGCCTGGGAGTGTTTTAGGCAAAAAAAAAAAAAACTATGACAAAAGAAAAAGATTGTTTTTTTGGAGTTAAAAAAAAAATCGCTCAATTGTGTCTTCGCCTTTTAAAATTAATGACAGTTATATACAAGTACACAGTCGCATAAATAAATACAAAAAAAATCACCAGACATTTGAATACAAATAAATCAAACAATTCCGGAAGTGCAGGAAGTTGGTAGTACGGCTTCTTCTTCATCCTGATCGGCATTGCAGGTAACTCAAAAACGTGATGAACGCCACATTCACCCACCAGCATATATATGAACCCCCTTCCTCTCCTGCCTCCCCCCCTCCCCTCCGCTTCTCCCCCTTTGCTCCCCTTCCCCCCTCCCCCTTCCCCCTTTACCCCCTAACCCCTCAACTCCTCCCCAACGCAAACAGCTGTTTTAAAGACTTGGAGGGTGGAGTGGGATTGAAGAGAGTGAGGGAGTTTGTTCCAGAGGCGGGAGAAAAGAGGAATGAAGGAGTGAAGGTGAGCAGAGAGTCTTGATTTTGGCAGTTTAACCATAAGAGGGTTGCAGGCAGATCTTGTGCGACCTGTAGGAATATTTGCGGGACAGAGCCCAGAGAGAGCTGGGGGGGGGGGGGGCAAGGCCAGAGAGGAGTCGGTAGAAGAGGGAAAGACCACCAACCTGCCTGCGGTGAGTGAGTGAGAGGCCCTTGGAGTTAGCTTCATCGCGGGAGATTCCAATGATTCTGAATGCTTTGGTTTCAACAGCGTGAAGGCGAGCTAGGTGTGAGGCAGGAGCACCAGCCCAGAGGGGAGAGCAGTATTCCATTGAGCTGCGGATGAAAGCCTTGTATGTGGTGAGGAGCTCAGGTGTGCCAAGGAAGGACTTAGCACGACGGAGGATGCCCAGTCGGCGACTGGCTTTGGAGGCCAGATTTGAAATGTGGTTTTCCCAGGAAAGAACATGGCAGATAGTGAGACCCAAAAGCTTGAGTGACAGATCTTCTTGGAGAGGATTATTCAGAAAGTGGATGGGAGGGTTGTCCAGTCGGTCTTTTCGGAGAGACATGGTTGGGTGGCTTTGATCAAAACCCCTTGATGCGGTTTATAAAACTGGTTTCAGTTGGGCGCAAACTGGACAAGTACCTCAAGACTCTCTTTACGTCCTCAACCGAATAAGGAAGATTTCGACATCAAACAAAATGCGCTATGCGAGTGATTCCCGGATGACAAAGCGAGTCATGCAGCTCCCGCAATCCCCTCTCGGATCCCACGGTTCCACATAAAGCATGAGAAAATGCATCATCAGCTACATTGTCCTTGCCAGGGCGATATACGATGTCGTAGCCGAATTCCGCAAGCTCATTGCGCCGCCTTGCGATTTTATTTTATTTTATTTATTTATTTTTTTCCATTCTTTATTTTCTGGGAATGTTGACCCTCGAACATAAAAGCCACCGATCGTTGGTCTGTGATCAAATGAAAATGTTTCCGAGGACAAAGTAGTTCCACTTACGCAAGGCCTCCATGATGGCGTCGGCCTCTTTCTCAACAGACGAGTGGCACCTCTCACTGTGTGATAATGTTCTGGAGAAGAAGGCCACGGGTCGGCCTGACTGATTCAAGGTAGCCGTGATTGCGCACTCTGAGGCATCAGTCTCAACAACGAAGGGCACACTGTTATCAATTGATATTGCCACCGCTTGAGCAATATCCTTAATCGAAATGTGAAAAGCCATTTTCGCAGCTGAAGACGGCGGAAAATTTTTGCTTTCAACCAGAGGACGAATTTTCTCGGAATACTTCGGGATCCATTTGGAATAATGAGCGTTTATCCCGAGGGTTCGTCTCGGCGCGGCTACATCAGGCAGAGGTGGCATTTCCATTAGCAGTTGCAAACAGGACATGTCAGGGCGAATCGAGCCGTCTGAAATGGTATATCCCAAGAGATTGATAGTTTTAGCCGAGAACGTGCATTTGTCAGCATTGAGTGAGTTTGTACTTGCGAGCTATTTCCATGAATCGTTTCAAGTTAGTGTTGTGCTCGTTCTGTGTTCGTCCACATGCTGTGACATTATCCACGTAAACAAAGGTGTCTTTGAGATTCTCTTGAGATACTATCTCATTGATGGCTCGTTGGTAGCTCGCGACTCAGTTTGTTACCCTGAAGGGTATACAATGAAACTGATAGTCGCTGACCAGACTTGAATGCCGTGTACAGCTTATCAGACTCTCGGATCGAAATTTGATGATCGGCACAGCGCAAATCCAATGCACTGAATACTTGATATTTAGCCACTTCTCCTGCCATTTCGTCCGAACGTGGCAATGGGTACGCGTCTAGTTGCGTAAAACGATTAATAGTTTGGGAATAGTTTATCACCATCTGTTTCCTGTGATTAGCACTGGTCGTCACCAATACCTGGGCCCGCCACGGCGATTTGCTCGGCTCGATGATGCCTTCGGTGAGAAGTTTCCTGGTCTCCACAGCAACAAACTTCCCATGCTCCCGGGTAAGTCATCTTCACTTCAAAGCGATCGGTTTACAATCCTCAGTTAAGTTGGCAAACGGCGATGGTGGATCGACTACTACCTCTGACACACTACAGACTGTGAAGATAGGGTTAGTACCCCCAAAATGCATATTTAAATCGGCATGCCTTCGAAAAAAATCATGACCCAAGTGTAGATCAGCACATAAGTCTCTCAGAACCATCGGTTTCACGTTCTGGTACTTTGTCTCATTCGTTCCTCGTTCCACAACACAATATCCCCTTATCTCTTGATGTAAAGATGATGCCAGACACACTGTTTTCCCCATGGGGAGGATAGGCCAAGCATGGCGCTTCACCAATACAGCATTCACATCGCTGTCCGAACACCCCATGTCGATCAGCGCATCAGCGACCTCCCCATTCACCGTGATCTTGACCACCGCTTTCACGAGACTGAAGGGCGAAGTAGCGGAGAGCGCAGTGGCTTCCAACTGCATACCAGCAGAAATGGGTCCGACCGTTTTGACACTCGACACACCTTGGCATAATGTCCTTTCTTGCCACAATTATTACACATGGCATTGCATGCTGATCGTGTTGCACAGCCTGGTGTTGGCTTAGCGGTTCGGGTGCCAGCTTGGGATCAGAGGATCCTGAGTTTGAATCCTGGTCGATCGTTGAATTAACGCCAGGGGGGTTGACTCAGCCTGTCATCCTTCCGAGGTCGGCAAATTGAGTACCAGCTTGGTGGGATGAATTATCACGGTGTGTACCTCGATTTAGAATAGGTACACCGTATCCCTGCGCATCGTAAGAGGCGACCAAGGGGGGTTTTTTTGTTGGTTTTTTTTGTATACAAGATCTAGGCTCGTGAAAGAGCTAGCATTAATCACACAAAAAGTCAAACCGACACACAAAAAACAAGGGGAGCGGCAGACGAGATGGGGAAGGACACAAACACAACATTTGAGAGCAGGGACATCGGGAGGACTTGGGGGGGAGGTGGGAGAGGTATAAAACATATGAACACTGCAAGGACTCTGGGGTGAATTACCGGGGGTAGAAAAGATCAAGGTTTTGGATGGGGGAAGATAAGAGATGGTGGTGAACATCTGTTTTAAAGACCTGGAGGGAGGAGTGGGATTGAAGGGAGTGGGGGAATTTGTTCCAGAGGTGGGAGAAAAGGGGAATGAAAGAGTGAAGGTGAGCAGAGCCTAGATTTTGGTAGTTTAAACATAAGAGGGTTGCAGGCAGATCTTGTGTGACCTGAAGGAATATTGGGGGGGACAGAGCACAGAGAGAGCTGGGGGAGCAAGGCCGGAGAGGAGTCGGCAGAAGACAGAAAGACCACCAACCTAACCTGCCTGCGGTGAGTGAGTGAAAGTCCCTCGGAGTTGACTTCATCTCATGGGATTCCAACGATTCTGAAAGCTTTGGCCTCAACAGCATGAAGCCGAGCTAGGTGTGAGGCAGGAGCACCAGCCCAGAGGGGGGAACAGTATTCCATTGAGCTGCGGATGAAAGCCTTGTATGTGGTGAGGAGCTCAGGTGTGCCAAGGAAGGACTTCACACGACGGAGGATGCCTAGTCGGCGACTGGCTTTGGAGGCCAGCTTGGAAATGTGGTTTTCCCAAGAAAGATCATGGCAGATAGTGAGACCCAAAAGCTTGAGCGACATAACTTCTTGGAGAGGATTGTTGAGAAAGTAGATGGGAGGGGTTTCCAGTCGGTCATTTCGGAGAGACATTGTAAGAGTGTGAGATTTGTCAGAATTGAAAGACATGTTCCACTTGTTTGACCAGTCTGTGATTTTGTTCATGTCTGCAGAGTGAGGAGGCTGCAGACCTCCAATCTGAGGGATGAAGAATGGAGCGACAGAGAGTAGAGTCATCAGCAAAGAGACAGAGAGGATTTGCCAGAGAGTCGGAGAGATCATTGATGAAGACCAGAAATACCACAGGGCCCAGAACACTACCTTGGGGAACTCCAGCCAGAACAGTAAGGGGAGATGAGAGAAATCCATTCAGGGCCACACGTTGACTACGACCAGAGAGGAAGTCCGCAAGCCATGCATGGAGATTTCCATGGATACCATAGGAGTAGAGTTTGGTGAGCAGAGCTGGGTGCCAGACCGTATCGAAGGCACGTGATATGTCAAGTGAGACAGCTCTGATTTCCTGTTTGGCATTGAGGACCTCCATCCATTGTTGAGACAGCAGAAGCAACATGTCCAGAGGAGAATGACCTGGTCTGAATCCAAATTGATGATCAGAGATCAAGCCATTGGAGAAGAGGAAGGATTTGATATCCGAAGCAATGATGGATTCCATGACTTTGCTGATAATTGAAAGCAGGCCGATTGGTCTGTAGTTACTAGGATCTGTTTTTGCACCTTTTTGTGTAAAGTGGAAATGTTTTCTGATTTCCAAGATGCTGGCAGATGACCTTGAGCAAAAGAGAGGGTGAAAAGAACAGAGGGAGGGTGAGATTGGGCGGCAGAGCAGGATTTTAGGAACCATGGGCTGATGTCGTCTGGTCCAGTTGCAGAATCAGAGTCGAGACTTGATAAAAACTTCTCCACCTTGTCAGGAGAGAAGGACACAGAGTCCAGGAGCAGTTGGGTTCGACTGGGAAAGGTGGGAGCAGGGAGAGATGGGTTTGGGACACAATATTTTGAGGCAAACACAGAGTTGAGGCATTCGGCTTTGTCACGTGCGGTGTCAACTGTGTAGCCATTTGAGGTAAGGGAGGGGATGGAGGGGGAACAAACCAGAAACGGATTTGACCAGACGCCACCAGGATTTGGAGGAAGCAGACAGGTTTGAGAGTTCAATCTTGAGTGTGGAGAGATCGTGCTTCCTGGCACTCCTGAGGATAGACACACACTTGTTTCGAGCTTGGTGGAAGGAACTGAGATTGCCTTCAGTTGGATTTGCCTTCCAAGGGGCAAAGGCAAGTTGTTTCTGTTTGTTTCAGGGCAACTGCCTCACCACAAGATTCAGTGTACCATGGACGGGAGGAAGGGTAAGACAACTGAAGACGAGATGGGATAAATCTGTGCATGAGAGAGAGCAGTTTGCTTTGGAAGAATTCCCAGGAAGAATTGATGTCAGAGGCAGTGGAGATGGGAGAGCAGTCCAGATGATTGATGGCTGCTTGCAGACTGTGCCAGTCAGCCTGAGTGAAATGCCAGACTCGTCGGCGCTGAGGAGGCTCTCTGAGAATGGCCAGAGAGATGTCTACTTTAACAAGCACATGATCAGAAGAACCGATTGGAGCAGAAGAAGAGCCGCAGACATTTGCAGGGAAGTTAGTCATAACCAATTCCAGAAGAGAAGATACTCCATTGACTGAAAGACTCATTGACTGAGGGTTGGCGTCAGGAAGGGCATCCGGCCATAAAAACATTGCCTCAAACAGGGAACCATGAGCTCATGGGGCCCGCAAGGCTAACCCCCGCTCTAGCAGGGAAAATGGCCTTAAAACGATCATCATCATCATCATCATGCTGGACACTGGATATGCAGATGTCTCCGATATCCACAGAAATAACATTTGGCAGTAGCTGATGTGGTCATCATTAACTTGGGATTTGACTCCTCTGCTGACGATGGCTCACCATCGACCATTCCTTCCGATTTCTGGAGTGGGGGTCGTGTAGCGGAGACTGGTGATCGGAGTATCCTGAGATTGTGTGAGTGTCTGCATCTCCCCTCGTCATCCCTCTGACGTTGAAGCATTCACAGGGAGGTAAGATCGCCCGTACGCGTCTGAGCGAGTTGCAAGGTACAAGCTTCATATGCATCATGAAGATTCACCGTCATTCTCCAATAGCCATTGTCGTATATCAGGCGATTTCAGACCAGTTATAAAAGCATCACGCATGCAATCATCTTGAAGTTCCTGCAACGTACCAATCTGAAAGTTGCAATCTCTACTCAGGTGTCTCAAAGCTTGCACAAATTGCTCCAAAGTCTCTCCCGGCTCTTGTCGGTGGGTAGAAAGTAAATGGCGAGCGTAGATCGTTCCACGAGGCTTGACGTACAAAGTCTTGATAGCCTCGTAAGCGTTGGTTTCGCTCGCGCAATGGGCGAAATATCGATAGACGGACGTGGACACTGGGTTGATGAGCACGTCGAGCTTATCTGCTTCCGTAACTTCATCGGACTCATAAGCCCTAAGGTATCGTCTGAAGACACAAATTCAGCGAGCCAACTTCGCCGGCATTCACAGTGTTCGGATCCACGTCGAATGAATGATGGAAAGCCTTTTTGGTCAATATCAGGCTTTATTAAACTTGAATCAAGCAGGATCTAAGAAACGAATACAAATACAAGAGTACCCTTGTGCTCAAAATGTTTCACAATACGTTGAACGGCACAATTTGTTGGTCCATCACGTGTTCTGAGGTCGTATTCCCAGCAGAACCGGCAGGCAGAACGGGTGTCTGCATATGAATTAGTCTGGTACCACAGAGCTATCACTTTTGTCTTCTGCTCCATTGTCAATGGCATCGTTGAGTTACGGTGCTAAAAATCCCAGGGAGCAAACACCACAATAACACGACCAAACCCTGAAAAGGAAAACGGTATCGGTCAAAAAAACAAAGAAATGGCAGGAAGTCAAAGTTGTATCAATCTTTTTGGAACACCCTGCACATATGTCCATATATGTACATGTCGAAAGATTTGCAGCTCAGGATTCATATTGTAAAGGATGTGTTTCTTTACGAGCACAGCTGTCAAAGCCAAAAGACCACGTGAACAGATGTGACAGAAAGAATGTCATCTACAACATAGAATGTGAAGATTGTGAAGCCAATTATGTGGGCCAAACATCCAAACGCTTGACAACAAGGCTAACTGAACTCCAAAGTGCTGCAAGACAACCAGACAGGTTGTCATTGGTTGTGACACACATACACACATACACACCAACACACATTCTCATGGAATCAGGCCACGATCCTTGGCACAGGAGCTTTGAGAGTGAACTGCGAGATTATATTATCGAATGACGAAGATTGGGGTGTGGTCTGCCGGTTACGATAGTTTCCATGCACATCGTCCCACTCTGGGGGTGTGGCCTTGTTCCTCAGTCGTTTGGTGGGGCGGGGTTTACTTGTTGAACGTAATGTCCGGACACTGACGGCGATTGTTGTTGTTATTGGTTAAATATGTGCGTTTATATGGCCGGCTTGTTATAATTGTAAAAACAAAAGGAAAAACCACCGAGAATAATCGCATACTGGGAGAGAACGAACCTTATGCCTAAGTCACACATAGGCGGATATTTTGGCGACTGCCGGCGATCAAGATTTTTCGGCGACCACTGGCGATTTCGGGCAGTCAAATATGGTCAGGCGGCAGTATGGCGACTGCAGGCGGCCACATTGCGACTGCATTGCGACGACGCCCCGAGTGGGATGGCGACTGTTGAAGATCGACGACGACTGCATTGCGGATGCACGGCGGCAGCGTGGCGACAGTCTGGCGGCTAGATTATGACCGATGGCGGATCGCGGCGACTGCATTGGGGCCGGGTGGCGGTTTACTCCGACGTCCGCAAGACTGCAATAAGACCGCCGGCGATTGGAGACAATTCACACAACTTTTTAAATCTTTATTTATTTTTTGTACATTTCACTTTATTCATTTCAATGGTGTATGACATGAAGCATAAAGATGTGTGATGTACAATAACAAAGTTAATAAAGATGTATCATTGCAATGTAATTATCAAATTTTTCTGTAGGGAGAGAGAATGGAAATAAAGTCCAACAAATTATTTCCACTGGTCCCAAATCCCATAAATAAAGTTTCCAAAGGACCAAAGTCCCAAAAATAAAGTTCCCAAAAGTCCCAAGTCCAAACAATAAAGCCATATCCTTGTCGGCACCACAGGACCTCACTCCACGGAGACCCTCACACCATCCTGTCTTGCCATGGAATTGTGGTATGTTGTAATGCAGTCGCCAGGCAGTCGTATCTTTGTCGCCAATGGCCGTAACTCGGCCGCCACTAGTCCTACTGCTGTCGTCGTCAGTCTCCCATAGCCGCAGGGGAGACGTGGCAGTTCTTCTGTAGTCGGTATGCAGCCGCAACAGTGTCGGCCCGTAGTCGGGAAGATGCCGCAGGAAGGCCGTATGGCATTCGCATCTCTGCCGTGCTAGCTGGTGGGGCGATTGCGGAAGACTATGAGCGACTGGGTTGCGGCCGCTTTACGGTCTTATTACGGATACCGACGACAGCATGGTGGTTCCATCACGACAGCATGGCAGATTTTTTTCGAGTGCGACTGAGCGCGCCGTTTTTAAACATTTAAAAAAATATTTGGCCCCTTTGCGGCTCTTGCCGACTGCAGCCGACCTGGGGAGGATAACCACGACTACAGGCGACCGTCCATTACGGTTTCATTACGATTGTCGGCGGGTGGTGGCGATTTTTCCAGTCGCCAGTAGTCGCCGACAAATCCGCCTATGTGTGACTTAGGCATTAGATCAGACCTCGTCAACACAACGCCACCCTCCCGTGTGGTGACACGTAAACGATCTTAAGCTCACAGTTCTCCCTCCTTTATACATTGAGATGTCTCCTACCCGAACACGGTCCATACTATTACTATGCAATCCTATTTCCACTATGGTATTATATCCCCTACCCCCACAAACGTAACAATATGTACATGTTTGTGTACGTTTGTCAGAATTATATCAAGTATTGAGCAATATCAGATTTTATTCTTCTTTTAACATGTCATGTGATGTTGTATTTACAGGTGGATCCATTGAATCTGCAAGGGAGACTGCACCTACTTTTACGAACAGCGTAGACCCAGGCCCACAGGACTCGCCTACTGAAACCAACAAGAGAACTTTTTACAAACACAACAAAACGAAAAATGAATTGTTTGCACGTAAAAATGTTCACCAGGTTCACAAAGGAGAGAAAGATGAACGCCCATACAAATGCAAAATTTGTGGAAAATCTTTTCATCGATCATCCAACCTTATGAGGCACATGAAAATTCACAATGATGAACGCTCATACAAATGTACAAGTTGTGGGAAATCTTTTAATCGATCATCCATCCTTAAAATACACGTGAGAATTCACAATGGTGAACGCCCATACAAATGCACAAGTTGTGGAAAATCTTTTAAACATTCATCCACCCTTAAAATACATGTGAGAATTCACAATGGAGAACACCCATACAAATGCACAAGTTGTGGAAAATCTTTTAATCTGTCATCCACCCTTAAAAGGCACATGGCTATTCACAATGATGAACGCCCATTCAAATGCACAAGTTGTGGAAAATCTTTTAATCGGTCATCCACCCTTAAATCACACATACAAATTCACAATGATGAACGCCCATACAAATGCACAAGTTGTGGAAAATCTTTTAATCTGTCATCCACCCTTAAATCACACATACAAATTCACAATGATGAACGCCCACACAAATGCATAAGTTGTGGAAAATCTTTTAATCTGTCATCCACCCTTAAAAGGCACATGATGATTCACAATGGTGAACGTCCATATAAATGCACAAGTTGTGGAAAATCTTTTATTCATTCATCCCATCTTCCAAGGCACATGGTTATTCACAATGATGAACGCCCATACAAATGCACAAGTTGTGGAAAATCTTTTAATCTGTCATCCACCCTTAAAACACACATGAAAATTCACAATGGTGAACGCCCATACAAATGCACAAGTTGTGGAAAATCTTTTAATCAGTCATCCACCCTTAAAAGGCACATGGCTATTCACAATGTTGAACGCCCATACAAATGCACAAGTTGTGGAAAATCTTTTAATCAGTCATCCCATCTTTCAAGGCACATGAAAATTCACAATGGTGAACGCCCATACAAATGCACAAGTTGTGGAAAATCTTTTAATCGGTCATCCACCCTTAAAACACACATGATAATTCACAATGGTGAACGCCCATACAAATGCACAAGTTGTGGAAAATCTTTTAATCACTCATTCACCCTTAAAAGGCACATGGTAATTCACAATGGTGAACGCCCATACAAATGCACAAGTTGTGGAAAATCTTTTAATCGGTCATACAGCTTGAAATCACACATACAAATTCACAATGGTGAACGCCCATACAAATGCACAAGTTGTGGAAAATCTTTTAATCGATCATCCAACCTGAAAGCACACATAAAATTTCACAATGATGAATGCCCACACAAATGCACAAGTTGTGGAAAATCTTTTAATCGATCATCCAGCCTTAAATCACACATGATAATTCACAATGATGAACACCCATACAAATGCACAAGTTGTGGA
Organism: Myxine glutinosa; assembly: GCF_964187855.1. Taxonomy (NCBI): domain Eukaryota; kingdom Metazoa; phylum Chordata; class Myxini; order Myxiniformes; family Myxinidae; genus Myxine; species Myxine glutinosa. The sequence continues at coordinate 97,896,544 of NC_136265.1, forward strand.
AAATCTTTTAATCGATCATCCAACCTGAAATCACACATACAAATTCACAATGATGAACACCCATACAAATGCACAAGTTGTGGAAAATCTTTTAATCGGTCATCCACCCTTAAAACACACATGATAATTCACAATGGTGAACGCCCATACAAATGCATAAGTTGTGGAAAATCTTTTAATCGGTCATCCACCCTTAAAACACACATGAAAATTCACAATGGTGAGCGCCCATACAAATGCACAAGTTGTGGAAAATCTTTTAATCAGTCATCCACCCTTACAAGGCACATGATGATTCACAATGATGAACGCCCATACAAATGCACAAGTTGTGGAAAATCTTTTAACCTGTCATTCCATCTCACAAGGCACATGAAAATTCACAATGAAGAACGCCCACACAAATGTACAAGTTGTGGAAAATATTTTAATCTGTCATCCCATCTTACAAGGCACATGAAAATTCACAATGAAGAACGCCCACACAAATGCACAAGTTGTGGAAAATATTTTAATCGATCATCCCATCTTACAAGGCACATGAAAATTCACAATGGTGAGCCATACAAATGCACAAGTTGTGGAAAATCTTTTAATCAATCATCCAACCTTAAATCAAACATACAAATTCACAATGAGGAACACCCATACAAATGTACAAGTTGTGGAAAAGCTTTTAATTGATCATCCCACCTCAAACAACACGATGATTCACACTAATGAACGCCCATACAAATGCACAAACAAACCTGAAAATTTAAGAATTTGCATATTGAGTCACAGAATTTGTTCACCAAAATCAAAAGCTGATTTTTTTTTCAATCAAAAGGTCAAGGCTGAATAAAATAATTGATTTTCATTTTGTATTTTATTTTGTAAACTGTTTTCACTATTTTGATCTTATGGAAGAAGAAGACGTCTTCGTACAAACAGACGCAGACATGATTTGCATTTTCAGAAGCTTTCTAGATTGTGATTGGAAATTTTTTGAGTGGACTTAAAACATAAAGAGGGGGATTCACATTGTTTGGGGCCTGTAATATATCAGCTAGTCGAAAGGGGGGCATGGTCCATACAGCGTGGACGAGTGTGCACTGTATGGGGCCATGGTGCAGAATAAAGATGTTGACCGTTACTGGAGAGACTCTGTCGTTCTGGTGTCCTTTTTTGTCTGAGCACTTAACATTTGACGATGAGGAAAGTCTGGATACTTATGGGAAATTGGGGGGAATTCAACCCCAGGCAGTCATGGGATGCTCAGTTGGAACGTTTGACTTTTTACAGTGAAGTGAACCGAGGTAGGTAAAGCTTTCGCAGTGATCCGGTCACTGTGTGCACCCAGGAAACCATGAGGAGTGCATTTTGAAGATTTCGTGAAAATTGTTCAATGGGCATTTTTCACCAAAGCCTCATAAAACCATTGGACGTTTCAAGTTGAGCGGTTGCTGGTAAAGACTGGAGCAATCCATCATTTCGTTCCTTGCAGAACGACGAGAGGCAAACAAACGACTGAGTACGGGTGATGCTTGATGAGTTCATACCGGACCAGTTCATATTTGGGGTGAGCAATGAAAAAGACCGGACGAGGTTGTTGGAAACTGATGGATCTACATTGAAGATGGCGGTTGAAAAACCATTCGCACATGAGTCAGGTAGGCGTGGAGCTGCTGTGATTCACAAAGGTTCTGGGGTGAAACAATTGTCGTGTACAGTCCAGATGTTGACGTTTACACTGTCGAAGACCTTCAGCTTTTGGAGATGTGGTGGAAAACATTCTCCGAACAATTGACAATTAAAAACTGAATCTTGTCTTCATTGCAGTAAAATGGTTCATATCGTGAGATGTGGTGGGAAGAAGGGAGACTATCATCGTCGGGAAGTGACTCAACTCAAGTCTGGAGTCCATTTTATGGATTCATCAATGGAGGGCCCACACCGCAATCGCAGACATCCAGATATGGGGATGACTCCTCGGTGGAATGCGGGACCGTAGAGTATGATGCCCTGCATCACACATTCAATTCTGCAGATTTTATGTGCACAGTTGACATGGAAGGGACCAAGGTTGACATGGAGTTTCGAGTTAGATGTGGGAGCGGAGCATCTTGCTCTGTTCACCTCCGCCACCAAAGGTGGGTGGAGGTTGTTTTCACCCCTGTCTGTGTTTGTGAACAAGATATCTTTAAAAGTTCACGGATTCGGATGAAATTTGGCAGGCAGGTATCGTATGTGACGAGGACGAAATGATTAGATTTTGGTGAATATCCGGATTCGGCTTGTATAATTTGTTAAGTGATTCTTCACCATTGGGAGATGGGGCCAACAACGATACATAACGGGATATCTCAAATAGTTGTGGACGGATTTGGACGAACATTCGTGGACCGGTTGGGTGTCTGACAAGGACAAAGAGATTCGATTTTGGTGAAGATCTGCATCTGGATTCAGATACGATAATTATTTAATTTTTAAGGAATTCTTTACTATTGGGAGACACGGCCAAAAACGATATATTGGATATCTCAAAAAATTGTGGACGGATTTGGATGAAACTTGGAGGATGAGTTTTCAAGTTGACGAAACTTGGGGGGGGAAAGAACAAGCCGGTAAGATTTCGGTTCAGGTCCGAATCCAGATCCGTCCTATCAGGGGTATACAAACCACAAACTGTTCAGCCAGGTGGAGGTATGCGCTCTGCCGAGTGCCATTATAGATTAAAATATTTTCCCTGAAACCAATTTCGGGAAACCACAATATTTTCCCTGAAACCAATTTAGGGAAACCACAATATTTTCCCTGAAACCAATTTCGGGAAACCACAATATTTTCCCTTAAACCAATTTAGGGAAACCACAATATTTTCCCTGAAACCAATTTAGGGAAACCACAATATTTTCCCTTAAACCAATTTAGGGAAACCACAATATTTTCCCTTAAACCAATTTAGGGAAACCACAATATTTTCCCTGAAACCAATTTAGGGAAACCACAATATTTTCCCTGAAACCAATTTAGGGAAACCACAATATTTTCCCTGAAACCAATTTAGGGAAACCACAATATTTTCCCACCCTTCTGCCACATCACTGATGACATCTCGTCTTTTCCAGTTTTCTTTTTTTCTAGTTTTTCACCGTTCTCTGTTGCGGGGTATCTTGAGCATCTGACTTTGCAAGATTCTATCCGGGCAATTGTGAAGGCACCACAAAACATGGCAGCTCAAAAGTTTCCTTGGAATGTTGAATTATTACCATCGGTTCTTGGTGAGAGTGGCCACAGTTCTTGAATAACTTCTCAAGTTAGCACGTAAAGGCGTCGTATCGAAGTGGGTTTTTTTTTTTGTTTGTTTGTTTTTTTGTATACTGAATCGAGGCTCGTGAAAGAGCTAACATTTACTTCACAAACAAATCAACCAGACAAACAAAATATATCAAAAGAGGGAGCAGAAGATGAGATGGGGAGAGAAGGGGAAGCACACAAACACAACATTTGAGAGCAGGGAGATGTGTGGGAGGGAGAGGGCTTGGGGGGAGGAGGCGTGGGAACGGGGGGGGGGGGGGGTGGGAGAAGTATAAAACACAAGGACTTCCAGGACAGAAGTTGGTATTTCAAAAAAGTGGAATTGGGGTGAAATTAGTGGGCGTAGAAAACATCAAGGTTTTGGATGGGGGAAGATAAGAGATGGTGGTGAACATCTGTTTTAAAGACCTGGAGGGTGGAGTGGGATTGAAGAGAGTGAGGGAGTTTGTTCCAGAGATGGGAGAAAAGAGGAGTGAAGGTGAGCAGAGAGTCGTGATTTTGGCAGTTTAACCATAAGAGGGTTGCAGGCAGATCTTGTGCGACCTGTAGGAATATTTGCTGGACAGAGCCCAGAGAGAGCTGGAGGCGCAAGGCCAGAGAGGAGTCGGTAGAAGACGGAAAGACCACCAACCTGCCTGCGGTGAGTGAGTGAGAGGCCCTTGGAGTGAGCTTCATCGCGGGAGATTCCAATGATTCTGAATGCTTTGGTTTCAACAGCATGTTGTGGAGCAGAGTAAGGATTTCCGGGAGGCAAAACGCTTGCTCACATTCGTTGATGTTTTGATTCACTGCAGTAGTGATAACCTCCTGGTTCTATCAGTGGATACTTCTTCATATGGAGTTGGGCCTGCACTTCCTCACATCATGGAGGACGGCAGTCAACGACCAATCACGTTTGCGTCGAGAACACTTCAGCTGGCAGAACGTAATTTTGTGATATGAAACTGTGGATATGATATTTTAAAAAATTATGCATCAGATATGAAACTTGCAGCCAAGTGTCATTAAAATTGTGTGTGTCGTATCGGAGAAGCGATCAAATGCCTCTTTAGAGGGGAGGGGGTCAAAAAAACCCCGTAGAACCCCACGATGATTGCAGATTTTGATGCGGTCATTACACCTTCGTGAGGCATCAGATATGAAGCTTGTGGAGAGAGCAATTACCTATTTTGGGGGGTCAAACCCCCCCCCACCCCCCCTGGAGATCCCCTAAATAAGCGCAGATTTTGAATTTGTTTTGAAAGCCTTTAATTGAATGTATTGGCCGATGTATATTCCGAGTTTCAGCTGGTTTCAATGAAAAGCCTTTGAGATATGAGATCCAACACATTTTGGGGGGACGGACGGACACTGACGTGATTTCGAGGGTTTTCCTAATAAAACTCAAGAAAGCGGAAATGGACGTTGCTGAAATTTGGAACATATTACCTCGACGTACAAAGGATTTACTTCTGAAATTTGTAGCCGATTTCGTCCAGGAGAAGCCGAGAAACGAATTTTATGTCCCCATGTTAAGAGGGATGCTTTGCGGCTCCCTTGATTGAGGAAGATGCATCTTCTAGTTCGAGCTTGGCATGTCGGACCTCCTTTTTTCCTCCTCGTTTAATTCAGTGTTCAATATTTCTTTGAATAAAACTTTAAAACTGGGAGTAACGATTTGGTAATACACGTTGGGGTGAGATAACGATCGAGAAGATTCAAGAGAAGTAACGTGCAATAGAATGTAGAAGAAGAGGTCTTCGTGGATCTGGTTCCCACCATGGAGTTATATTACAGACTCGAGGGCGAACATTCCACGTGACCCCGTGCCGACAAGGAAGACCGGCAGCCATGTTTTTGGGGGGAAACATTTGTTGACAATGTACACGTCCATGTACATGACCTTGTTGTGTCGCGAATATTTTCTAGAGGCAAGATGCCGAAAAATTGTGCCTGCTACGGGTCCACAAATCGTCGCACCCAGAAGAGGGATGTTACTTTTCACAGGTCAGTACTCTGTGTTTTTCTTTTTAAAAGTAGAAATTTTGGTCGGAATTTGGTCAGATTCATTGAGAGTGGCCGACAGGCATACAACAAGAAGCAGGGCTGTCTGGCTCTCTTTTATGTCATGGGTCTTATTGTTGTCGCCACGACAATAAGACCCATGGTAAAAGAGAGACTCACAGCCCTGCATGTCGGGCCAGACAGGCACAGGCATGACAGGCGGAGTTGATGTCTCTTTGCAACTCTTTCAATCTTTGGAACAAAGACCTTTCTATTCATGCCCTTGTGGCCAAGCATTACACTAGGCCTTACACTAAAAATGAACTATGGACGAAAAATGAACTAAAAATGAACTAATAAAAATGATGGACCCAGACCCATCTGGGTGGACCCAAAAATGTTGGACCCATATCGGACCCAGACCATCTCGGACCCAGACCATTTTGGACCCAGACCATCTCGGACCCAGACTCTCCCAGATCATCTCGGACCCAGACCATCTCAGACCCAGACCATCTCAGACCCAGACCATCTCAGACCCAGACCATCTCAGACCCAGACTGACCCAGACCATCTCGAGTCCAGACCAACTCAGACCCAAGTACCAACTTGGACCCAAGAGTTTTTTTTCAGTGTGACTTATCTTAATTCCTATTGTGGGATAATAAATATTCATATATATTGACAGTTGTTAATATTGCTAAAAAAACAGTTAAATTGCATCTCAATGTGATCTTGTGTAAAATGTGCTTTACTGTGCAGTCTGGTAAAGCCTTCGAGCCGAGGTGATAAGGCAACATCTGTAAAAAGTTTCCTTGACCCATAAATGGAGAACTCCAGGCTCGCGTGTTTACTTAAAGCCGAGGGTGGATGCATTAGTCCGGGAGTGGAATTGTGTAGGACAGAGAAGGTTGACATAAGCGGGGATAAGTGACCTTTGGTATGCCTTGAGTGACGGATAATGAAGAACATGCGTTCTGGCGCCAAAGTTCTGTGTCCGGTGTTGATCTCTGGATTTCAATGACACCACATCAAGGGAGCTCCTTGCTACTTAAGCACCATGCTCCGAGGGAGGACGGGACTGGACACCAGAAGAAGCAAGACCAGAGGGGAGAAGATTTCTTCAACCAAGAAACGCGTTATATCTTAGTCCGATTTTGTGTAACAAGTCTCTCTCTTAATTCGGAATAAACCTTGGATCGAGTTGACGTACCACGCTCTTTGGATCTGAGTTTCGGCTCAATTATTGTTAACCTTCAGGGTTCAGTAAAAGGTTCCCTGGCAGTTTGGTGTCCCTACAGCGATATCAACTGTGACGTTCGACGAGAAGACCATTCCAGGTCCAAGGTGAGCCTTTCCAGAACGATATAAAGGACATGCTCAAATATTGTTAAATATTTATTAACTCGATTAAATGTGGTCGGTGGGCGAAATCCACAAAGCATGTATAGATGCACAAAGCCCTGTATTAGTGTACTACAGATGTATACGCATTTTTCAGAGAGGGTGCCGTGGAATTGTCACAAAGAACCACTAAACGCCTTTTGTCTTTAGAGAGGGTGCTGTGCTTTCATGAATAATCATGTAAATAAAGGTCGACCTGAGGTGTACATACATTTTATACATATAGATTGCGATTTTTTGTTACGTTTAACGATGCTGAGGTTACGTCCTGCGAAATCTGCTCGTTTTTATGGCTGAGTCGTGATTACATTGAGCTCCTATGGTTGAGGCTCTTATGGTATTCCTATGGTTGAGCTCACTTTATTTCGGTTCGGTCACAGCGGAGGAGCGGACAGAATGACGAATGCTGTGGCAGGAGCAATAAAAACCGATTTTTTTTCACTTTTTAAATTTTTTTAACGATTATTCGATATTGTTACGACTTTTTGTAAATATTGTTACAGACGCGGCTTAGATGTTATTTACCGAGCGGTTTGGTATGACCACGTCTGCACAAGTTACCCGATTATACCCGAACGTTGACTAATCGCGCTACGCTAGGTCAATGAAGGAAAAGACACACGGCTGGGATTAAAATGACACGACACCAGGGATACGGTTCTCAAGACCCCCGGAGGAGATTATATTAAGGCGGAAGGTTAGATTACAACTACAGGAGGGACAGCAAAGGAAGATAGGCACTTAGACACAATCTTATATTAACCCGACAGACCACAGATAAACAGGACAAAACTGACTCACACGGGGATTGATGGCAAGGAAAGCGGGTATTCGATGGCCAGCACAAGGTGCACCTTGTGCTCAGGGACAGGATCGACTCGGTCCGGTCCAGAGATGCAGGGAGGTCACAGCGCTCGAGGTGGCGTCTTGTCGTCTCAAGCTGGGGGCGCATCTCTCGTCACATCCGGTAAGTCGCTGCGTATATCCGGCGGGGAGTGACACGCCCTCGGCTTGTTAGCTCCGCCCCAGATGGAATCGGCTCGTTGCTTCTCATTGGGTGCATGCGGGGGGGTTACCGGCTCCGCCCTTGACGAGGGGCTGACAGGGAGCCCCTTCGTGGTAACCCCGTGGAGCGCATGGTCATGGCGGCTAACCGAGCTGGTGGGAGGACGCACACTCCCCCCGCGCGCCGTGGTTGTAGTTGTTGTTGTAGCTGTAGTTGTTGTTGTTGTTGTTGTTTGGGGAAGAAGATGGAAGGAGGTATGGGAAGGTCCTAAACTCACTACTGGTGCCATATAATCACATTCTGGTGCAACGAAGAGTCAGAATTAATGGAAAGGAGTCCTTAACTGACATAGACTAAGAATAACTAGCAAGATGTCCGAAAGTTGTCTACGTGAGATGCGGTGGACCTGGGCACGACATTTAATGGGGGAAAAAGGGGAAGGTCGGTTCTACAGAGTGTTGTTTACAGACAATGGGACTAGGGAATGGGGGATTGGGGATAGTTGGGGAGTATTGGGGAAATAGGGGAATATTTACAAGCGGATATGGAGGCCAAATTCCATATTCGCAACATTGCACCCTTCTCTACCCTCGGGGCGTCCCGACCCGATAAATTTTTACCTACTTTAGTGTGGCACGCAATGTAGTTCCCTCTACTATTAACTCTACCCTGAGTGCGACAGTTTTACAGATATTCACAAATGAGTAAATATGTCCCCCTGCGACGTTGCACCCTTCTCCTCTCAGAAACACACCCACAGGATAACCGAATCCGGAAAGAATTCGCAAACTAAACATACAGCCGGTAGGGAGCATTATTTACACAAGACTACGCTGATATTTACACTACGATCCAGGACCTGTTTTTGGAGGAACACATGCAGATGTTATGCATAGAGAGAGCACGCATGCCAGCATCGATACACCAACCCACGAGTGCTCTGTGGCCTACGGCCTTTAATAATGTGCAGAGCACCCCTTCCAAGCATCAAGCACCACCCCATCACACAGTGAGCACCATCCGGTGCACCAATAAAGTGTTTATGAATCATTGTGTGGTGTCGCAGCCGGCCGATGTTCTGCCGCTGGTCTTGCCTTCGTGTGGTGCACTTGGCCTTCTTACTTCTTTCAAAAATAAAGAAAGGCGCCAACCGCGTCCATTTCTCTATTGTGGCCGTCAGGGGGCCAACTATAAGTGGTTCACCTTGTATGGCATAGGTGCCACGTTGACCCATAGGTCCATCCACGGGTGGTGCTTGGCCGCATAAGAACTGCGGTCCATGGTGGGTGGCCACAAACATTGCGGTCCATATGGTGTATCGATCCAGGCAGCAAGCAGCGAAAGTGCAGGCCCACAACTGCGTAGCCAGCACCTCTCTCTCCTCCCTCTCTGCCCCCAAAGCCAGATCCTCGGAGGTGGGAGACAAAAGAAGCAGACAAGTGAGTAAGGTGGTAAGGGCGCAAAAGTGCACGCAATGTAAGGTAATGCACACTGGGGGCACATGGGAACCAGGTGAGACAGGTACGTTCCTACCGTACGCCCCCCCCCCCCACCAGGTAACCTACATGGCCCCTCCCTTACCCCTTACTGTATCCACAAAACACAACACTACCCATAAACATCTACTTTACAAATCAACAAACATCCCTACTGTCTTCCCCGTTCCTCCCATAAACCAAATTCGTCTTCTCTCCCTCCTAACCAATCAAATTTGCCATTTTCAACTCTCATCAAAATTTGCCATCTCCAATTGAACATCAAAATTTGCCATTACCAATTCATCATCAGTCCCTCCTAGGGAGGGAGAGATGGAATCACCCCAATGTCTCATCCACGTCGTGATGCGTCTCACAAATCCTCACAGCAATTCTCATTGCCTGCACCAAAACAAGAAAACACAGGTGTGGAGTCATCATCATCACCACAGGTAAGTGGCTGCGTATGGTGCGACAGGTTCATCAATCCTAACTATTTCCTAAATGACTTTAACAACTTTACACTACCCGGGGTCTTTCTCCGGCCAAACCATTGGCCCTCTTACACTATGGGTTCTAAAAACCAATTCCCATTGGCCAAACTGTGGTGCTTTTCAATTTGGGGTCTCACTCCCCCGATTCATCTCCCGGTGCCCTCGCACAATTTCTGGGCCGCGACGTGTACCTCTCCCAGCGGGTCTACCCACCTGCACACCTCCACCACTGCAGTTGCCTCCGAGCTTACCTGCTCCTTACCCTAACCTAACTACCTGGGGAAGGCCCTCTGGCGCTCTCCCCACTCGGTGCCCTCTCTGGCACTGGGCTGCCCGATCCACACCCGGGATCCTCAGGCACCCACTCACAACTACCGGCTCCCAGAGCCCACCTGCGGCCTCACCTGGCCGACATCCTCACAGTGGTGGAGTGCCCAACCAACTACACACACTAACAGGCTACACGCCCAGCCATTTCCACAACACTAATGCACCCATTCACAATACCATTCTGTCACCTGCACCACAGATGCCAATATCCAACCACAATTTACCTGTACCCTCTACCTAACACTTACACTACCCGCCCCGGGTACTCGTGAAAAGGGTCCACTCTTCCCCCATCCACACCTTCGCACCATGCACACCACTCCGTACCACTTACTCCAACTCTCTCCACACACCTGTACTTGCACACCTGTGCTCTCACACCTGGTGCCACCTGCACCCTTCTCTCCCCAAGCGCATTCGCGCTGATCCACAACACTCATTACTCACACACTGCTCCACACACCTGTCCAGTTGCACACCTGTGCAATCACACCTGTTCCATTCTCACACACACGGCATCATCTCAGCTAACTACTCCCTTCTGAAACTTGCGCTTCCCAGTCGTCCCTTTAAACTATTGCGCTCCCTCGTCATTATCATCCATACTAATCTACCTGCGTCCCCACTACAGGTATCAGTCACTAACTAAACTTAACGTCACCTAATGTCATCTTCGCTAGATCCCTACAATATTACCTAACCCACCCGGGCTAGTTTTCACTGCCATACACCCCATAATCTATAGCTCCTTTGCCCCCACTATATGGGAAGGGTGGCAAGGATGCCACCCTTACCCACCGGGCCCATCGCTCACTTCCAATTTTGCACATCAAATTTCGACAAATTAAAAATTTGCCAATCACTGCCCATCATCTGCCAATCACTACTGCCAATCCCTTGCCAATCATCAAATTTTGTTTTTCTCTAATTTTGGGGCCAAAACACTAACCTCATCACCCAGTCTACTCACTAATACCTCTCGGTGCGCCAATTCCTGTCCAAAGCCCGGCTTCGTAAAGCCAAGCCATGAATGCGGGTTGTTCTGTGCCAGCGGCTGGATGCGTCCAGCACTCGGTGCAGGGACGGGGGCTTACCCGGGCCGAGATCCCACGCACCATCTCGGCGTGGAGCCATCCAATGTCCCGATCTCGACCTGCCGGACTGCCTCAACAAAAAGTGGTCGCCATGACGACCCTTTCTATCGGGCTGCCCGCTCCGCCTAGTGGAGCACGGACGCGGCCGTTCAAAGCGAGGCCCAGCACGCACCGAGGGCCCGATTCGGCTATAAGTCGTCCTAAACTCTACCCCGTCTAACGTCGATGCTTCACCTGGACGCTTACACCCCGCAGCCCGATCCTTGCTCACACATCCAGCCATGCCCATGCTCCTCGTACCTTTCCTTACACACCCAGGTACCCTCATTCCACTCACAGCCTTGGTCACACACCTGGCCACCGAACACTTTGGCACACATTCGTCGGTAGCACACCTCACCAACACACCTCTTCGCGCCCCCTCCTCGGTCACCTCCTCTGTGACAATCACAGGTGTGCCCTCATTCGCACACCCAACCACGTGCCTCACCACCAACTCCAGCGTGCATTCCCACTCACGCTCCTTGTCACTCTCACTCCTCTCACCTCCATTCTTGACAGCGCACTCACCCTTACTCTTGACAGCGCACTCTTTCCTCATGCACCTGTCCGTTACACACCTTTCTCACGCACACTCTCCCGTTACACCCTCTGTAACACTTACCACACCGCGCTTCCATGTGCTCCCTCACACACACGCTACGACCGACTCACTCTCGCCAGCACCCTCACTCCTTGGCACGCACTTTTTCCTCACACACCCCAGAGTCGGACTTCCTCGCACACCTCCTTTTTCGCACACCAGACCTGTCGCACACTTCACCAGTGGCCTCTCACGAACACCCGGGTCCATCTCGACCCCCAAGCTTCTTAAATCCCCTGGCGCATCATACGCACGACCATATTGGTCACCACTTACACCAGGTCCTCTTCCTCTTCGCTTCTCCTCCATCACCTGCGAATCCCTCATCCGGTTAATGAGCACATCATCACGATCCGAACACAGACTTTGGACCAATCCTTTTACTTCCTCCTTTATCTCTTTCTTATCCTCTCTCCGTCGCTTCTTAATTTCGCTCACCCCTTCTTCCACTTCTTCTAATTTCTGCTTCACCTCTTTTATTCCCCGGTACGTCTCCTCAAGCTCGTCCTCTAAGGCTACCTTGACCGTTTCCATGTGCGTCCTCACCTGCCGGTCCTTCGTCTCCATTACCTCTATCACCTCGTCCAACCTCGTTGTCAGTCCCTCACGTACCATCTGACATTCCCTCTTCGTCGCTACCAAGTCATTTTTTAGGTCATTTTGTGTCGCTTTTAAACCTCCAAATACCGCAGTGTTCCATTGAACCTGCTCCGTTAGTCCTTTTTGTCCCTCCGTCAGCTGTTCCACCTCCTGCGTCAGGACCTCTATGCCCCCTTGTAACTTTACAGTCCCCTTTCTCACCTCCTTCTCCATGTGCTCCTTACAGTGCCTCACCTCCTCGCGCACTCCTCCGACCTCCTCACTCACTCCTCTTCTGATCTCCTCTCCCATCACTTGCATCTCCTGCCCAGATGCCACCCTCATCTGCTCCATTTCCTCCCTGTGAGCATCCAGTTTGGCTTCTACCCCCATTCTGACCCCCTCTATCTGCTGCCCCATTTGGTTAACTTCCCTTTCCGCTTGGTCCCTCATGTCCCTCAATTTGCCTTCCATACTGTTTTCTAACCCTATTAACCCATTTCTCACCTCTTTTATCCCGTTGTCTAACCCCTCAAAATTATTGTCTAACTTCCCAAATTTCTTGTCTAACTCCTCAAAATTATTGTCTAACTTCCCAAATTTCTTGTCTAATCCCTCACCGGTACCCCTCGCTTCGTCCCTCATTACCCCCATTTGGTTTCCCATTACCCCCATTTGGCCCTCCAATCGCTCACTATCAGCCCTCATTTGCTCACTCTGAGCATCCATCCGGTTCCCCATTACCCCCATTTGGCCCTCCAATCGCTCACCCATTTGTTCCATAAGGGCCCTCATTTGCAACATAAAAAGGTTCGGATCCACCAGGGGCGCTGCCACGGTCGCGGGCGTGGACGCCGTGGCCACCTCGTGCGTGACAACGCTATTTTGCGACCCTGCCGCCCTCACTGCTTCGCTCTCCTCGCGTCCCTCAATTTGGTCCTGGACCGACCCTGCCTCACTCTCCCCTACCGGACCCCAGCTGTCTTGGTCTGCCATAGCGCGACTTTCAAAATTCGGGTTTTTATTTCCGTATAACAAAATCAAATTTCGCCGTTATAATTTCGCGTGGGAAACGCGCTCCGAATCGATTCGACTACAAATTTGGGCCTAATAAATTTAGTCCCGGGTCCGAATTCCACTCCTCGACACCAATTGTTACAGACGCGGCTTAGATGTTATTTACCGAGCGGTTTGGTATGACCACGTCTGCACAAGTTACCCGATTATACCCGAACGTTGACTAATCGCGCTACGCTAGGTCAATGAAGGAAAAGACACACGGCTGGGATTAAAATGACACGACACCAGGGATACGGTTCTCAAGACCCCCGGAGGAGATTATATTAAGGCGGAAGGTTAGATTACAACTACAGGAGGGACAGCAAAGGAAGATAGGCACTTAGACACAATCTTATATTAACCCGACAGACCACAGATAAACAGGACAAAACTGACTCACACGGGGATTGATGGCAAGGAAAGCGGGTATTCGATGGCCAGCACAAGGTGCACCTTGTGCTCAGGGACAGGATCGACTCGGTCCGGTCCAGAGATGCAGGGAGGTCACAGCGCTCGAGGTGGCGTCTTGTCGTCTCAAGCTGGGGGCGCATCTCTCGTCACATCCGGTAAGTCGCTGCGTATATCCGGCGGGGAGTGACACGCCCTCGGCTCGTTAGCTCCGCCCCAGATGGAATCGGCTCGTTGCTTCTCATTGGGTGCATGCGGGGGGGTTACCGGCTCCGCCCTTGACGAGGGGCTGACAGGGAGCCCCTTCGTGGTAACCCCGTGGAGCGCATGGTCATGGCGGCTAACCGAGCTGGTGGGAGGACGCACACTCCCCCCGCGCGCCGTGGTTGTAGTTGTTGTTGTAGCTGTAGTTGTTGTTGTTGTTGTTGTTTGGGGAAGAAGATGGAAGGAGGTATGGGAAGGTCCTAAACTCACTACTGGTGCCATATAATCACATTCTGGTGCAACGAAGAGTCAGAATTAATGGAAAGGAGTCCTTAACTGACATAGACTAAGAATAACTAGCAAGATGTCCGAAAGTTGTCTACGTGAGATGCGGTGGACCTGGGCACGACATTTAATGGGGGAAAAAGGGGAAGGTCGGTTCTACAGAGTGTTGTTTACAGACAATGGGACTAGGGAATGGGGGATTGGGGATAGTTGGGGAGTATTGGGGAAATAGGGGAATATTTACAAGCGGATATGGAGGCCAAATTCCATATTCGCAACAATATGTATACTAATTGGTCGGGATGTGCTTGGATTGATAGCCCCGCGGGCGGTTTTGATGCACGTCTGCATTTTATGCACGTTCGCGTGCGTAATTGGTCAGATGTGCACAGAACTATTGCAATTTGAGTGTGCCAATTTGAGTGTCGGTGATCTGACAGAGAATGAGTGATGAAGTGCACCGTCAACTCATTTTCTGGACAGTCATGTGAGACTCGCTCCCCCCCCCCCCCCACCGCACCCCCTCGCTCGCACCCCCGCTCCCCCGCGCGGGGACTGGGGTGAAGATCATTCGATAGAGGGCAGTTTTGCAGATGACAAGGTTCTGCTCGCATGGGACTGAGGTCAGAGTTAATTTACTCACTTTGAAAGGATGACAGGCTGAGTCAACCCATTGGGTGTTAATTCAATGGCAAATGCAACTTGCACACCGCGCATGTACACGAAACGTGTGACACCAAATTATATATAGATTTTTTTTTAGATAGATATCATATCACATTGTTTTTTTTAGTTTCCCAGCTTTGAGATGGTACAGTCAGAATGTGGATGCACAAGAATTTTTTTTAGTAGGTTCAAATCTCAAGATTGTGTCTTATTATAATTTTTTTTGGAAATATCGATCGATTTATGAGATCATCCTGCCCAAATTTCTAGTTGGAGCGACTTCGAATGGTCTTAAGGACATTTGAAGGACATAAAATGTGGACATTTTAAGCATAAACTATCACGACATAGAAAGGGCGGTGTATAAGTAAGTAAAAATCCGGAAATGGAGATCGCATTTTTGTGCCACGAAATTATACACGTACGCACGCACGTACACGGGCGAGCGGGAGCGGACGGGACCCTTCATGCACGCACTCAGTGCGTGCGTGCCTTGCTGGTGCACGGTGCGCACGGCAATGCGTGGCATGTGCCGTCGTTTCATTGGTCGAGGCGTGCGCGAGCACTGTGTATTTAAATTCACAATAAATGGCAAATGATTTCATTTTTTTTCCTGTCAACAAATTACGAACGGGATTGGAAATGTTTTTTTTTCTTTTCTCAAATGTACACCCTGTCTTTTTGTCCCTGTCTCACTCTCTCACTCCCCCTCTCCCTCCCTCTATCCCTTTTTTCTTTCTGTGTGTCTCACTCTCTCACCCCTTCCCCTCCCCCCCCCCCCCCGTCCTCCCTCCTCCCCATCACCGCATCTATACCCTCACCACATCCTGATCTCCGCGCACTCCCACCTTACCCCTACCCCCACCCCAACCTTAACTTACCCTTACCTTACCCTTCTCACACCTCCTCCTCATCCCTCATCATCATCATCATCTCATCTTAACTGTATTGAGTGATATGGCCTACCAGGCAGAGGTAGGCATGCTCTCTACTGAGTGCCATTCTAGTTTTTTTTAAAAGAAGTCACATCATATCAATGATTGTATGAGAAACGTGAGACAGCACGCACTGACTGTCTCCCGCCCACCCTCCCCCGCCCCATTGCTTGAGCTGTGTTTTTGGGACTGTGTAGGATCGTTAATCCCAAAAGCACGAGTTAAGCATATCACCCCATTTCCCTCCCACCTTTCTGTGTCTTTCTGTGTCTCTCTCTCCCCCTCCCTCCCCCCAGCCTCGCTCCTCCCTTGCCCTACCCCTCCTCCTCCATTGTCCCATCCTCTTCCCCCCTAGCTTTCTCCTCCCCCGTTTCATCCTATCCCTCCTCCTACTCCTCCCCCCACCCTTTTTCCTCCCCTCTTCCCTCCTCTCGTCCCTCGCCCTTCCTTCCTACCTCTCTGACCTGTCTTTTACCTGTCTCTCTTCCCCTTCCCCTCTTCCTTCCTCCCCCCTTCCCTCCCTCCCACCCCCTCTTAAACCCTTATTGTAGCTTCTTGCTATGTCCAGTTCTCATTTTAAAAATAAATACCACGTGGATGTGATGATACAGGAAATGTTTGTTCTTTTCAAATGGATGAATATTGTATGACTACGATTATGATAATAATGATAATCATTATGATAATGATTTTAAAATCATGATATTGTTATGATTGACAGGAATGAGATCAAGAGGTTTGGGTACCATTCAAATTGAGACGTTTTTTTCCCCCCCCAACGAACTTTTCCATATCTGTCTGAACAATTTTGGCTGATTGTGTCACGAATGAAGGATGGGTTGCCTTTAGTGGTTGCAAAAGTCGAATTTTGTGGTGACCAGGTAAAATTGGAAAATATGTCAGATATGACCCGAGGACAGCACAGTGATTCGTCAATTGACATGAGGTATGGGTCAGAGGTGATGACCAATGATCATAGATCTCAGTCAACAGATAAAGCTATTCTGACACCATTGGGGAAAGGGCTTATGTATGGAATCATCTAAAATGATTAATTTGATTTTTTGATGAATATTGATAAATTGATTGATTGATGTAAGTGCAGTCTCAAGAAAGAAGCTTTGATATATTTGTGAGATATTATCAATGTGAAGACAACCTTGGAAATTGAGCAAGGTGGTGAGTCTATATATAGATATATATGCGGTTACCATTGTGTGATTCCCCCTTCAACAGAACGGGATATCTGCTGATTCACCCATTTGATACTGACCCATTTGGCTCATCTGCAATACCGATCTGTGAGATTGGGTTGTGGAAAAGCCACAGGTGAGAGAGACACTCTGGAAATCACCGATTGAACAGGTGGAACAAACCCCAGTAGATTTTATTTACAGTACATATAGTACAGGTGTATACAGGTGTATTCCAAAGTGCAGATCCTAGTCATTTACCTGGTACATTGAGTGAATACTGAGTGTTATTCACACACAGGCAGAATGGGGAATGGAGCCTGTAAGAATACACAAGGACAACCAGATATTCCACAAAAAGGTACTTGTACATATATGTATGACCATTATGGGGTAGAGACTATTAGGGAGGTTGAGAATTGGTATTTGTGGACAAAGGGACATGCTAAGGAGTTTCCAAGAGATGGTACATTTGAGCGAAGTCGATTGGAGAGATTAGTCGATTCGATTGGAGATTGGAGATTAGGACAAGAATTGAAAGCCAGGAAGAGACAGAATCTAATGGAAGACTGGCTTGCATTCCATCATTGGGATGTTGAATCCAGGAAATGGGAACAGCAAGAACGGATAACGGAGCTAGAACTTAAAATAAAAAGGATACAGGATACATTGGAGGAGATAAATGCACAACTGCCCTCGAATATAGGAATAAAAGTGACAGTTGTCCCATCTGATTCCCATTTGTCTCCCCAAAAAGAACAGTACAGAGAATTTTCTTATGATCCAAGGGGAAATCAGAAATATACTTACAGAAACCGATGTTTTAAGTGTGGAAATATGGGACACTAGTTCATAGGGCAAACCAAGTTCAAGGGTACCAGTGCTTACCGGTACCTCAGATAACGATTCGGCCTTCATTGCTGCAGATCCCAAATGACGACTGGCCTCAACAGATTAGATCACTAGACCAACATGAATAACTGTCGATGCTTCTTGTGTCTGAAAGGTTTTCGGAGCAAGAATGATTTTTATTTTTTATTTTTTTGCTTGTTAGCAAATTAATAATTAATTGATCAAATGCCGAAATTGGATATTTTTTGGAACATAGAATTAAAAGATCCAGGATTAGAGTTAATTCTGGAAATCTCATATTTGCCAAATATAAATGTGGGTTTAGGGAGCATTTTGGGCAAAACAATTTTTGAATTTACAAAGTTTGGAACAATTGTTTTGCAAATTTTTTGGAAACCAAGTGACAAGAGTCACATGATCATCAGGTGGGAATTTTGGACTATTGTTTCGCATGATTGATAGGTCAGTGGTCGACTGACATGTAAATGGGTGTGTTGTCAAATTTGGATAAATTATTGTGGGAACCGAAAGGGTAATTTCAATGTGACATTATAGGGGTTTTCTAAGAATAAACCTTTTGTCTATTTGTGTCTTAACATTGTATTAGCGTTTCTAAAATTAAAGGACAAATTTTATGAAATTGAAATAAAATTGACCCCCATCTTGATCTGCAAATAATGGTTCCAACGCAAACAAATATACATAATGCATGTGTGTGTGTATTTTTTTTTGTCAATGTTTGTGTTTTTTTTTTTGTGTGTGTCAATCTTACAAGATTGTTGAAACCGACAATGTGCTTGTCTGGAAATAGATCGTTTCATGTGGATGGGATCGAATATTCAGAGAATCCGTAAAATAAAATAGAGATATAATTTGATTTTGAAAATTATCTCTTTTGTCAAGGGAGATGGAATATAAAGATTTGATGTGCTGAGTTATGAGCAGCCATTCATTAATAGTAAAGAATAATTGTGAGTAATCTTGGGATTCCGTTTTTGATAGAATTTATATGAGAATAAAAGCTATTTATGGATACGAGCTTTATACAAAATGTGGGAGTACAAAATTAGCCAAATTTGGGAGAGGTCTTACACTGACTTCCCAGAGTACTCTGCTCACGGATTTTTGATATATATATATATATAAACTTGAATTTTATCAGCACAAATTGTGCTGTATGTATGGATGTGTATTCGGCATAGATTATATGGGAAAAATAGTAAAGAAAATCTTGCTGAATTGAACTATTGTGAGTTTTTAAAACGGAATGCATTGTGAATCTTAAACCAAGGGGCAGACATGAACGCGCTGTTATGTCATTTAACCTCAGAACGCGATGTTACGTGTACCTGCAACATATTTGTTAATCTGGCACACCTATATTGGCATACTGGTGTCAGTAGTACTCACTAGTTGCATAGAAAAAGATTAGAAATAGTTAAGGAGGCGTAAAAAACCTACTTGGATATTTTCTACAACATAAAAAGTAGGGGTTTTCAATAAGTGGTGGTTGTACACATGGGATTCATCAAATTAAGTTTTGGGGTTTTAAACAACGTCACTGGTTAACAGAAGGAGAATGGATAGTATACAATTCTTAGATGCTGGGTAAATTAAGTGAGATATTACAAAGACTTATAAGAGCTATTGTTCTTTATTACAGCGGTTGACAAATAGATCCAACAAAATGAATCTATAAATGAATGTGATCGGGATAATATCCTCAATTTGTATTAATTATTTGATTGTGGGTAAAGGAATTAATTTATCATAGTGGATTGTTAACAGCAGCCTGAAATGCCCTGAGGGTGTGCATCCATATAATTAGAAATCCCAGATTTTTAAAAGTTTGGTAGAGGTCTTATGTGGAGGAATACTTGCTTGGTAGATTAAAAAAAGGTACTGCGTGTTGGCAGCCACTTTTGCGGCCATTTAGTCCAAACAAATTGGGAGAAATTGTAATTAAATACGGAATTTACAGATGAGTATTTGTAAAGTAAAAAAGGGAATTTATTGAGATGGGAAACATTTTTCGAAGGTTTAGTAAAGTATTATAATATGACATTTGGCAAGGAAAACTATTGGATGGGAAAAATTAGATCTGTTTATGAAATGAATTTGTTGACCCTTTGAAGTTAATTCTTCGAATTGTTGTTTCACGAGTATTTTGAGTTCAAATTGGAAATAGTTTGGCAGAGATTTGGTTAAAACCTTTGGTTGCAGTGTATTGGAACAAATTGATAAATCATAGGAGGTTGATAAGAATAGAAACAAATATGGACCCAAAATAGAAAGATTTTATGATGATATGAATGATACCGAGATTAGAAGATTGAATCAAGTAATGTTGCAAATGAGTACAGTAGAGTTAAGATAATGGCATAACGAAAATGTTATGAATTGTGTCAGTTTTACAAGATCAGTTAACTCATATCACCACAAGTTACATTGTTAAATAAAAATAAATAAAAAATAAATAAAAAGTGAGGAGGACTATGATAATGATACATTATGCATAGTTTGCTTGTTTGCAAGATTTGTTGGGAATTAGATATTCCTGTTTGTGATTTTAATTCTCCTTCTCCCTCCTTTTGCTTTAAATATTTCCCTATTGATTCTTGTCTTTTTTGAAATTGTTGTTTTCATGTATTGTTATGCATTATGTTTGCCACTCTGTCAAAGCGCCTTTGGGCTTCTGGAAAAGCGCTATACAAAATAAATGAATTATTAATTATTATTATTATTAATCATATACATTCATTATTAATGCATTTATTTTCTTTGAGTAGTGTTAAAATAACTGCATGAGTTTAATTTTCAAATTATATTGATTTGAAAGCAATTTTAAATGCTATTCTTAGTTTAGTAGTTAAAATACATACCTGATTTGGATATTATTCGTGTGAAGCATATAAATGAATATAACTTTTTGAATGTTTTCAGGAAAACAACAAATTGTTGAATGTGAACTGTTTTAAGAAATACATGATTATGGTGATTTCATGTTAATAAGTACCCTATCTGATTCAGTGTGTGTGGAAAGCAGATTCAGATGTGGCTGAGTAAAAGGATAAGACCAGATCACATCTCAAAGGGAGTGCTAACGGAATTGGGAAGAAGTTCGAGAAAGAAAATTTGTGGCTGAAAATGAAGTTAATCTTGGCATACACCCTCCTTCTCAAAGAATGATGAAGATATTCTCCTTTGTTAAATTGGAAACGGATCCTTACTTTCACCAAGAAGAAATTTTTGTGACCATTTGCGTGGATCACACTGCAACATATGGAAGAAAGGCGATCACTTATTTTTGTTCAAATGCCTCAAACATTCATCAAGTCAGCAATTGCGGGATGGCGACATCTTTCCTGCGATTTCTACTGGATGCGGAGACGTGTGTCATTACTCCACCAACATCCGGAGAGGCAGCGTGGAGCTGTAAGTGGACGGCTGTGCTTTTCTTCCACAACAGCTGTGCACGATTCTGCTGGAGGCTCCTGGTATGAACCATGGATAACTTGAACACCATGGTCCTAACATCGTTGTGGATGCATCTGGCATCTCTGTTCCACATCTTGCTGGTCAACCAACATCACATCAACACTTGCTCCATGCTCATGAAGAGTGAGGAGGCAAGTCGACTACAATGGGACAAAGGCCTTCTTCAAATCTACTATGGCTCACAGCAAGAGTGGCAAGGATGCTTCATGCAGAACAGGGTCAGTTTGTGATTTCGCCCAGCTATCACAACAGTGGAAAATCCTACGCAAAATAGTGTAGGTGCTATGAAGACACCAGAAGAAAATGTTTCATACTTGAATGTCAAACAAGTGATCAGCCTCTTCTCTTCTTTTCAAACACAAAGTCAATATTTGTTTGAAGCAAAATGTATTCCCAAATGTTGCAGATGCTTTATTATTTTTAAATGGTAAATTGAATTTATTGTGTTTTGGGAAAGGTGAAGTGTTGTATGCTTTATGCAAATGAATTGAATTGCATTATCAATATGGAAGGAGTCAAATGAACAAAGAAATGTTTTGTGATCAGATTCTTCCGGGATGACGGTGTATGCCTTATGAAAAAATTGGATTACCAAATTGGTGGTTTGAATATTTAAGAGGTTGATGTTTAGATTAATGGTTAATATAAACAAAAATAAAAAAATCAGGGACTGTGGGATAATAAATATTCATATATATTGACAGTTGTTAATATTGCTAAAAAAACAGTTAAATTGCATCTCAATGTCATCTTGTGTAAAATGTGCTTTACTGTAAAAAAAAAAAACCACCGTTTAGAGGCCATTTCCCCCCGCAAAGCGGGGGTTGGCCTTTTCGGGGACTGTGGTTGTTGTTGTTTTTTGGTCCCCTTTTTTGAAGCAATGTTTTACGGCCGGATGCCCTTCCTGACGCCAACCCTTTTTGCCGCCTTCAACGACAAACAGGGAATTACCAGTGAACTGGTACTCAATTAGCCGACCTCGGAAGGATGACAGGCTGAGTCAACCCCCCTGGCATTAATTCGGCGATCGACCGAGATTCGAACCCAGGATCCTAGGATCCTCAGCCGGCACCTTAGCCGCTAGCCCAACACCAGGGCTATGCAGTCTGGCTTTACTGTGCAGTCTGGTAAAGCCTTGGAGCCGAGGTGATAAGGCAACATCTGTAAAAAGTTTCCTTGACCCATAAATGGAGAACACCAGGCTCGAGTGTTTACTTAAAGCCGAGGGTGCATGCATTAGTCAGGGAGTGGAATTGTGTAGGACAGAGAAGGTTGACATAAGCGGGGATAAGTGACCTATGGTATGCCTTGAGTGACGGATAATGAAGAACAGATGCGTTCTGGCGCCAAAGTTCTGTGTTCGGTGTTGATCTCTGGATTCCAATGCACCACATCAAGGGAGCTCCTTGCTACTTAAGCACCATGCTCCGAGGGAGGACGGGACTGGACACCAGAAGAAGCAAGACCAGAGGGGAGAAGATTTCTTCAACCAAGAAACGCGTTATATCTTTGTCCGATTTTGTGTAACAAGTTTCCCTCTTAATTCGGAATAAACCTTGGTTCGAGTTGACGTACCAAGCTCTTTCGATCTGAGTTTCGGCTCAATTATTGTTAACCTTCAGGGTTCAGTAAAAAGTTCCCTGACACTATCATGAAGTATCATTCTTTTAAAGTCTCTTTTTTTTTTTTCGAAATCCAAGTGGGACAAAAGTACTAATTCTGAAAAAAAAAAAAATTCAGTGAGAATGGAACAATAAAAGTAAATACATGTAGGCCTCAATAGTAAAATTAAGTTTTTTTTGGTCAGGGTTTACAATTCACTCTTAATTTTTTCTCACTTCAATTTTCGTAATTTTATAGCTAAACAAATCTGACGGAAAAATTCTCCAGAATATAAATTTTTGCATTTTGTCTACATTTTTGTTTTAATTTTGGAAGGCCTTTTCAATTGTTTAAATTTAGTGAGGACCGAAATGACCTCTCCCCCCTACCCCCCAATAAATAAATAAATAAATAAAAAATAAGCCCCTAATAATAAAATTTGTATGTCTATTCTTCACGATAAAGCAATGCAAAAGTTGTTGCACTCTTTCATTTCAACATTTTACAATTTGTAAAAAAATTCAAATTTGGGTCCAAGTTGGCATTAGTTGGGTCCGAGATGGTTTGGATCCAACTTCACCTGCTTCGAACAGAAATGATGAAACATTTCATCTGTTCACGCCTCCCTAATGGCAGTGTAAGACCGTTGAGAGATTGATGTCTGGAAAAAAATGTCATCCGAACATGCACAAAGTCGTGAGTTTGAACATGTTAAGCTGACATTTTAAACAAATAAGGATCGAAGAAGTCCAACCCAACTTTCCCAACTTGACTTTTTCATTTATGCTATTTTATATCACATTTTATCATCAGGTTCCCTCTTGAAAACCCCCAGTTGTTGTCCAAATGGCTCACCAACGTCAGCAGAGACAACTTTCATCCAACAGAAAATCACCGTGTGTGTAGTGAACATGTTGTGGATAAAGATTACCTACAAGGTAAGAACTAAGACGAGTTCCATCCAATTCTTTCCATGTCACTATCAGCATGCCAGCTTGCTGTCAAAAAGATGTACTCAAAGTTAACCCCTTGTTTACTTTCAATGGGGAACCAAGGTCTCCCACGCAAGCTCGGTTACCCCCTCTTGGCACTGTGCCAGAGGGATATCAGGCACACGCGTGTGCTCCCAAGTAGTTGAGAGGTTCACTTTGTGTGCATCATTGACCGCAAGTTGGCGTGACACGAGTGTTTTATTATTATTATTTGTTTATTTTTGGCACCTTTAATAAGTTTTAAATCCACCAATTTTGCAAGTGTCGTGCTGCGCATGACGTCTTATTTGTTTGTTTATTTGTTTGGTTGGTTGGCTGGTTGGTTGGCTGGTTGGTTGGCTGGGTGGGTGGGTGTGTGGTTGATTTTGTATTTACTATTATTTAATTTTTTTAAATTAAGGTTTAAATTATAAATGAAGTTACAATGAATTCAATTTCATATGAAAGTGATCTTTCTTGTCACTGTGCCTCAGTTTTTTAAGTTGCAGTTTTATACTATCAGTGTGGTGCTGAGCACACACGTCTCGATTACCAGAGAGGTAGGCCACAACGCGATGGTACAATCAGTCTTTATTTAAGAGCTCGCACTTCAGCACTGGGCGGGCTCGAGCTTAGAGCCCGCATATATGTGCCGAGGCCACGCCTAGTCCCGGCCGTGGCCGATCGGTCGAAAGGTGGGGCAAGTGCTCTTGCTCCCCGCCTGGACGCTCGCGCCCCCCACTGGTGCGTGGAATTATTGCCCCTTGTGCCCGCCACATGCGCCCCCCCAGAATTCCCACGCACCTGAAGGGTGAGTTTGCGGGGAATCCGGATGACCTGGCCGAAACGCCCCCTGGCGATGGGTGCAGTGCTGGGGGGTAGCGGGACGGCGGGGCTGGGGAGTGCCGGGGGTCAGACCGCCGGGGGGTGGCCTCGACGCGGAGGCCGAGCTGCTTGCGGGGGGTGGTCCGGATCAAGGTGGGCCGGTTTGAGGCGGTCCACGGAGACGCGATCCGGGGCACCGCCGACGTCGATGGTGAAAAACTTGTCCCCGGTCTCCAGCACGTGGAAGGGCCCGTCGTACGGGGGCCGTAGCAGTGCCCGGTGGGCGTCGTGCCGGACGAAGACATACTTCGCCGTGCGAAGCTCCGGGGCGACGTGGGAAGGCGAGCAACCGTGGTCTGCCGTCGGCACCGGGGCGAACCTCCGGGCGGTCTCCTGAAGGGCGGAGCGCTGTTGCGCTGCGGACCAAGGAGCTGTGGAGTCAGGGATAAATTCACCCGGGACCCGCAGTGGTTGCCCGAAAACCAGCTCCGCCGAGGACGCACGCAGGTCGTCCTTGGGCGCCGTCCGGAGGCCCAGCAGGACCCAGGGGAGTCTGTCGACCCAGCGGCCATCGCGGAGGCTGGCCCGGAGCGCGGCCTTCATCGAGCGATGAAAGCGCTCGCACAGGCCATTAGCCTGGGGGTGGTAGGCCGTGGTGCGGTGTAGTTTCACCCCGAGCCCTTGCGCCGCCGCGGCCCAGAGCTCCGAGGTGAACTGGGGGCCGTGGTCGGACGAGATGTCCGAGGGGGCACCGAACCGGGCAACCCAAGTGGCGATGAAGGCCTGCGCCACATCAGCCGCAGACGTCGCCGCCAATGGGATGGCCTCCGGCCACCGTGTGGTGCGGTCCACCATGGTGAGGAGGTGGGTGAACCCCCGTGAGGGGGGCAGAGGTCCCACCGAGTCGACGTGGTCGAACCGGCGCTCGGGCACCGCAAACGGGGCCAACGGGGCCTGGGTGTGGCGGTGGACCTTTGCGCGCTGGCACGCGAGGCACGTCCTGGCCCAGTCACGGACGTCCTTCCGGCGGCCATGCCAGACGAACCTCGCCGCGATGAGCTTCTGGGACGCCTTCGTGCCCGGGTGGGACATGCCATGGGTGGCATCGAAAACTGGGCGCCGCCAGCCAGCGGACACGATGGGAGCGAGGCCGGCCGAGGGAGACGTCGCATAGGAGGGCCGCGCCCGCGGCGTCGAACGGCACCTCGGTGACGCGGAGGCCTGTGACGGCGGTCCGCAAGGCCTGGGCACCGGGGTCGGCGGTCTGGTCCTCCGCCATCCGGGCATAGTCGACCCCGAGGTGGACCGCGTGCACGACGGACCGGGAAAGGCAATCCGCCACCGGGTTGTCTTTACCCGCCACGTGACGGATGTCCGTCGTGTACTCGGACACGGCAGAGAGGTGACGCTGCTGCCGTGCCGACCATGGCTCGGCGACCTTGGCCATCGCGAACACAGGGGGCTTGTGGTCGACGAAAGCCGTGAACGGGCGGCCCTCCAGTAGATGGCGGAATTGTCGGACCACCAGGTGGAGCCCGAGCAGCTCGCGGTCAAAGGTGCTATAGCGGCGTTCGTGCGGGCGAAGCTGCCGGCGAAAAGACGCCAGCGGTTGCCAAGCACCATGCACCCACTGCTCGTGCACCGCGCCCACCGCGTAGTCCGACGCGTCGGTGGTGAGGGTGATCGGTGCATCGGGCGCCGGGTGCTCCAGCATGGTGGCGTCGGCCAGGGCCAGCTTTTCGCCCGCAAACGCTGCGGCCATCGGCTCCGACCACGCGATATCACCTTTGCCCGGCTTGCCCCGTAGGGCCTCGTGCAAGGGGCGGAGGAGCTGGGCGACGTGGGGCACAAAGCGGTGGTAAAAATTTACCATGCCCAGGAACTCCTGGAGCCCCTTGATCGTGCGGGGCCGCGGGAAATCCCTGACCGCCTCCACCTTGGCCGGTAAAGGGACGGCCCCGTGCCTGGTGATGCGGTGCCCCCAAGAAGTCGATGGTGGCGACGCCGAAATGGCACTTGGCGGGGTTGATGATTAGGCCATGCTGGCCCAGGCATTCGAAAAGCGTGCGGAGGTGGAGCAGGTGCTCCTCCCGGGACGCGCTCGCGACTAGGCTGTCGTCCAGGTAGACAAAAAGGAAAGGTAAGTCGCGCAAGACGCTGTCCATAAGCCGTTGGAATGCCTGGGCCGCATTCTTCAACCCGAAGGGCATCCTCAGCAACACGAAGAGGCCGAAAGGGGTGATGACGGCCGTGTTCGGGACATTGTCCGGTTGTACGGGGACCTGATGGTAGCCCCAGTTGAGGTCCACCTTGGAAAACACGGTCGTGTTTGCCAACCGGGCGGAAAAGTCCTGGATATGCGGGACCAGGTAGCGGTCGGGGGTGGTGGCATCATTGAGCCGGCGGTAGTCCCCGCACGGCCGCCATCCTCCGCCGGGCTTCGGCACAATGTGCAAAGGAGAAGCCCAAGCACTGTTGGAGCGCCGAACGATCCCCAGCCGCTCCAGCATGGCAAACTCCGCTTTCGCCACGGCGAGCTTCGTGGGCTCGAGTCGGCGTGCCCGGGCATAGACCGGCGGCCCGACCGTGGGGATATGGTGCTCCACCCGGTGCTTAACAGCCACCGCTGAGAAGGTGGGCCGCGTGAGGGCCGGGAATTGGCGAGGAGGCGGGTAAACTCGTCCGCTGCCGGAAGCGTGCAAACCAAACTCGCCGGGACGGAACCTTTCAGCAAGCCGCTTGGCAAGCCGCTCTGTGAGCAGCTCAGTGAGCTGCTCAACGAGCCGCTCAGCGAACAAGCGAGCGAGCTGAAGGTTTCAGCCTGGACGATCCGTTTACGCTTTACGTCGACCAACAGACCATGCGCACATAGGAAGTCCGCACTGAGCAGTGCCATGGGCATGCTGGCGGTGACGAACGACCATTGAAAGCGCTGCCCTCCGAACCGCAGGGAGAGGCAATGCTTCCCGAATGTGCGGATGGGGGTACCATTGGCGGCAAGCAAAGCGGGGCCCCGGCCCGCGGTTTGCTTGTCGGACGCGGAGGCAGGGAGGACGCTTACCTGCGCTCCTGTGTCGCAAAGGAAACGGCGCCCGGACAAGGTGTCCGTGATGAACAGGAGGCTGCCGGAATGGCCGACGCTCATGGCCGCAAGTGAGCGCCGGCCCAGTCGTTTCCCGACCCGTCAAAAGAACACGGCGGGCGACACATTTTAGCCTTGCGGCCGAACCTGGCGTGGTAATAGCACCAGGTTTGCGGCGGTGGCGGCCGCGTCGGCCGTGCCGGCGGCGGCGGTGGTGGGCGGGGCGCAGAAGCGGCCACGAGAGGAGCAGGGGGCGCCGTAGCCGCAGCGCCGGGATCCACCACGACAGCACTGTAAACCGACCGCGTGTCGCAGGCCGCGAAAAACTTTTCGGTCTCTACGGCCAGGGCGCGGGGCTCCTTTATTTTGGATCCGGCCAGCGCGAGGCATACCTGTAGCGGTAGCTGGCGTAGGAACAGCGCCCGGAATAAGAAATCCGGGGGCTGGTCACCCAGCAGCGACAGCATACAACCCATCCGCACGGATGGTCGTGTGTCGCCGAGGTCGGGAAGGTCGAGGAGGCGGTCGGCGCGTTCGGCCTCCGTGAGGCCAAACGTGGTGAGGAGGAGACGTTTGAGGGCCTCGTACTTGTGGTCGCCCGGCGGGCGCCGAAGGATGGATACGACGTGGGCGGCAGTGCCGGGCCCGAGGGCGGCGACCACGTGGAAGTACCGGGTCTCGTCCGCTGTGATGCCCCGGAGTTGAAATTGGGTTTCGGCTTGCAAAAACCAAATGTCGGCTTGCGCCTCCCAAAACTCCGGGAGTTTGATTGTGACGGCGTTGGTAGCCATAGCACTTTCGGGGGTCAGCAATGGCTGTACCCAATCGGGGTCACCAGTGTGGTGCTGAGCACACACGTCTCGATTACCAGAGAGGTAGGCCACAACGCGATGGTACAATCAGAGTCTTTATTTAAGAGCTCGCACTTCAGCACTGGGCGGGCTCGAGCTTAGAGCCCGCATATATGTGCCGAGGCCACGCCTAGTACCCGGGCGTGGCCGATCGGTCGAAAGGCGGGGCAAGTGCTCTTGCTCCCCGCCTGGACGCTCGCGCCCCCCACTGGTGTGCGGAATTATTGCCCTTTGTGCCCGCCACATCAGCACATAAGTGTGACTGTGCCCCCTTCCCATTGCAGTGAGCAGAGTGAATGTCCACATGTCCGAGTTTGGCTTAGTTTTATCATGGGTGTTTTCTAATGAACTGTTTTACACTCCATTAATAATCAAGAAAATAGAAGTTTTTTTTGGGTAAATATCGATCGTTCGTTCTTGTGGTTGCCAACTTCAATCAAGATTGTTGCTTTAATGTATGATAAATAGTGGCAATGACTATATTGTTCGTTTAGATTAAAGAAAAAAGAAACAAATAATAAAAATCAACTTCAAACGGCCACTCGTTCTTCGACACCACAGCGTTGGTGTGCGCATCCGTGAACTTGTTGCTGGAGTCCCTGTATGGAGACGACATCGAGACAATACAGGGACTCTACTTGTTGCCACCCCCCCTGTATGGAGACGATATCGAGACAATACAGGGACTCTACTTGTTGCCACC
Organism: Myxine glutinosa; assembly: GCF_964187855.1. Classification (NCBI taxonomy): domain Eukaryota; kingdom Metazoa; phylum Chordata; class Myxini; order Myxiniformes; family Myxinidae; genus Myxine; species Myxine glutinosa. Next base: position 97,925,986 of record NC_136265.1, read on the forward strand.
CCCCCACCCCCCACCAAAAACATGGCGGCCGGGTTCTGTCACTGAATTGAAAATATATTTTCAATTCAGTGAGTTCTGTATGTGGATTAGCGAGTCCGCCCTCAAGTCTATAATTAATACAATTCTATGGTTCCCGCACAGCGAAACAAAACGTTCCCGTTCGTTATTATTATTGCCAAATGATGCAGCTTTAGCACGCGGTGCTACACCCGTGACTTGCTACCAAGGAGGAAGCGGACAACGCGGTAAGTTTATAGTTCTTTATTCCAAAGAGGTCACTGTAACACTGGCGCGCTCCGGTTAGTTTTTTAGTCCGGTTAGTTTAGGCCAGTTTTTTTTTTTTTAATTTATTTATTTATTCCAAAGAGGTCACTGTAACACTGGCGCGCTCCGGGCTGCACGCCCGGTGTATATCCTGAGGCCACGCCTACCCCTAGGGCGTGGCCGCCGACCACTTGGTGTGCGGAATGATGTCACCACGCCATTGGGCTTTCGTGTCCGCCACACGTGCCCCCCCCAGAATTCCCGCACACCTGGAGGGCCAGTTTGCGGGGCAAACAGATGACCCGGCCGAAGCGCCCTCTGGCGACCAGCGGCGTCCGGGGTGCAGGGATGCCAGGTGGGATGCCCCCGGCTGTACCCGGGATGGGTGCCGGACCGGGGGGCGGCATGCCCGAGGTGCTGGGCGGTGCCGGGGGTCCGCCCGCAGGGGGGCGGCCCCGACGTGGGGGCCGAGCCACCGGCGGTGGTGGTCCACGTCGAGGTGGGCCGGCTTGAGGCGGTCTATGGAGACCCGGTCAGGAGTGCCGCCGATGTCCAGGGTGAAATGTTTCACCCCGGTCTTCAGCACGCGGAAAGGCCCGTCGTATGGGGGCCGCAGTGGTGTCCGGTGGGCGTCGTGCCGGACGAAGACGTACTCCGCGGTGCGAAGCTCTGGGGCGACGTGTGTAGGACGGTGCCCGTGGTGCGCCGTCGGCACCGGGGCGAACCTCCGGGCGGTCTCCTGCAGCGCAGAACGCTCCTACGCTGCGGACCAAGGTGCCGTGGGGTCGGGGAGGAACTTGCCCGGCACCCGCAGCGGTTGTCCAAAGACCACCTCCGCCGCGGATGCGCGCAGGTCCTCCTTGGGCGCCGTCCGGAGGCCCAGCAGGACCCAGGGGAGCCTGTCGACCCAGCCGCCGTCGCGGAGGGTGGCCCGGAGCGCGGCCTTCAACAAGCGGTGGAATCGCTCCCACAGGCCGTTGGCCTGGGGGTGGTAGGCCGTGGTTCGGTGCAGCTGGACCCCGAGCCCCCGCGCGACCGTGGCCCAGAGCTCCGAGGTGAACTGGGGGCCGCGGTCGGACGAGATGTCCGAGGGGGCGCCGAACCGGGCGACCCAGGTGGCGATGAACGCCTGCGCGATGTCTGCTGCCGTCGTCGCCGCCAAAGGCACGGCCTCCGGCCACCGGGTGGTGCGGTCCACCATGGTGAGGACATGGGTGAAACCCTGCGAGGGGGGCAGAGGTCCCACAAGGTCCACGTGAACGTCGTCGAACCGACGTTCCGGCACCGTAAACGGGGCCAAGGGGGCCTGGGTGTGTCGGTGCACCTTTGCGCGCTGGCACGCGAGGCACGTCCTGGTCTAGCCGCAGACGGCCTTCCGGAGGCCATGCCAGACAAACTTGTCGGCGACCAACCGCTGGGAGGCCCTCGTGCCCGGGTGGGACAGGCCGTGGATGGCGTCAAAAACATGGCGCTGCCAGCCTGCGGGCACGATGGGGCGAGGCCGCCCGAGGGAGACGTCGCAAACGAGGGCCGTGCCCGCGCCGTCGAAGGGCACCTCGGTGATGCGGAGGCCCATGACGGCGGTCCGCAGGGCCTGGACCCCGGGGTCGGCGGCCTGGTCCGCTGCCATCCGGGCATAGTCGATGCCAAGGTGGACTGCGTGGGCGACGGCCTGGGAAAGGCAATCGGCCACCGGGTTGTCCTTTCCCGCGACTTGCCGGATGTCCGTCGTGTACTCGGACACGGCCGCGAGGTGACGCTGTTGCCGGACCGACCACGGCTCGGCGACCTTGCCCATCGCGAAAACCAGCGGCTTGTGGTCGACGAAGGCCGTGAACGCACGGCCCTCGAGCAGATGGCGGAAGTGCCTGACCGCCAGGTGAAGCCCAAGCAACTCGCGGTCGAAGGTGCTGTAACGGCGTTCGGGCGGGCGAAGCTGCCGGCTGAAGAATGCCAGCAGTTGCCAAGCTCCATGCACCCATTGCTCGTACACCGCGCCCACCGCGTAGTCCAAGGCGTCGGAGGTGAGGGCGATCGGTGCATCGAGCACCAGGTGCGCGAGCATGGTGGCGTTGGCTAAGGCGAGCTTCGCGCCCGAGAACGCCGCGTCCATCTGCTCTGTCCAGGTAACGTCACCTTTGCCCGGCTTCCCTCGAAGGGCCTTGTGTAAGGGGCGCAGGAGCTGGGCGATGCGGGGCAAGAACCGATGGTAAAAGTTTACCATGCCCAGGAACTCCTGGAGCCCCTTGATCGTGCGGGGGCACGGAAACCCCTTCACCGCCTCCACCTTGGCCGGTAGGGGGATGGCCCCATGCCTGGTGACGCGGTGCCCCAAAAAGTCGATTTCAGCGACACCGAACCGGCACTTGGCGGGGTTCACGATCAGGCCATGCTGGCCCAGACGTTCGAGGAGCATGCGGAGATGGTGAAGGTGCTCTTCGCGGGACGCGCTGGCGACGAGGATGTCGTCCAGGTAGACGTACAAAAAATCCAAGCCACGCAAGACGCTGTCCATGAGGCGCTGGAACGCCTGAGCCGCATTTTTCAAACCGAAGGGCATCCGAAGAAATTCGAAAAGCCCGAATGGCGTGATGACAGCCGTCTTCGGGATGTCCTCCGGCCTGACAGGGACCTGATGGTAGCCGCGTATGAGGTCCACCTTTGAAAAGAAGGACATATTCGCCAAGCGGGTGGAAAAGTCCTGAATGTGGGGGACGGGGTAGCAGTCGGGGGTGGTGGCGTCGTTGAGGTGCCGGTAGTCCCCGCACGGTCGCCATCCCCCGCCGGGCTTGGGCACGATGTGGAGCGGGGACGCCCACGCACTCTCGGAGCGCCGCACGATGCCGAGCCGCTCCAGCATAGCGAACTCCGCTTTAGCTACGGCGAGCTTCGTCGGATCAAGGCGGCGTGCCCGGGCGTAGACCGGTGGCCCGGCGGTGGGGATGTGGTGTTCCACCCCGTGCTTGACGGTCCCCGCCAAGAAGGTCGGCCGCGTGAGGGCCGGAAAACCCGCGAGGAGGCGGGCGAATTCGTCCGCTGCCGGAAGCGTACAGATGATCCTGGCCGGAACGGAACCGCTCAGCAAGCCGTTCGGCGAGCCGCTCGATGAGCCGCTCTGTGAGCTGCTCAACGAGCCAGGCAGCGCGCACGCGAGCGAGCTGAACGTCTCAGCCTGGACAAGCCTTCTGCGCTTTACATCGACCAGTAATCCATTAGCACATAAGAAGTCGGCGCCGAGCAGTGCCATGGGCATGTCGGCCAAAACGAACGACCAACGGAAAACCTGACCTCCGAACCGCAGGGAGAGACAGCGTTTTCCGTACGTGCGTATAGACGTACCATTGGCCGCAAGCAGCGCGGGACCTCGGCCCGCGGTGTGCTTGTCGGACGTACCGGCAGGAACGACACTCACCTGCGCTCCCGTATCGCACTGGTAACGGCGCCCGGACAAGGTGTCCGTTATGTACAGCAGGCTGTTGGAATTGCCGACGCTCACCGTTGCCACCGAACGCCGGGCTCGCCCGTTTCCCGACCTGCCGAATGAGCATGGCGGGTGACACTGCCGAGCCTCGTGGCCGAACTTGGCGTGGAAGAAACACCAGGCGGGCAGCTGCGGCGTCGGAGGCCGCGGTTTTCTTCGCGGCGGCGGCGGTGGTGGTGGTGGTGGGCGGGGCGTGACGGCAGACACGAGGTGCGGTGCATCGGGGAAAGCTTCGGGAGCCTCGGGAGCCTCGGGAGCGGCAACCGCACCAAGACTCGCCTGCGTGTCCAAAGCCGCGTTGTATTTGTCGGCCTCAGCAGCGAGCGCATGGGGTTCCGTTAACGCGGAACCAGCCAAAGCGATGCGGACTCGTGCTGGCAGCTGGCGTCGAAACAACGCCCGGAATAGAGCGTTCGGGGTTTCGTCGCCCATGAGCGCCAGCATATGGTCCATACGGACCGGACCGACAGTCACATGTCCCCGATCTCGGGGAGGTCCAAGAGGCGATCGGCCCATGCGTCCACCGTAAGGCCGAACGTGGCGAGGAGGAGACGCTTGACCGCCTCGTACTTGCCGTCGGCAGGTGGATCCCTTATAGTCCAGTCAATCTACGCCATTTTGGGGTCGAACCCACCACAAATTGCAATAGTAATGAAACATGCATTTTTCAATGTCAAATTTAGTGGAGAATGACATACTAAAAGTCAAGGAGAATCGGAGCATTGGAACATTTCCAATTTTTGCAATCTTTAAGAGAAGGTTTTAAGCGAAAATCTGCATAAATTTTTCAGACCAAAAACTGTTTCCGTGCTAAATCCTTATGAGATCCTGCAATTTTATGTCCCTGAGGCCTGCAATGTAATGGCTTTATGTGAACAAGTTCATATCGTACTATATATACAACAAAAATCGTTAAATAATATTGAAAATAATATTGAAAAAAATATATATATATTGAAAAAAAAAAAAAGTGTTTTATTTAATAATTGAATGAACTGCGATTCAAGCACCAACCTAAGAGCTTATTCTTCTTCTGGATCACTTTCTGGTTCTGACAAGGTCACATTAGAACAGTGAAGTCCTTTGCATTCACTGCATGCGTAAGAGCATTCCAGGCTGTACTTGCGACAGCTGCATCGTAGGGTGCTGCAGTCTGTTTTGCAGCCACAGTGGATGGCATCTAGAAGGTAATCTGGAGCAGGCTTCATCTCGGTCATCACGGGAACCATTCTCTCGTCACGGATAGCCCATCCCCAACCATTGGCATCCATGGCAACTCCTTGCCACTGCTGAACCTGAACATACACCCGTAGGCAATGTTGCTTTGCAGATGCTGATGTAGGGGGCAGGGTACGAGGCTCAACTCTGACAGTGCTTGTTGAAACCTTCTGGTGGAAGCGTTGAAGCCTCAGCATGTCCAGTGTTTCCCCGGGCTGGGCATTATACAAGCAAACCAGGGCATTCTCTCCAGCTGTCATGACATCCTCTTTTGACGCTCCAGGAGTGTTGAAGTTTGCCAAAAGCTCGGAGAAATACGCACTGGAGTTCAGCTTCTTCAAGGCTGTTGATTTGCCAATCGAGTAAATTCTTGACGTGGTATCACAACCCAGGAGTCCATGTGCAACAAGAAGCTTGTCACAAACATTGCGTCCAAGTGTCTTTTGCACTTGCTCGATATTCCAACATCTTGCTTGCCTCCTTGACGTCAGCTTAGGCTCAGGTCGGAAGAACAGGTTGTGAGATGTGGGCCCTGCACGACTGCAAAGGAGAACAAGAAGATCGGTGTCGTCGCCAACTATCACGGTGTCCTTGGTGTTTGCACATGCAATGGCTGTCTCCACTATGAGAACATCTGCATCTGCCCTGGCATGATGAACAGCGTTGTGCCGCCGTTGAAGGTCATCACTCAGTAGATTGATGAAACGTTGTTTATTTGTTTGGTTGGCAAGGAAGTCATCTTTCTTCATAGTACATACCATGTCCGTTGTGAAGTTGACAAGGGGACTGCTGTGAGATCGAACGCGCCTGCTGTGCGCTACATCTTTGGTGGAGGGTGCGCTCACATATCCATCGAACACTATGACAGCGTTACCATACCTGTCTCCAACATATCGCACGTAGTGACTGGCGATTCCTCCATATGTCTCGCCAGAATTCCAAGGAATTCTGTGTAGCAATGCCCCACCATCCAGAACATATTGCACATTCTGTGGCAGCACTGTGTTGCGAACGTCAAGGGGGAGTTGTTTCCAAATGGCTTCGGCTAGCGCTGGCTTGTCGGCCTCAAGCAGGATATCAGTGGTCTTAAACAGTGCTGGTGGGAAACTGCTTAGTTCGTACTTGAAGACATCTTTGAGGTCATCACAGCGTGATCCTGCCGTACTCAGACGTTGGAACAACAGTTGTGGATCTATCAGAACGGATTGTCTGCCAGTTTTCAATGATGAACGTGTGTCAAGAGTCACAACCTGATCTTTCTTCTTGAACGTGTGATCAAGAACCTTTTTGTCAAGCATTCCATCTAAGATCTTCCTGCCGACTGACGCTGCTTGGTCAGCATTGACCGAATCTCCAGCTGTGATGCCAGTGTCAATGCTTTGCAGAGTTGGATCGTTTCCAAAGGGATCCTTTGATGACAGGTAGCGAATAAGTTTGTGCGTGTCATCTGTGTCCCGTCCTTGTCGAGCTGCGCTTTGTTCTTTGTGCTGGTCACTGGTCCCATACTGCACTGATGTGTACTCTTGCAAAGCCATGTTGACCTCTGCACATATGGGGGTGGACAGCAGCCACGTGATCCTTTGCGGCTCGCTCATTCCACGACCCCTTGTTAGTCCCCCTGTGGTTTTCACACTTCTCATGAGCACTTGCTCGATCACAAGATCTGTGGACAAGCCGGCCCAGTACCGATCTGAACGCCGCACTACGTGAAATCCATTCTGGAACTGATGGTAGACCTCCGGATGCTGAATAGACAGTTGTGCCAGTCGCTGCAGGTAGATGTACACAGATGTTGTGTACAGATTGTGGCCTGCAGCTGCTAGGTAGGGCAACATGTCGTGCAAAGCGTGCACGTGCAGACGCCAGTCACCAGTGCGTTCCGACCTCAGGAATGTCCTCAGAATGTCTATCATGTCCATGTATTGCAGCCATAGCTGTGCTGTACGCAGATCCTTCTTCGATTGTCGAGCAACATTCATGATGTCACGAACAGAGTCCAGAACCGGGGCTGAAAGGATATCTTCAGTGCAACCCTCACCCTTCAACAATGAATCATACAGGTTTCGTAGCTCACACAGGTCAACTGGGCCAGCTCCCACACTTTGCGACCCTGACTCGGTATCACGCGGATCCATGGCTGCCTGTCCTGCCTCGGTATCATGCGGATCCATGGCTGCCTCCCTCATCTATGCTTTGCATTATCGCGTCTTCACTTGGTTCGTCATCTCCTGTAGTGCCCTGAGGGCCATCATCCTGAGCCTGCGAACAAGCAGGCACTAGCGTACCAAGTACCCTTTCTGCGAGGAGAGTGTTCAGTGCTGCATCAACCAAGAGATGACCACGGATAGCTTGCTTTTCTAATCGAAGGGAACTCGACCGCAATGTTTGCGTTTTTTGCGCCGACCGGACCGCGATGAACACCCCATAGCAGATAAAACGATTCAAAATGTTCTAACGATCAATTTGATGTAATTTGGACCAAGAACGATGATCGTGGAGAAAAATGGTGGACGATAGAAAATTGGTATGATTTTTCAGAACACAAAGACAGAACGCATCAGTTCGGGCAGTTGAGGCGAGGCGAGGCAGGGATTATCTGGTTGAGGCTTCTGATTGGTTCTCAGCTGGATTGCACTATAGGCTATTCCGAATCTTTTGATACCACACTTTTTGAGATTGGTTATATAAAAGCGACCGTATCCAAGGTCCAAAGTCGTTGCTATGGAGATCATTGTTCGTGTAATTAAATTTTATTCACCTAATTAGGCTTTGTTCACCTAATTAGACTAGAGTAAAATCTAATTTGATATAAGAATATGATAGACCATTATATTAGCTTTCAAAATTCATTGATATGTATATTTTCGAAAAAATTCAATTTTATTGGGATAAAGCTACCTTAAATGTCAATTATCTCAATATATATACCTTTACATGTCAAATGTATTGTAAAACCAGGGCATAAGGCCTGTCTTACACTCTTAAACACTTACATTTCTGACATCTTTTGAGAATGTGAACGAAATAACAAATTAAGTGCATTATTTTGTGCCATTTTTATTAGCTTATTTTCGTGCATAACTGTCAAAAAGTGGTTGCTCGAAATGAATGTGTTCCAATGCCTCGTTATTCCTTGACTTTTACTATGTTATTACATGGGTCAAAAGAAGCAAAAATGCCAAGTTTCATTACTATTGCAATTTGTGGTGGGTATATTCGTAAAATGACCGGCCTATTAGGACCGATATGACGCGGGTGGCCGTGCCGGGCCCGAGGGCGGAGACCACGTGGCAGTACATGGTGTCGTCCACCGTGATGCCTCGAAGTCGGAACTGGGCTTCCGCCTGCAGGAACCAAACTTCGGCTTGTGACTCCCAGAAGTCGTGCGCGGAATGATGTCACGTCACCACGCCAGTGGGCTTTTGTGTCCGCCACACAACTATTATTATCGTTGTTATTGTGGTTGGTATTAATTAATATCGGATTTGTCACAATGTTATCATTGTTTTTGTTATTTATTTTCTAATTAGAATTTCATGTCGTGGAAGCACGTATAAGAACTAATCTGCTCTATATATACCACTTCTCGCTAAAACCTGAACATTATGCACATTCAAAACAAGGGAACATCTTCCGGATTATTTGCAGTTAATTAGCCTCATCAACTCGTGAGATCATGGCGATGATTGTGGTGTTTCAAATTTCCCATCAGAAAGCTCCAGTAGAACTCATAAAAAAACATGTCACACTCACTCACATGCATTCGGCCAAGATAGAGGGGAAGAACAGGGGTTTGTTTGACAAACGATCGGAATGATTGGTAACTCAGAGAAATGATCGAAATGATCAACGCTTATCGTAGTTCAGGAAGGAGAATGAGCGAAACCTACTTTGGGTGGCTCTGGGTGCGCTCACGCTTTCGAAGCTAAGTGATCTTTCACAATTGTGTTTTTGTCGAGACTGTATCAATTTTTCTGTGTGTGTACCTATAGCGTATCTTTTGGAAAATTATCGGTGCTAATTTTTCGTACATGTATACACAATCGTCGGTGAATGCGTATCGAGTATTCTGAGGCCTAGTACTCGAAGGCTTAGGCTACCGTACCATCTCCGACCTTGTGGTTTTGTTTTTCTCTCAGCGGTTCGTCGAATGCGCTGCAATTATTTTCGTTCTCTGTTTCGTCCCAGTCGTTCACCCCATACCTCCTTGTTTAATATCTCTACTCAAAAAAAAAAACCCAAAAAAATATTTCCTTCTCAGGGCTTATTCGTTTATTTGTTGTTCTTATTTGTTCGTTCGTTCTTCGTTCACGTTGTTCGCGATTACGTGGTTAGAAATGTATAATCTCTCCCCTGAACAACTATTTTCTCTCATATATTATAACACCTTTTTCTTCTTCTCCTACAAAAGGATGCTTTCGTCTTGCTCACCAAATCTATTCATTTCAAAAAATATATATAATACCATCTCTTACAGTTCCTCCTTTCTACATTCCCTAAACTATCCAGAACTCCACCCCTCCTGCAGCATCCTCAAACGTATCTTTGACTCGAAGGTCTCAAACTCATTTTGCAAAAAATGTTCGTTTCCCATGAATCGTACACTTTTCAAAATCCAATCTCACCCCTCCCCTCCAAATCTTCCCCATTCCCCCTTGCCTCCTAAACTCCCCCCACACCCCACCCCTCCGAGACTCTCCCTCGCTCCTCCCCTCCTAGACTCCCCTCTCACCCCTCCTCCTCAAAGCATCCTCCCTGCTTCTTCCCCCTTCCAACTTTCATCTTCATCTCCCCCAACCTTCTGCCTCGCTCTTCCCCCTCCTCAAATAACACCTCACGTTGCCTCACCCAATCTCCATCAAACCTTTTGTCCGCCCCATTCTTCCCTTTCTCCAAGCTATTCTGAAATCTCTGAAATCTCTGACACACTTTCAACAGCTCTCCCTACCTCTTCCTCCTCTTCCACATCATACCCTACCCCCCCCCCCCTGTTCTGTACCCGATGCTCCCCCTTCCTCTTCATTAACGGTATGGACCTCAAACATCCGGGGCCTTCGCTCAAACTTGACTGATCTCTCCGTACAGGTTGCTTCTGACAAACCAGATGTGATCTGCTTAACAGAAACTTTCCTCCTTCATGATGTCTCTGATGCCTTGGTATCTCTCCCAGGTTACTCCCTCCTCCGGTATGATAGACCTGAGCCTCGTCCTGGAGGTGGGGTTGCTATCTTTATAAAAAACTCTCTTCCTCACTCGCCCTCCACTGCCCTCTCTCCACCTCACCCCCAGGAATACCTTTGGCTACGGCTTCCCCTTTGCTCCCACCTTTTGTTCATATGTGTGTTGTACCGTCCACCAAACAGTGATGACTCCATCTACATCTCGCTGTCTGATAATATGGACCAACTTCTATCTACCCATCCCAACTCTCTCTTCCTCATATGTGGTGATTTCAATTGTCACCATGCCAGTTGGCTGGGTGTGGGTACCTCTCTCACCAGCCATGGCTCTTCAGCAAAGGACTTCTGCGACTCACTGGGACTGACACAATCTGTCAATTTCCCGACCCGGATCTCAGTCAACGGAGCATCTTCTCTTCTGGATTTGGTTTTGACTAACTTCCCTGAAAATGTCTGCTGCTCTTCTTCTGCTCCAATCGGCTCATCTGATCATGTGCTTGTCAAAGTGGACATCTCTCTGACCATTCTCAGAGAGCCTCCTCAGCGTCGACGAGTCTGGCATTTCACTCAGGCCAACTGGCACAGTCTTCAAGCAGCCATCAATCATCTGGACTGATCTCCCATCTCTACCGCCTCTGACATCAACTCATCCTGGGAATTCTTCCAAAGTAAATTGCTCTCTCTCATGCACAGATTTATCCCATCTCGTCTTCAGTTGTCATACCCTTCCTCCCGTCCATGGTACACGGATTCTTGTGGTGAGGCTGTTGCCCTGAAACAACTTGCTTTCGTCTCCTGGAAAGCAAATCCAACGGAAGGAAATCTCATTTCCTTTCACAAAGCCAGAAACAAGTGTGTGTCCACCCTCAGGAGAGCCAGGAAACAATATCTCACCGTTCTCAAGACCGAACTCTCTTATCTGTCTCCCTCTTCCAAATCCTGGTGGCGTCTGGTCAAATCTGTTTCTGGTGTTTGTTCTCCCTCCATCCCCTCCCTCACCTCAAACGGCTTAACGGCTGACTCCGCACGTGAAAAAGCTGAATGCCTCAACTCTGTGTTTGCCTCTAAATCTTGTGTCCCAAACACATCCCTCTCTGTACCCACCGTACCCAGTCGTACCCAGCTGCTCCTGGACTCTGTGTCCTTTCCTCCTGACAAGGTGGAAAAGTTTCTGTCAACCCTCGACTCTGATTCTGCAACTGGTCCTGACGGCATCAGCCCACGGGTCCTAAAATCATGTTCTTCCGCTCTTTCACTCCCTCTTTCTGTTCTCTTCACCCTCTCTTTCTGTTCTCTTCACCCTCTCTTTTGCTCAAGGTCATCTGCCATCTGCTTGGAAATCAGCCAACATCACCGCTTTGTACAAAAAAGGTGCAAAAACAGATCCTAGCAACTACAGACCAATCAGCCTTCTCCCAATTATCAGCAAAGTCATGGAATCCATCATTGCTTCAGATATGAAATCTTTCCTCTTCTCCAATGGCTTGATCTCTGATCATCAATTTGGTTTCAGACCTGGTCACTCTACTCTGGACATGCTGCTTCTGCTTTCTCAACAATGGATGGAGGTCCTCAACGCCAAACAGGAAATTAGAGCTGTCTCCCTTGACATTTCACGTGCCTTCGATACGGTCTGGTACCCCGCTCTGCTCACCAAACTCTCCTCCTTTGGTATCCATGGAAATCTCCACGCATGGCTGGCGGACTTCCTCTCTGGACGTAGTCAATGTGTGGCCCTGAATGGGTTTCTCTCATCTCCTCTTCCTGTTCAGGCTGGAGTTCCCCAAGGTAGTGTTCTGGGCCCTGTGCTTTTTGTGGTCTTCATCAATGATCTCTCTGACTCTCTTGAAAATCCTGTCTATCTCTTTGCTGACGACTCTACTCTCTGTCGCACCATTCCTCATCCCTCAGATCGGCAGTCTGCAGCCTCCTCACTCTCTGCAGACCTGCACAAAATCACAGACTTGGCAAACAAATGGAACATGTCTTTCAATCCTGATAAATCTCACACTCTTATGATGTCTCTCCGAAAAGACCGACTGGAAAACCCTCCCATCCACTTTCTGAATAATCCTCTCCAAGAAGTTCTGTCACTCAAGCTTTTGGGTCTCACTATTTGCCATGATCTTTCCTGGGAAAACCACATTTCAAATCTGGCCTCCAAAGTCAGTCGCCGACTGGGCATCCTCCGTCGTGCGAAGTCCTTCCTTGGCACACCTGAGCTCCTCACCACATACAAGGCTTTCATCTGCAGCTCTATGGAATACTGCTCTCCCCTCTGGTCTGATGCTCCTGCCTCACACTTAGTTCGTCTTCACGCTGTTGAAACCAAAGCGTTCAGAATCATTGGAATCTCCTGCGATGAAGCTAACTCCAAGGGCCTTTCACTCACTCACAGCAGGCAGGTTGGTGGTCTTTCCGTCTTCTACCGACTCCTCTATGGCCTTGCCCCCCCAGCTCTCTCTGGGCTCTGTCCCCCAAATATTCCTACAGGTCGCACAAGATCTGCCTGCAACCCTCTTTTGGTTAAACTGCCAAAATCAAGACTTTCTGCTCACCTTCACTCCTTCATTCCTCTTTTCTCCCGCCTCTGGAACAAACTCCCTCACTCTCTTCAATCCCACTCCACCCTCCAGGTCTTTAAAACAGCTGTTCACCACCATCTCTTATCCTCCCCCATCCAAAACCTTGATCTTTTCTACCCCCGCTAATTTCGGTCCCCTTGTGTTTTATACCTCCCCCCCCCCCCCCCCTCTCCCCTTCCCACGCCTCCTGCCCCCAAGCCCTCTCCCTCCCACACTTCTCCCTGCTCTCAAATGTTGTGGTTGTATGCTTCTCCTTCTCTCCCCATCTTGTCTTCCGCTCCCTCTTTTTGTATATTTTTTTTGTCTGCTTGATTTTTTTGTGAAATAAATGTTAGCTCTTTCACGAGCCTCGATTCAGTATACAAAAAAAAATAATAATAATAATAATAATAACGAGCGAAACACACATTGGGCGGTGTATAAACATGAACGAGCTGTAGTGAAATCGTATTCGTACTGAACCCGGGGTGATGCTCGCTGCTCGTTGACACCGCTAGGGGCATGACTATAAGACCCGCTGCTGCGGACGGTGCTCCGAGACTTCTCCTGTGACACGTTACATCTGGTAGACTCGCTAACGGTACGCCAGCATAGAATATTCAGCTTGCTTGCATTGAATGTTATGAATGGTCCCATGTGATGCCACATCGTATACTTATTGCATTTCCTGCATTACAGGATGATGTCATGATCTAAATGGAATTAAACCACAAGTTGGACTAAAGTTGTGTGGACCTGATTGGTTTTCCACAACACTTAATTCCATTTATATCTACCGACATGGCTGGCAACAAGACGCTGGCGGTTGCCGTATTCTGCGCCGACCCGCAAGCCCCGGATGGTGGCTTGCAACTGAAGCACTGGCTCAGAACATTGGAGAATCATTTCGAGGAGCCTGAGACCGCGCCGACGGCTGCCGCGAAGCTAGCAACGCTTCATTCAAAAATCGACTACAAGGTGTACAATTCCATCGCTCAATTCGCGACGTATGACCTCTCGATCACGGAGCTCAAACGGCTGTACATAAAGGAAAAAAGCCCGGTGTATGCACGATATTTGCTGCTAACGCGACGTCAGCAACCCAACGAGGCGATGGACCACTATGCCCAGGAGCTCCGGCAGCTCTTGCTGGACAGCATCAAGGAGCCACGGACTCCCGCGCAGTCTCAGGATGATCTTCTTTTCGATGCCTTTATTGCAGGGGTCTCCTCCCAGGAACTAAGGCTCAAGCTCCTAGAGAAGACCGACCTGACCTTCGCTACGGCACTCGAGCAAGGGAAAGTATACACCGAAGCGCGGATGCAATCGAACACCTATGATCGCACGCGCCTCTTGGCGGGCACTACACTACACGCCCGGCCGGAGAGTGCTACCGCCGAGGACGCAGACCTGCTCGCGGAACTCCGGGATGCTCCGGATGAAGACCCAGTCCTGACGGCTGCCGCTACGGCCAGACCCAAGGCCTTACGCGGGGCCGCATGCTTTTTCTGTGGGGGGCCACGCCATGCCCGGCCCGTGTGTCCGGCACGAGACGCTATATGCCATTTGTGCTCGCAAAAGGGACATTACGCGAAAGTGTGCAGGAAAACGGCACTCGGCTCGCGGCTCATTGAATCGCGCGGTCGCGGTCGCGCGGTCGCGGTGACCTTGAATGGGCTCATTGCGGAGCCTGCGAGCCGAGCCCGAAACTCGGCGCCTTACCCGTCTTCGAAGGGGAGGGCCCCTCTCTGCGGGCCCCTGGGCGCTCAGACGTCCTTGGCGGGCGTCACCGGACAGCCACCACAGTCTCATCCTCAATCGGGCACGAAGTACGTGTCCTTGACCAAACTCCGGGCCACGCAAGGGGCTTTGAAGCCTCGCCAAGCCCCAGCGGAACGTTCTCCTCGTGTCGTCCACGAGCTAACGGTGGCCCTCACCCCGGAAAAGGCGATTTCGAATACTACGGAGGCCTTTTCCTGCCAAAAGTGTCAAAAGGCATTTTCAGAAACTACGGAGGCCTTTTCCCGTCAGAATTGTCAGATTTTGAATCGCGAAACACTGGAATGCTTGGGAAAGCCCTCTGATGGCATTAATGGATTCCCCCTGGACAACGCATACTCCGGCCACGACCGCAAAACTGCTGCTGGCATAGGATCCACCCGCGAGGCTTGTCCGACCCATTCGGGGGGTTCAGTCCCACTCCCAGCAGCCTCGTCTGGCCTGGCTCAAGCCCTTATTCCCCTCATGGTCGAAGGCCATTGTGTTCGGGCCTTGGTGGATACAGGGTCTACGGATAGTTTTATCGACCAGCGACTTGTGCTCAGGCATGGATGGCGGATCTGGAGGTCTACGAGACGGATCTTCATGGCTTCCCAGGGGCTTCGACTCAGCACAAAGGGGGAATGCCGATTGAAACTCGTGCTAAAGGGACGGGTTTTTCCTGATGTACACCTTATGGTTTTACCCGCTTTATGTGCTGATATTCTGTTAGGACACGATTTTCTTAAGCTGCATGGACGTCTGGTAATGGAGTTTGGTGGGCCTGACACGCTTGTTGTGGGGGCGGATGACGCGCTTGCGGTGTGCGCCCTAGCGAAAATGGACATCCAGCCGCTTTCGCTGTTCCCCAATCTAACCTCCGACTGTACCCCTGTCGCGGTGAAATCACGGCGCTACTCTCGCGCAGACATGCAATTCATTGCGGACGAAACGGCTCAGCTCTTGAAAGACGGCATCATAGAACCTAGCAGGTCGCCGTGGCTCACCCAGGTCTTGGTGGTGCGCAGCGAGGCCCATCGCAGACGCATGGTAATCGACTATTCCCAAACGATTAACCGCTTTACACAGCTGGATGCCTACCCCCTTCCGGGGATGGTGATGCTGGATGCCTACCCCCTACCTCCTTCCCCCAAATGATGTGTTTTTAAAATGAAAAGCGTCCTCAGGCGATTCTGAACAATTCAAAACATTGGGCGCCATTAGCCATTACATTAGGGCCATTTGCCGCTCCTTGGGGATATTTTAGTTGGTAACTCGTGGAGCACTCGTGGATCACTCCAGAAACTATTTTACAAGGTGAGTCGTGACCGTGAGTAGACGAAGAATTGTGGAAATGATGGGTTGAAACATCTTCGTGAGGAGAAGAAGATTTGTGGAGATTTGGGGTTTTAAACATCTTCGTGAGGAGAAGAAGAGTTGTGGAGATTTTGGGTTTTAAACATCTTCGTGAGT
>NC_136265.1:97944423-97951923 GCF_964187855.1 Myxine glutinosa
TATATGTATGTATATATATATGTATATGTATATATGTATGTATTTATATATGTATATGTATATATGTATGTATATATATATATGTATATATTGTTACGGTACGCGGTTAAAGATGGTATGTTTGCCGAGCGGAGGCTCCGCGACCGAACAGTTATTCCCCTAACTAAAACCCGATTTACCCCAAACTTTGGCCGGATCGCGCCACCGCTATTCAATCGGGAAAACTCTAAAGCGACCGAATGCAAAGAGGAAGAAGACGTACAGAAGAGTAACTGGATTTATTATTTACACACACATATAAGCAAGAAGAAAGCAGTCACGTTTATTTATAGGGACATGAGACGCAGGTGACACAGTGAAATCTTTAGCTTATACAAGCTTAATTACCTACCCAGGACAGAACAAACAAAGACGACTCACACGGGGAATGATGACAGGAATTGGCTGGAAGGAGAGGAAAGTCCACTGGGTCCGGCAGCACGATCCGCACGTTGGGCAGCCGCCGTTCCTTCGCGGCCCTGCTCCGAACTGCCGTCCAGGCCCCTAAGCGGCTGGCGAGCGTTGTTGCTGCTGCTGCTGCTGTAGACGCTGCCGCTCGCGAGCAAGGTGACGAATAGCAGGCTTGGTGCTTCCTTGGATGATCTCCGCTTGTTGGACCTCACAACTCAGCTCTTTCTTGGACCCTCTTTCTTCTCAGCTCATCTGCCTTGGACCTTTTTGCGACTCTCTTAAAAGCTCCTCTCCTTTCTCAGCCCATCTCATGTCTCTCCCTCCTTGTCTCAACTGCTTGGACTCCCTCTCGTCTGCACTTCGGAACGCCCCGCCGGCGGGTTATATAGGCCCCGCCCCTCAACCTTTTCGAACCTCCCCCAAACGTTCTCTCTCCGCCCTCCCAAGCCAAACCCCCCTTGTTCATGGTTGGTCGAGTGGGGCTGGCTCACTCCTCCCCTCCCTGACGAGGTGGGGACCCGCCTTTCTTCACCAACCCTGCCTCGTGGTCAATGGCGGCAATTGGAGGGGATGTAATTGGCAATGGCGATCGAGGCCTGGCAATGACGAAAGGGGAAATGGAGGTTTTGAGAATGGGAATGAAGGGAATCTATCTCTTTCACTGGTGCAATGGAGTATTTCAATTAATGGGAGACACAGCCTTACCCTAAAACACATAATAAGATATAACTATCGAACAGGGGTATTCTATGATTGGCTGACGTGTATGCTTTTGGACTAATTATGGGACGCCCTTTGACCTTTCCACAACTCCGGAGGCAGGAGGCGCAGAATAAACAATAATAATAATAAAGCACACAATAAAAAAAATACAGTCCTCATATCCGCAACAATATATATGTATATATGTATGTATATATATATGTATATATATGTATATATATGTATATATATGTATATATATTGTTGCGGATATGGGACTTGGCCTCAATATCCGCTTGTAAATACTCCCCTATTTCCCCAATACTCCCCAACTATCCCCAATCCCCCATTCCCTAGTCCCATTGTCTGTAAACAACACTCTGTAGAACCGACCTTCCCCTTTTTCCCCCATTAAATGTCGTGCCCAGGTCCACCGCATCTCACGTAGACAACTTTCGGACATCTTGCTAGTTATTCTTAGTCTATGTCAGTTAAGGACTCGTGTCCATTAATTCTGACTCTTCGTTGCTCCAGAATGTGATTATATGGCACCAGTAGTGAGTTTAGGACCTTCCCATACCTCCTCCCATCTTCTTCCCCAAACAACAACTACAACAACAACTACAACAACAACAACTACAACAACAACAACTACAACAACAACTACAACAACGGCGCGGCGCGGGGGAGTGTGCGTCCTCACACCGGCTCGGTTAGCCGCCATTGACCATGCGCTCCGACGGGGTTACCACGAAGGGGCTCCTTGTCAGCCCCTCATCAAGGGCGGAGCCGGTAACCCCCCCCCCGCACGCACCCAATGAGAAGCAACGGGCCGATTCCATCTGGGGCGGAGCTAACGAGCCGAGGGCGTGTCACTCCCCGCCGGATATACGCGGCCACTTACCGGATGTGACGTCAGATGCGCCCCCAGCTTGAGAAGACAATCACCACATCCAAGCGCTGCGACCTCCCCGCATCTCTAGACCGGACCGGGTCGATCCTGCCCTGAGCCCAGGTGCACCTGGAGCCATCGATTCTGCCTTTCCTTGCCATCAATCCCCGTGTGAGTCAGTTTTGTCCTGTTTATCTGTCGTCTGTCAGGGAATAAGATAAGTGTGTCTAAGTGCCTGTCTTTCTATGCTGTCCCTCTCATTCCTGTAATCTAACCTTCCGCCCTAATATAACCTCCTCCGGAGGTCTTGAGAACTGAACCCTTGGTGTCGTGTCATTTTAATCCCAGCCGTTGTGTCCTTTTCCTTCATTGATTTAGCGTAGCGCGACTCGGCAACGTTCGAGCATAATCGGGTAAACGTGCAGGCGCGGTCATACCAAACCGCTCGGTGAACCAACATCCACCACCGCGTCTGTAACAATTGGTGTCGAGGAGTGGAATTCGGACCCGGGACTAAATTTATTAGGCCCAAATTTTGGAACACCAATTGTACCACTAGGCTAACAATTGGTGTAGGGGAGGTAGAATTCGACCCGGAGCGCGTTTCCCGCTCGAAATTATAACGGCGAAATTTGAATTTGTTTTACGAAAATAAAAACCCGAATTTTGAAGGTCGCGCTATGGCGGATCAAGACAGCTGGGGTCCGGTAGGGGAGAGTGAGGCAGGGTCGGTCCAGGACCAAATTGAGGGACGTGAGGAGAGCGAAGCAGCGAGGGTAGCAGACGCACAAAATGGCGCCTCGCTGGTCACGGCGCCCGCGACCGTGGCAGCGCCCCTGGTGGATTCGAACCTTTTCCTCCTGCAAATGAGGGCCTTTATGGAACAAATGGGAGACCAAATTGGAGGTTTGGGGAGCCGGATGGATGCTCAGAGTGAGCAAATGAGGGCTGATAGTGAGCGATTGGAGAACCAAATGGGGGTAATGAGGGACGAAGCGAGGGGTACTGGTGAGAAGGTAGACAAAAATTTTGAGGGGTTAGACAATGGGATAAAAGAGGTGAGAAATGGGTTAATGGGGGTAGAAAACAGAATGGCCGCTCAAGAGAATCAAATGGAAGGGATGCAAAAGGGGTTAGAGGGGGTAGAAAATAGAATGGCTGCCCAGGAGAATCAGATAGAGGGAGTGAAAAATGGGTTAGAGGGGTTAGAAAACAGGATGGAAGGCAAATTGAGGGACATGAGGGACCAAGCGGAAAGGGAAGTTAACCAAATGGGGCAGCAGATAGAGGGAGTCAGAATGGGGGTAGAAACCAAACTGGATGCTCATAGGGAGGAAATGGAGCAGATGAGGGTGGCATCTGGGCAGGAGATGCAAGTGATGGGAGAGGAGATCAGAAGAGGAGTGAATGAGGAGGTCGGAGGAGTGCGCGAGGAGGTGAGGCACTGTAAGGAGCACATGGAGAAGGAGGTGAGAAAGGGGACTGTAAAGTTACAAGGGGGCATAGAGGACCTGACGCAGGAGGTGGAACAGCTGACGGAGGGACAAAAATAAGTAACGGAGCAGGTTCAAAGGAACACTGCGGTATTAGGAGGGTTAAAAGCGACACAAAACGAAATAAAAAACGACTTGATAGCGACAAAGAGGCAATGTCAGATGGTACGTGAGGGACTGACAACGAGGTTGGACGAGGTGATAGAGGTAATGGAGACGAAGGACCGGCAGGTGAGGACGCACATGGAAACGGTCAAGGTAGCCTTGGAGGACGAGCTTGAGGAGACGTACCGGGGAATAAAAGAGGTGAAGCAGAAACTAGAAGAAGTGGAAGAAGGGATGAGCGAAATTAAGAAGCGACGGAGAGGGGATAACAAAGAGATAAAAGAGGAGATAAAAGAATTGGTCCAAAGTCTGTGTTTGGATCGTGATGATGTGCTCATTAACCGGATGAGGGATTCGCAGGTGATGGAGGAGAAGCGAAGAGGAAGAGGACCCGGTGTAAGTGGTGACCAATATGGTCGTGCGTATGATGCGCCAGGGGATTTAAGAAGCTGGGGGGTCGAAATGGACCCGAGTGTTCGTGAGAGGCCGTTGGTGAAGTGTGCGACAGGTCTGGTGTGCGAAAAAGGAGGTGTGCGAGAAAGTCCGACTCTGGGGTGTGTGAGGAAAAAGTGCGTGCCAAGGAGTGAGTGTGCTGGCGAGAGTGAGTCGGTCGTAGCGCGTGTGCGAGGGAGCACGTGGAAGCGCGGTGTGGTAAGTGTTACAGAGGGTGTAACGGGAGAGTGTGCGCGAGAAAGGTGTGTGACGGACAGGTGCATGGGGAAAGAGTGCGCTGTCAAAGGCAAGGAAGAATGCACACCTGTGGTGAGTGTTACAGAGGGTGTAACGGGAGAGTGTGCGCGAGAAAGGTGTGTGACGGACAGGTGCATGGGGAAAGAGTGCGCTGTCGAGAGTAAGGGTGAGTGCGCTGTCAAGAGTGGAGGTGAGAGTAGTACGAGTGGCACGGAGCGTGAGTTGGTTGTGACAGGTGAGCGAGGATATACACCTGGAATGGAAGGATGCACACCTGGAATGGTAGAGCGTGAGTGGGAATGCACGCTGGAGTTGGTGGTGAGGCACGTGGTTGGGTGTGCGAATGAGAGCACCCCTGTGATTGTCACAGAGGAGGTGACAGAGGAGGGGGCGCGAAGAGGTGTGTTGGTGAGGTGTGCGACCAACGAATGTGTGCCAAGGTGCTCGGTGGTCAGGTGTGTGACCAAGGCTGTGAGTGGAATGAGAGTACCTGGGTGTGTAAGGAAAGGTACGAGGAGCATGGAGACGGCTGGATGTGTGAGCAAGGAACGGGCTGCGGGGTGCAAGAATCCAGGTGAAGCATCGACGGTAACCAGGTTAGAGGTTAGGTCGACTTTTAGCCGAAGCGGGCCCTCGGTGCGTGCCGGGCCTCGCTTTGAACGGCCGCGTCCGTGCTCCACTAGGCGGAGCTGGCAGCCCGATAGAAAGGGTCGTCATGGCGACCACGTTTTGTTGAAACGTGCCGGCAGGTCGAGATCGGGACATTGGATGGCTCCACGCCGAGATGGTGCGTGGGATCTCGGGCCGGGTAAGCCCCCGTCCCTGCACCGAATGCGGGACGTGTCCAGCCGCTGGCACCAAACAACCCGCATTCATTGCTCGGCTTTACGAAGCCGGGCTTTGGACGGGAATTGGCGCACCGAGAGGCATTAGTGAGTAGACTGGGTGATGAGGTTAGTGTTTTGGACCCAAAATTAGAGAAAAACAAAATTTGATGATTGGCAAGGGATTGGCAGTAGTGATTGGCAGATGATGGGTAGTGATTGGCAAATTTTTGATTTGTTGAAATTTGATGTGCAAAATTGGTAGTGAGAGACCCCCGATGGGGTGGGATGGCAAATCCACCATCCTTCCCATGGGGGGGCAAAGGAGCAATAGTTTATGGGGTGTATGGCAGTGAAAACTAGCCCGGGTGGGTTAGGTTATATTGTAGGGATCTAGAAGATGACATTAGGTAACGTTAAGTTTAGTTAGTGACTGATACCTGTAGTGGGGACGCAGGTAGATTAGTGTGGATTATAATGACGTGGGAGCGCAATAGTTTAAAGGGACGACTGGGAAGCGCAAGTTTCAGAGGGGAGTAGTTAGATGAGATGATGCTGTGTGAGAATTGAACAGGTGTGATTGCACAGGTGTGCAACTGGACAGGTGTGTGGAGCAGTGTGTGAGTAATGAGTGTTGTGGATCAGCGCGAATGCGCTTGGGGAGAGAAGGGTGCAGGTGGCACCAGGTGTGAGAGCACAGGTGTGCAGGTACAGGTGTGTGGAGAGAGTTGGAGTAAGTGGTACGGAGTGGTGTGCATGGTGCGAAGGTGTGAATGGGGGAAGAGTGGACCCCCATCACGGATACCCGGGGCGGGTAGTGTAAGTGTTAGGTAGAGGGTACAGGTAAATTGTGGTTGGATATTGGCATCTGTGGTGCGGTTGCAGAATGGTGTTGTGGATGGGTGCATTAGTGTTGTGGAAATGACTGGGCGTGTAGCCTGTTAGTGTGTGTAGTTGGTTGGGCACTCCACCACTGTGAGGATGTCGGCCAGGTGAGGCCGCAGGTGGGCTCTGGGAGCCGGTAGTTGTGAGTGGGTGCCTGAGGATCCCGGGTGTGGATCGGGCAGCCCAGTGCCAGAGAGGGCACCGAGTGGGGAGAGCGCCAGAGGGCCTTCCCCAGGTAGTTAGGTTAGGGTAAGGAGCAGGTAAGCTCGGAGGCAACTGCAGTGGTGGAGGTGTGCAGGTGGGTAGACCCGCTGGGAGAGGTACATGCCACAGCCCAGAAATTGTGCGAGGGCACCGGGAGATGAATCGGGGGAGTGAGACCCCAAATTGGAAAGCACCACAGTTTGGCCAATGGGAATTGGTTTTTAGAACCCATAGTGTAAGAGGGCCAATGGTTTGGCCGGAGAAAGAACCCGGGTAGTGAAAAGTTGTTAAAGTCATTTAGGAAATAGTTAGGATTAATGAACCTGTCGCACCATACGCAGCCACTTACCTGTGGTGATGATGATGACTCCACACCTGTGTTTTCTTTGTTTTGTGTTGCAGGAAGTAAGGACTGCTGTTGGATTTGTGAGACGCATCACGACGTGGATGAGACATTGGGGTGATTCCATCTCTCCCTCCCTAGGAGGGACTGATGATGAATTGGTGATAGCAAATTATGATGTTGAGTTGGAGATGGCAAATTTTGATGGAAGTTGAAAATGGCAAATTTGATTGGTTAGGAGGGAGAGAAGACGAATTTGGTATATGGGAGGAACGGGGAAGACAGTAGGGATGTTTGTTGATTTGTAAAATAGCTGTTTATGGGTAGTGTTGTGTTTTGTGGATACAGTAAGGGGTAAGGGAGGGGCCATGTAGGTTACCTGGTGGGGGGGGGGGGCGTACGGTAGGAACGTACCTGTCTCACCTGGTTCCCATGTGCCCCCAGTGTGCATTACCTTACATTGCGTGCACTTTTGCGCCCTTACCACCTTACTCACTTGTCTGCTTCTTTTGTCTCCCACCTCCGAGGATCTGGCTTTGGGGTAGAGAGAGAGGAGAGAGAGGTGCTGGCTACGCAGTTGTGGGCCTGCACTTTCGCTGCTTGCTGCCGGGATCGATACACCATATGGACCGCAATTTTGGTGGCCACCCACAATGGACCGCAGTTCTTTTGCGGCCAAGCACCACCCGTGGAAGGACCTATGGGTCAACGTGGCACCTATGCCAAACAGGTGAACCACTCTTAGTTGGCCCCCTGACGGCCACAATAAAGAAATGGACGCGGTTGGCGCCTTTCTTTATTTTTGAAAGAGGCAAGAACACCAAGTGCACCACACGAAGGCAAGACCAGCGGCAGAACATCGGCCGGCTGCGACACCACCGGTGATTTATTAAACACTTTATTGGTGCACCG
>NC_136265.1:97956923-97961923 GCF_964187855.1 Myxine glutinosa
GGCGCCTCGCACATGGCCACGGCGACCACGCCCGCGACCGTGGTAGCGCCGCTGGTGGATTCGAACCTTTTCCTCCTGCAAATGAGGGCCCTTATAGACCAAATTGGAGGTTTGAGAAACCAAATGGGGGTAATGGGGAACCGGATGGATGCTCAGAGTGAGCAATTGGGAGTAATGAGGGACGAAGCGAGGGGTACCGGTGAGGGGTTAGACAAGAAATTTGGGAAGTTAGACAATAATTTTGAGGAGTTAGACAAGAAATTTGGGAAGTTAGACAATAATTTTGAGGAGTTAGACAAGAAATTTGGGAAGTTAGACAATAATTTTGAGGGGTTAGACAACGGGATAAAAGAGGTGAGAAATGGGTTAATGGGGGTAGAAAACAGAATGGCCGCTCAAGAGAATCAAATGGAAGGGATGCAAAAGGGGTTAGAGGGGTTAGAAAACAGTATGGAAGGCAAATTGAGGGACATGAGGGACCAAGCGGAAAGGGAAGTTAAACAAATGGGGCAGCAGATAGAGGGGGTCAGAATGGGGGTAGAGACCAAACTGGATGCTCACAGGGAGGAAATGGAGCAGATGAGGGTGGCATCTGGGCAGGAGATGCAAGTGATGGGAGAGGAGATCAGAAGAGGTGTGAGTGAGGAGGTCGGAGGAGTGCGCGAGGAGGTGAGGCACTGTAAGGAGCACATGGAGAAGGAGGTGAGAAAGGGGACTGTAAAGTTACAAGGGGGCATAGAGGACCTGACGCAGGAGGTGGAACAGCTGACAGTGGGACAAAAAGGACTAACGGAGCAGGTTCAAAGGAACACTGCGGTATTAGGAGGGTTAAAGGCGACACAGAAAGAACTAAAAGATGACTTAATAGCGACGAAGAGGGAATGTCAGATGGTACGTGAGGGACTGACAACGAGGTTGGACGAGGTGACAGAGGTAATGGAGACGAAGGACCGGCAGGTGAGGACGCACATGGAAACGGTCAAGGTAGCCTTAGAGGATGAGCTTGAGGAGACGTACCGGGACATAAAAGAGGTGAAGCAGAAATTAGAAGAAGTGGAAGAAGGGGTGAGCGAAATTAAGAAGCGACGGAGAGAGGATAAGAAAGAGATAAAAGAGGAAATAAAAGAATTGGTCCAAAGTCTGTGTTTGGATCGTGATGATGTGCTCATTAACCGGATGAGGGATTCGCAGGTGATGGAGGAGAAGCGAAGAGGAAGAGGACCCGGTGTAAGTGGTGACCAACATGGTCGTGCGTATGATGCGCCAGGTGATTTAAGAAGCTTGGGGGTCGAGATGGACCCGGGTGTTCGTGAGAGGCCGTTGGTGAAGTGTGCGACAGGTCTGGTGTGCGAAAAAGGAGGTGTGCGAGAAAGTCCGACTCTGGGGTGTGTGAGGAAAAAGTGCGTGCCAAGGAGTGAGGGTGCTGGCGAGAGTGAGTCGGTCGTAGCGCGTGTGCGAGGGAGCACATGGAAGCGCGGTGTGGTAAGTGTTACAGAGGGTGTGACGGGAGAGTGTGCGCAAGAGTGTGCGCGAGAAAGGTGTGTGACGGACAGGTGCATGGGGAAAGAGTGCGCTGTCAAAGGCAAGGAAGAATGCACGCCTGTGGTGAGTGTTACAGAGGGTGTGACGGGAGAGTGTGCGCGAGAGAGGTGTGTAACGGACGGGTGCATGAGGAAAGAGTGCGCTGACAAGAGTAAGGGTGAGTGCGCTGTCAAGAATGGAGGTGAGAGTAGTGAGAGTGACAAGGAGCGTGAGTTGGTTGTGACAGGTGAGAAAGGATGCACACCTGGAATGGTAGAGCGTGAGTGGGAATGCACGCTGGAATTGGTAGTGAGGCACGTGGTTGGGTGTGCGAATGAGAGCACACCTGTGATTGTCACAGAGGAGGTGACCGAGGAGGGGGCGCGAAGAGGTGTGTTGGTGAGGTGTGCGACCAACGAATGTGTGCCAAAGTGTTCGGTGGTCAGGTGTGTGACCAAGGCTGTGAGTGGAATGAGGGTACCTGGGTGTGTAAGGAAAGGTACGAGGAGCATGGGCACGGCTGGATGTGTGAGCAAGGAATGGGCTGCGGGGTGTAAGCATGCAGGTGAAGCATCGAAGTTAAACGGGTTAGCGGTTAGAGCGACTTTTAGCCGAATCGGGCCCTCGGTGCGTGCTGGGCCTCGCTTTGAACGGCCGCGTCCGTGCTCCACTAGGCGGAGCGGGCGGCTGGATAGGAAGGGTCGTCATGGCGACCACTTTTTGTTGAGGCATTCCGGCAGGTCGAGATCGAGCCATGGGATGGCTCCGTGCCGAGATGGTGCGTGGGGTCTCGGGCCGGGTAAGCCCCCGTCCCTGCCCCGAATGTCGGACGCGTCCAGCCGCCGGCACAAAACAACCAGCATCCATTGCTCGGCTTTACGAAGCCGGGCTTTGCACAGGAATTGGCGCACCGAGAGGCATTAGTGAGTAGACTGTGTGATGAGGTTAGTGTTTTGGCCCCGAAATTAGAAAAAAAACAAAATTTGGTGATTGGCAGAGGATTGGCAGTAATGATTGGCAGATGATGAGTAGTGATTGGCAAAATTTTGATTTGTTGAAATTTGATGTGCAAAATTGGTAGTGGGAGATGCCCGATGTGGTGGGATGGCAACTCTGCCACCCTTCCCATGAGGGCAAATGCGCAATAGCTTATGGGGTATATGGCAGTGAAAACTAGCCCGGGTGGGTTAGGTTATATTGTGTGTAGGGACCTAGAAGATGACAGTAGGTAACGTTAAGGTTTAGATAGTGACTGATACCTGTAGTGGGGACGCAGGTAGATTAGTGTGGATTATAATGACGTGGGAGCGCAATAGTTTAAAGGGGCGACTGGGAAGCGCAAGTTTTAGAGGGGAGTAGTTAGATGAGATGATGCCGTGTGGTTGAGAATTGAACAGGTGTGAGAGCTGGACAGGTGTGTGGAGCAGTGTATGAGTAGTGAGTGTTGTGGATCAGCGTGAATGCGCTTGGGGAGAGAAGGGTGCAGGCGGCACCAAGAGTGAGAGCACAGGTGTGCAAGTACAGGTGGTGTGTGGAGAGAGTTGGAGTAAGTGGTACGGAGTGGTGTGCATGGTGCGAAGGTGTGGATGGGGGAAGAGTGGACCCCTTTCACGAGTACCCGGGGCGGGTAGTGTAAGTGTTAGGTAGAGGGTATAGGTAAATTGTGGTTGGATATTGGCATTTGTGGTGCGGTTGACGAATGGTATTGTGGATGGGTGCATTAGTGTTGTGGAAATGGCTGGGCGTGTAGCCTGTTAGTGTGTGTAGTTGGTTGGGCACTCCACCACTGTGAGGATGTCGGCCAGGTGAGGCCGCAGGTGGGCTCTGGGAGCCGTTAGTGTCAGTGGGGCCCGAGGATCCGGAGGACGGACCCGGGTAGCCCAGTGCCAGAGAGGGCACCGAGTGGGGAGAGCGCCAGAGGGCCTTCCCCAGGTAGTTAGGTTAGGGTAAGGAGCAGGTAAGCTCGGAGGCAACTGCAGTGGTGGAGGTGTGCAGGTGGGTAGACCCGCTGGGAGAGGTACACGCCACAGCTCAGAAATTGTGCGAGGGCACCGGGAGATGAATCGGGGGAGTGAGACCCCAAATTGAAAAGCACCACAGTTTGGTCAATGGGAATTGGTTTTTAGAACCCATAGTGTAAGTTGGCCAATGGATTAGCAGGGAAAGACCCCGGGTAATGTAAAGTTGTTAAAGTCATTTAGGAAATAGTTAGGATTGATGAACCTGTCGCACCATACGCAGCCACTTACCTGTGGTGATGATGATGACTCCACACCTGTGTTTTCTTTGTTTTGTGTTGCAGGAAGTAAGGATTGCTGTTGGATTTGTGAGACGCATCACGACGTGGATGAGACATTGGGGTGATTCCATCTCTCCCTCCCTAGGAGGGACTGATGATGAATTGGTGATAGCAAATTATGATGTTGAGTTGGAGATGGCAAATTTTGATGAGAGTTGAAAATGGCAAATTTGATTGGTGAGGAGGGAGAGAAGACGAATTTGGT
Source organism: Myxine glutinosa (assembly GCF_964187855.1). Taxonomy (NCBI): domain Eukaryota; kingdom Metazoa; phylum Chordata; class Myxini; order Myxiniformes; family Myxinidae; genus Myxine; species Myxine glutinosa. The sequence goes on from NC_136265.1 coordinate 97,960,949, forward strand.
TTATGGGAGGAACGGGGAAGACAGTAGGGACGTTTGTTGATTTGTAAAGTAGATGTTTATGGGTAGTGTTGTGTTTTGTGGATACAGTAAGGGGTAAGGGAGGGGCCATGTAGGTTACCTGGTGGGGGGGGGGGGCATACGGTAGGAACGTACCTGTCTCACCTGGTTCCCATGTGCCCCCAGTGTGCATCACCTTGTATTGCGTGCACTTTTGCGCCCTTACCACCTTACTCACTTGTTTTCTTCTTTTGTCTCCCACCTCCGAGGATCTGGTTTTGGGGCAGAGAGAGAGGAGAGAGAGGTGCTGGCTCCGCAGTTGTGGGCCTGCACTTTCGCTGCTTGCTGCCGGGATCGATACACCATATGGACCGCAATGTTTGTGGCCGCCCACCATGGACCGCAGTCTTTTGCGGGCAAGCACCACCCGTTGATGGACCTATGGGTCAACGTGGCACCTATGCCATACAGGTGAACCACTAATAGTTGGCCCCCTGACGGCCACAATAAAGAAATGGACGCGGTTGGCGCCTTTCTTTATTTTTGAAAGAAGCAAGAAGGCCAAGTGCACCACACGAAGGCAAGACCAGCGGCAGAACATCGGCCGGCTGCGACACCACCGGTGATTTATAAACACTTTATTGGTGCACCGGATGGTGCTGACTGTGAATGGGGTGGTGCTTTTGGTGCTTGGAAGGGGTGCTCTGCACATTATTAAAGGCCGTAAGGCCACAGAGCACTCGTGGGTTGGTGTATCGATGCTGGCATGCGTGCTCTCTCTCTATGCATTACATCTGCATGTGTTCCTCCAAAAACAGGTCCTGGATCGTAGTGTAAATATCAGCGTAGTCTTGTAAATAATGCTCCCTACCGGCTGTATGTTTAGTTTGCGAATTCTTTCCGCGATTCGGTTATCCTGTGGGTGTGTTTCTGTGAGGAGAAGGGTGCAACGTCGCAGGGGGACATATTTACTCATTT
>NC_136265.1:97971923-97999423 GCF_964187855.1 Myxine glutinosa
CAAAAAGGACTAACGGAGCAGGTTCAAAGGAACACTGCGGTATTAGGAGGGTTAAAGGCGACACAGAAAGAACTAAAAGATGACTTAATAGCGACGAAGAGGGAATGTCAGATGGTACGTGAGGGACTGACAACGAGGTTGGACGAGGTGACAGAGGTAATGGAGACGAAGGACCGGCAGGTGAGGATGCACATGGAAACGGTCAAGGTAGCCTTGGAGGACGAGCTTGAGGAGACGTACCGGGGAATAAAAGAGGTGAAGCAGAAATTAGAAGAAGTGGAAGAAGGGGTGAGCGAAATTAAGAAGCGACGGAGAGGGGATAAGAAAGAGATAAAAGAGGAGATAAAAGAATTGGTCCAAAGTCTGTGTTTGGATCGTGATGATGTGCTCATTAACCGGATGAGGGATTCGCAGGTGATGGAGGAGAAGCGAAGAGGAAGAGGACCCGGTGTAAGTGGTGACCAATATGGTCGTGCGTATGATGCGCCAGGGGATTTAAGAAGCTTGGGGGTCGAGATGGACCCGGGTGTTCGTGAGAGGCCGTTGGTGAAGTGTGCGACAGGTCTGGTGTGCGAAAAAGGAGGTGTGCGAGAAAGTCCGACTCTGGGGTGTGTGAGGAAAAAGTGCGTGCCAAGGAGTGAGGGTGCTGGCGAGAGTGAGTCGGTCGTAGCACGTGTGTGAGGGAGCACATGGAAGCGCAGTGTGGTAAGTGTTACAGAGGGTGTGACGGGAGAGTGTGCGCAAGAGTGTGCGCGAGAAAGGTGTGTGACGGACAGGTGCATGGGGAAAGAGTGCGCTGTCAAGAGTAAGGGTGAGTGCGTTGTCAAGAGTGGTGGTGAGAGTAGTGAGAGTGACAAGGGGCGTGAGTTGGTTGTGACAGGTGAGAAAGGAAGCACACCTGGAATGGTAGAGCGTGAGTGGGAATGCACGCTGGAATTGGTAGTGAGGCACGTGGTTGGGTGTGCGAATGAGAGCACACCTGTGATTGTCACAGAGGAGGTGACCGAGGAGGGGGCGCGAAGAGGTGTGTTGGTGAGGTGTGCGAGCGGCGAATGTGTGCCAAGGTGTTCGGTGGTCAGGTGTGTGACCAAGGCTGGGAGTGGAATGAGTGTACCGAGGTGTGTAAGGAAAGGTACGAGGAGCATGGAAACGGCTGGATGTGTGAGCAAGGAACGGGCTGCGGGATGTAAGCATGCAGGTGAAGCATCGACGTTAAACGGAGCAGCGGTTAGGTCGACTTTTAGCCGAATCGGGCCCTCGGTGCGTGCCGGGCCTCGCGTGGAACGGCCGCGTCCGTGCTCCACTAGGCGGAGCGGGCGTCTGGATAGGAAGGGTCGTCATGGCGACCACTTTTTGTTGAGGCATTCCGGCAGGTCGAGATCGAGCCATGGGATGGCTCCGTGCCGAGAAGGTGCGTGGGATCTCGGCCCGGGTAAACCCCCTTCCCTGCACCGAGTGCCGGACGCATCCAGCCGCTGGCGCAGAACAACCCGCATTCATGGCTTGGCTTTACGAAGCCGGGCTTTGGACAGGAATTGGCGCACCGAGAGGCATTAGTGAGTAGACTGTGTGATGAGGATAGTGTTTTGGCCCCAAAATTAGAGAAAAACAAAATTTGATGATTGGCAAAGGATTGGCAGTAATGATTGGCAGATGATGGGCAGTGATTGGCAAATTTTTGATTTGTTGAAATTTGATGTGCAAAATTGGTAGTGGGAGATGCCCGATGTGGTGGGATGGCAACTCTGTCATCCCTCACAAACTGTGGGGCAAATGCGCAATAGCTTATGGGGTGTATGGCAGTGAAAACTAGCCCGGGTGGGTTAGGATATTGATAGGGATCTAGCGAAGATGACATTAGGTAACGTTAAGTTTAGTTAGTGACTGATACCTGTAGTGGGGACGCAGGTAGATTAGTGTGGATTATAATGACGAGGGAGCGCAATAGTTTAAAGGGACGACAGGGAAGCGCAAGTTTCAGAGGGGAGTAGTTAGATGAGATGATGCCGTGTGGTTGAGAATTGAACAGGTGTGATTGCACAGGTGTGCAGCTGGACAGGTGTGTGGAGCAGTGTGGAGCAGTGTATGAGTAGTGAGTGTTGTGGATCAGCGCGAATGCGCTTTGGGGAGAGAAGGGTGCAGGTGGCACCAGGTGTGAGAGCACAGGTGTGCAAGTGCAGGTGTGTGGAATACATGGAGCAGAGAATGAGTGGTGTGGAGAGAGTTGGAGTAAGTGGTACGGAGTGGTGTGCATGGTGCGAAGGTGTGAATGGGGGAAGAGTGGACCCCCATCACGGATACCCGGGGCGGGTAGTGTAAGTGTTAGGTAGAGGGTATAGGTAAATTGTGGTTGGATATTGGCATTTGTGGTGCGGTTGCAGAATGGTATTGTGGATGGGTGCATTAGTGTTGTGGAAATGGCTGGGCGTGTAGCCTGTTAGTGTGTGTAGTTGGTTTGGGCACTCCACCACTGTGAGGATGTCGGCCAGGTGAGGCCGCAGGTGGGCTCTGGGAGCCGGTAGAGTTGTGGATGGGGCCCGAGGATCCGGAGCATGGACCCGGGTAGCCCAGTGCCAGAGAGGGCACCGAGTGGGGAGAGCGCCAGAGGGCCTTCCCCAGGTAGTTAGGTTAGGGTAAGGAGCAGGTAAGCTCGGAGGCAACTGCAGTGGTGGAGGTGTGCAGGTGGGTAGACCCGCTGGGAGAGGTACACGCCACAGCCCAGAAATTGTGCGAGGGCACCGGGAGATGAATCGGGGGAGTGAGACCCCAAATTGAAAAGCACCACAGTTTAGTCAATGGGAATTGGTTTTTAGAACCCATAGTGTAAGTTGGCCAATGGATTGGCAGGGAAAGACCCCGGGTAATGTAAAGTTGTAAAAGTCATTTAGGAAATAGTTAGGATTGATGAACCTGTCGCACCATACGCAGCCACTTACCTGTGGTGATGATGATGACTCCACACCTGTGTTTTCTTTGTTTTGTGTTGCAGGAAGTAAGGATTGCTGTTGGATTTGTGAGACGCATCACGACGTGGATGAGACATTGGGGTGATTCCATCTCTCCCTCCTTAGGAGGGACTGATGATGAATTGGTGATGGCAAATTATGATGTTGAGTTGGAGATGGCAAATTTTGATGAGAGTCGATAATGGCAAATTTGATTGGTTAGGAGGGAGAGAAGACGAATTTGGTTTATGGGAGGAACGGGGAAGACAGTAGGGACGTTTGTTGATTTGTAAAATAGATGTTTATGGGTAGTGTTGTGTTTTGTGGATACAGTAAGGGGTAAGGGAGGGGCCATGTAGGTTACCTGGTGGGGGGGGGGGCGTACGGTAGGAACGTACCTGTCTCACCTGGTTCCCATGTGCCCCCAGTGTGCATTACCTTACATTGCGTGCACTTTTGCGCCCTTACCACCTTACTCACTTGTTTTCTTCTTTTGTCTCCCACCTCCGAGGATCTGGCTTTGGGGCAGAGAGAGAGGAGAGAGAGGTGCTGGCTCCGCAGTTGTGGGCCTGCACTTTCGCTGCTTGCTGCCGGGATCGATACACCATATGGACCGCAATTTTGGTGGCCACCCACAATGGACCGCAGTTCTTTTGCGGCCAAGCACCACCCGTGGATGGACCTATGGGTCAACGTGGCACCTATGCCATACAGGTGAACCACTAATAGTTGGCCCCCTGACGGCCACAATAAAGAAATGGACGCGGTTGGCGCCTTTCTTTATTTTTGAAAGAAGCAAGAAGGCCAAGTGCACCACACGAAGGCAAGACCAGCGGCAGAACATCGGCCGGCTGCGACACCACCGGTGATTTATAAACACTTTATTGGTGCACCGGATGGTGCTGACTGTGAATGGGGTGGTGCTTTTGGTGCTTGGAAGGGGTGCTCTGCACATTATTAAAGGCCGTAAGGCCACAGAGCGCTCGTGGGTTGGTGTATCGATGCTGGCATGCGTGCTCTCTCTCTATGCATAACATCTGCATGTGTTCCTCCAAAAACAGGTCCTGGATCGTCGTGTAAATATCAGCGTAGTCTTGTGTAAATAATGCTCCCTACCGGCTGTATGTTTAGCTTGCGAATTCTTTCCGCGATTCGGTTATCCTGTGGGTGTGTTTCTGTGAGGAGAAGGGTGCAACGTCGCAGGGGGACATATTTACTCATTTGTGAATATCTGTAAAACTGTCGCACTCAGGGTAGAGTTAATAGTAGAGGGAACTACATCTGAGTGCCACACTAAAGTAGGTAAAAATTTATCGGGTCGGGACGCCCCGAGGGTAGAGAAGGGTGCAATGTTGCGGATATGGGATTTGGCCTCCATATCCGCTTGTAAATATTCCCCTATTTCCCCAATACCCCCCAACTATCCCCAATCCCCCATTCCCTAGTCCCATTGCCTGTAAATAACACTCTGTAGAACGACCTTCCCCTTTTTCCCCCATTAAATGTCGTGCCCAGGTCCACCGCATCTCACGTAGACAACTTTCGGACATCTTGCTAGTTATTCTTAGTCTATGTCAGTTAAGGACTCGTTTCCATTAATTCTGACTCTTCGTTGCACCAGAATGTGATTGTATGGTACCAGTAGTGAGTTTAGGACCTCCCCATACCTCCTCCCATCTTCCCCATGAAACAACAACAACTACAACAACAGCGCGCGGGGAGTGTGCGTCCTCACTCCGGCTCGGTTAGCCGCCATTGCCCATGTGCGCCGACGGGGTTACCACGAAGGGGCTGACTGTCGGCCCCTCGTCAAGGGCGGAGCCCGGTAACCCCCCGCACCCAATGAGAAGCAACGGGCCGATTCCATCTGGGGCGGAGCTAACGAGCCGAGGGCGTGTCACTCCCCGCCGGATATACGCAGCGACTTACCGGACGTGACGTCAGATGCGCCTCAGCCACGAAGGAGAAACAGACGCCACCTCCAGCGCGACGAGACCTCCCGCATCTCTGGACCGGACCGGGTCGATTCTGCCCCTGCGCCAAGGTGCACCTTGAGGCTCGACTACCTGCCCTTCCTTGCCATCAATCCCCGTGTGAGTCAGTCTTGTCCTGTTTATCTGTGGTCTGTCGGAGTTACTATAAGACCGTGATTAAGTGCCTACCTTCCTATGCTGTCTCTCTTGTCCTTGTAATCTAACGTTCCGAAATATTATAACCTCCTCCGGAGGTCTTGAGAACTGTACCCCTGGTGTCGTGTCATTTAATCCAGCCGTTGTGTCCTTTCCTTAATTGATTTAGCATAGCGCGACTCGGCCAACGTTCGAGTATAATCGGGTAAACTGTGCAGACGCGGTCATACCAAACCGCTCGGGAAACCAACATCCACAACCGCGTCTGTAACAATATATATTGTTACAGACGCGGTTGTGGATGTTGGTTTACCGAGCGGTTTGGTATGACCGCGTCTGCACAGTTTACCCGATTATACTCGAACGTTGGCCGAGTCGCGCTACGCTAAATCAATTGAGGAAAAGGACACAACGGCTGGGATTAAATGACACGACACCAAGGGTACAGTTCTCAAGACCTCCGGAGGAGGTTATAATATATCGGAACGTTAGATTACACCGACCAGAGGTACAGCATAGTAAGGTGGGCACTTAAACACGGTCTTATATTAGCCCTGACAGACCACAGATAAACAGGACAAAACTGACTCACACGGGGATTGATGGCAAGGAAGGGCAGGTAGTCGGTGGACAGCACAAGGTGCACTCTTGGCTCAGGGGCAGGATCCACACGGTCCGGTCCAGAGATGCGGGAGGTCTCTCTCAGCGTCAGCGTTGGAAGGTGACGTTCTTTCTCCAAGCTGGGGGCGCATCTGACGTCACGTCCGGTAAGTGGCTGCGTATATCCGGCGGGGAGTGACACGCCCTCGGCTCGTTAGCTCCGCCACAGATGGAATCGGCCCGTTGCTTCTTATTGGGTGCGGGGGTTACCAGGCTCCGCCCTTGACGAGGAGCTGACAGCCAGCCCCTTCGTGGTAACCCCGTGGGCGCACATGGCAATGGCGGCTAACCAAGCCGGTGTGAGGACGCACACTCCCCGCACCGCGGCCGCGCCGCCCCCGCTGTGGTTGTAGTTGTTGTTGTTGTTGTTATTGTTTCATGGGGAAGATGGGAGGAGGTATGGGGAGGTCCTAAACTCACTACTGGTGCCATACAATCACATTCTGGTGCAACGAAGAGTCAGAATTAATGGAAACGAGTCCTTAACTGACATAGACTAAGAATAACTAGCAAGATGTCCGAAAGTTGTCTACGTGAGATGCGGTGGACCTGGGCACGACATTTAATGGGGGAAGAAGGGGAAGGTCGGTTCTACAGAGTGTTGTTTACAGACAATGGGACTAGGGAATGGGGGATTGGGGATAGTTGGGGAGTATTGGGGAAATAGGGGAATATTTACAAGCGGATATGGAGGCCAAATCCCATATCCGCAACATTGCACCCTTCTCTACCCTCGTGGCGTCCCGACCCGATAAATTTTTACCTATTTTAGTGTGGCACTCAGATGTAGTTCCCTCTACTATTAACTCTACCCTGAGTGCGACAGTTTTACAGATATTCACAAATGAGTAAATATGTCCCCCTGCGACGTTGCACCCTTCTCCTCACAGAAACACACCCACAGGATAACCGAATCGCGGAAAGAATTCGCAAACTAAACATACAGCCGGTAGGGAGCATTATTTACAAGACTACGCTGATATTTACACTACGATCCAGGACCTGTTTTTGGAGGAACACATGCAGATGTTATGCATAGAGAGAGCACGCATGCCAGCATCGATACACCAAACCACGAGTGCTCTGTGGCCTTACGGCCTTTAATAATGTGCAGAGCACCCCATCCAAGCACCAAAAGCACCACCCCAGCACCAATCGGTGCAGTCACCATTGTTCATTAAAATAAAAACAACAACCGCTAACCCTGCAGGTGTCTCTTGCTCTTCGTGTGGTGCACTTGGCCTTCTTGCTTCCTTCAAAAATAAAGAAAGGCGCCAACCGCGTCCATTTCTAATTTGTGGCCGTCAGGGGGCCAACTATTAGTGGTTCACCTGTATGGCATAGGTGCCACGTTGACCCATAGGTCCATCCACGGGTGGTGCTTGGCCGCAAAAGAACTGCGGTCCATTGTGGGTGGCCACCAAAATTGCGGTCCATATGGTGTATCGATCCAGGCAGCAAGCAGCGAAAGTGCAGGCCCACAACTGCGGAGCCAGCACCTCTCTCTCCTCTCTCTCTGCCCCAAAGCCACATCCTCGGAGGTGGGAGACAAAAGAAGAAAACAAGTGAGTAAGGTGGTAAGGGCGCAAAAGTGCACGCAATACAAGATGATGCACACTGGGGGCACATGGGAACCAGGTGAGACAGGTACGTTCCTACCGTACGCCCCCCCCCCCCACCAGGTAACCTACATGGCCCCTCCCTTACCCCTTACTGTATCCACAAAACACAACACTACCCATAAACATCTACTTTACAAATCAACAACGTCCCTACTGTCTTCCCCGTTCCTCCCATAAACCAAATTCGTCTTCTCTCCCTCCTAACCAATCAAATTTGCCATTTTCAACTCAACATCATAATTTGCCATTTCCAATTCATCATCAGTCCCTCCTAGGGAGGGAGAGATGGAATCACCCCAATGTCTCATCCACGTCGTGATGCGTCTCACAAATCCTCACAGCAATTCTCATTTCCTGCAACAGAACAAAGAAAACACAGGTGTGGAGTCATCATCATCACCACAGGTAAGTGGCTGCGTATGGTGCGACAGGTTCATCAATCCTAACTATTTCCTAAATGACTTTAACAACTTTACATTACCCGGGGTCTTTCTCCTGCTAAACCATTGGCCCTCTTACACTATGGGTTCTAAAAACCAATTCCCATTGACCAAACTGTGGTGCTTTTCAATTTGGGGTCTCACTCCCCCGATTCATCTCCCGGTGCCCTCGCACAATTTCTGGGCCGCGACGTGTACCTCTCCCAGCGGGTCTACCCACCTGCACACCCCCACCACTGCAGTTGCCTCCGAGCTTACCTGCTCCTTACCCTAACCTAACTACCTGGGGAAGGCCCTCTGGCGCTCTCCCCACTCGGTGCCCTCTCTGGCACTGGGCTGCCCGATCCACACCCGGGATCCTCAGGCACCCACTCACAACTACCGGCTCCCAGAGCCCACCTGCGGCCTCACCTGGCCGACATCCTCACAGTGGTGGAGTGCCCAACCAACTACACACACTAACAGGCTACACGCCCAGCCATTTCCACAACACTAATGCACCCATCCACAACACCATTCTGCAACCGCACCACAAATGCCAATATCCAACCACAATTTACCTATACCCTCTACCTAACACTTACACTACCCGCCCCGGGTATCCGTGAAAGGGGTCCACTCTTCCCCCATCCACACCTTCGCACCATGCACACCACTCCGTACCACTTACTCCAACTCTCTCCACACACCTGTACTTGCACACCTGTGCTCTCATTCTTGGTGCCGCCTGCACCCTTCTCTCCCCAAGCGCATTCGCGCTGATCCACACACTCACTACTCACACACTGCTCCACACACCTGTCCAGTTGCACACCTGTGCAATCACACCTGTTCAATTCTCACACACACGGCATCATCTCAGCTAACTACTCCCTTCTGAAACTTGCGCTTCCCAGTCGTCCCTTTAAACTATTGCGCTCCCACGTCATTATCATCCATACTAATCTACCTGCGTCCCCACTACAGGTATCAGTCACTAACTAACCTTAACGTTACCTAATGTCATCTTCGCTAGATCCCTACCAATATCCTAACCCACCCGGGCTAGTTTTCACTGCCATACACCCCATAAACTTTAGCGCATTTGCCCCCACTATGGGAAGGGTGGCAGGGATGCCCCCCTTACCCACCGGGCCCATCGCTCATCAATCCCCCAGTCCTCTGGCACTAATAAGCCCCCCTTATTCAGAGGTACTGGGTCCCGCCTCGGCATCTAAAGCCGAGGCAATCCACGGGGGCGCCTGCTCGCCGGTGTAAGGTCTTATCCGGTCGGCGTGGACGATCCGAGGGAGGGCTCGTGGCCCCATTTTGATCTTAATGACCACGTCACAGATTTGCGACAGGACGACTCCTGGGCCTTGCCAGGGGGAGGTGGGTTTTGGGCACCTTCCCTGCCGTCTCCGGGGATTAAAGAACCAAATCTTCATCCCCGGAGCGTATTGACTCCCCTGGCTCCGGTCGTCGTACCTGCGCTTCATCTTTTCCCCCGCCAGATGGAGTTGGCGGCGGGCGAAGGCATGGACTAGCTCCATGCCTTCCTCTAGGTGAAGTGCGTACCCCTCCCTCGGCGGGTTAACCACTGTGTCTGGCACGGGACTGCATAGCAAGTCGGCGGGAGCCCGTAACTCCCGCCCATACATAAGCAACGCTGGACTGCATGCGGTGGCCCCGTGCTGGCTGGTTCGGTAGGCCATGAGCAAATAAGGGAGATGTTCGTCCCAGTCATCCTGACGGGTGGCGGTGAACAGTGCCAGTTGTTGGATTAGAGTTCGGTTGAATCTTTCCACCATCCCGTCAGATTGAGGTCTTAAAGGCGTTGTTCTCGTTTTCCGAATTGACAGGAGACTGCACACATCTTTTAGCAATTTGCTCTCAAAATTTCGTCCCTGGTCGGTGTGCAACTCCTGTGGAATCCCATGCCGGCACACAAATCCTTCCACGAAGGCCTGCGCTACCACCCCTGCTTCTTGGTTGGGGAGGGCGTAGGCCTCCGGCCACTTGGTGAAGTAGTCCATCACAACGAGGATGTACTTATTACCTAGGCGGGTGCGGGGTAGTGGGCCTAGGATATCCATGGCCACCCGCTCTAGGGGGGCCCCCACCTGGTGTAATTGAAGGGGGGCCCTCATCCTCCGTGCTGGTCCCTTTTTGGCAGTACAGGCGTCGTATCTCCGACACCAGTCCTGTATGTCGCGCCCCATATTCACCCAATAAAACCTCCGGCGTACCCGCGATGTCGTCTTTGTCCTGCCCAAATGGCCGCCGGGGCGGGTACCATGCACCTGTTGCAATATATCGGTCTTAAATTTGTTTGGGACTACCACCAGCCAGGAAGTTCTATCAGAGGGAACCTCCACCCACTTGCGATACAAGATGTTATCCTTCAATTCCAGAGTTTTCCACTGAGCCCAATATGCCTTTGTTTGCGCCCCGAGGGGGGTGACCTCTTCCTCATTAGGTCTTTGCCCCAATTTGACCCAATTGAACACTGGCCCCAGGACAGGATCCTCCTGCTGGGCCGTGCTCCATGCCAAAGTTCCGAATTCCTCATCTGCGGTTAGTGGCAAAATTGGCCCTCTCACCCGGGTTGCCCGGACAACGAGGGTCGGGTCCGAATCGCCCAATTGTTCCCTCTCCTCGTGTCTCGCACAAAATTTGCAGTTTTCCCCCAGACAAGGACGCCGAGAGAGTGCGTCCGCATTACCATGGGCCTTCCCGGCCCTATGGGCCACATCAAAATCGTACTGCTGCAACTTTTCCAACCACCTTGCAATTTGGCCCTCTGGTTCCTTGAACCGAAGGAGCCATTGCAAGGAGGAATGGTCAGTTCTAACCAAAAATTTCCGCCCGTACAAATACGGGTGGAAATGGTTCATGGCAGCCAGCATAGCCAATAACTCTTTGCGAGTGACGCAATAATTTCGCTCGGGCCTACTTAAGGCCCGACTATAATAACCAATCACTCTCTCCACGCCCTCCTGTGTCTGAGACAAAACTGCGCCCAATCCTTCCTGGCTCGCATCCGTGTCCAGGGTAAATGCCCCGTCGCTAGTGGGGTAAGCTAGAAGGGGTGCGGATGTTAGACACCCCTTCAATTTTTGGAAGGCCTCGTGGCACTCCCGTGTCCAATTAAATCGCGTCCCCTTCTCCGTAAGCCGGTGGAGGGGACGGGCCAACTCCGCAAATTTCGCCACAAAGCGCCGGTAGTAGGAGCAGAGTCCCAAAAATCCCCGCACCTCTTTGATGGTACGTGGTGCGGGCCACTCCTCTACCGCTTTAATTTTGTCTGGGTCCGTTTTTACCCCCTCGCGGCCGATCACGTGACCTAGATAGGCCACCTCTCTTGCAAACAAAGTGCACTTACTCGGGTTCAGCTTCAACCCTGCCTGTCTGAGGCACCCGAACACCTGGTCCAAATTAGCTACTGCCTGGGGGAACGTTTGGGCATGTACCAGGACGTCATCCAGGTACACCAGGCATGATTGCCATGGCATGCCGCCTAGTACATGCTCCATCAATCTTTCAAAGGTGGCGGGGGCGTTACACAAACCAAACGGCATCACAGTAAACTGATACAGTCCCTTACCTGTGGAAAATGCCGTTTTCTCCTTCCCTGCCCTATCCATCTCCACCTGCCAATACCCACTCTTGAGGTCCAAAGTTGTGAACCAATTTGAGCCCGCAACGGCATCGAGGGTGTCATCAATCCTTGGCAGGGGATATGAGTCCTTGAGTGTCACGTTGTTTAGCTGGCGATAGTCCACGCAGAACCGCGTGGTCCCATCCTTCTTTTTGACCAGCACAACAGGTGACATCCAAGGACTTCCCGAGGGCTCGATCACACCTGCGTCGAGCATTTTTTCAACCTGCTCGTCAGCTTCCGCCCTCTTGCTCCAAGGGAGCCGTCGGGCGGCCTGACGAATAGGCCGGGCCTCACCGGTGTGGATCTGATGTTTCACCAGGCCCGTACGTCCAATATCCTCGGTGGACAGGGAGAAGAGGTCCAAATGGGACCCAACCAGTTTGTGTAAGGCCTCCCTCTGGGTACCTCCCAACTCTACGCTACTACGATTTACCATCTCGCAAATGGGATCGGGCCAATTCCTACTTCTTATTGAAGGCTCCCCCCGGGGTCGGCTCGGCTGGACGTTCTCGCCCCTCACTGTCGCGACTTCCTCAACTGGGGTGCAGCCAGCTACCCTCGTGCCCCTTACTATAGTGCGTGGTTCTGTACTCATATTTATTACTCGGACGGCCACTACCGGTCCGTCCGTTTTTACAAGGGTGCGGCCCACGATTAAACCCGGTATGGACTGCGCTGCCACCGGTTCGACCAGGCCGCAGGACTCCTGCCACGTTGGGCGAGCTGCCCACCGGGCCGGCACTATCGCCTCGGCCCTTGGGGGGATGGTCACGGCCTCGGAAGCCTCCAGCTCCGCTCTCTCGGCCGTGCTCACTCCCCCTAACGGCAGCTCTTCTACTCCCACCTGCAGGATCCCCCGGCACAAGTCGATTTTACAGCCGCTGGCAGTCAACAGGTCCAACCCTATTAAACATGGGTCGCACACCTCCGCCACCCAAACATCTATCTCCCTCCTTACCGACCCTAACTTGAGGGTCACAGAACCACGCCCTATGATCGGGGCCGTTACCCCGGTAGCAAGCTGCAAACTATAATTTTGCAGGCGCTGGATCTTATCCCAGCCACCTGCGCTCGAATCAAGGACCACAGGGCTGATGATCGTGGCGCTAGCTCCTGTGTCCACTACGGCGTCTACCCCCACGCCGGCAATTTTGCATCTAATTGTCAGGCTACCGGTTCCAATTTGGCCACAATAAATGACCTGTCGCGTCAATGAGGGCTCTCCTCCATCCTCTGCTGCCGAACACCGCCCTACGTGCCCGACACCTTCTAGTTTCCCGGGGTCTGGCGGGGGGGTGTCTGGGGTCGGCTAACCCGCTCCCCCCTGGGCGGAGTTGAGGACCTCAACCGCCGGGGATCATCCCGGCGCGTGGCTCGACAGTGCCGCGCCAGGTGACCCAGACGGTTGCAAGTATAGCACCTCACCTGGTAAGGTGCTTGTCTCCGGAATTCCAAATTTCCCCCCCTGTAGGTCCGAATTGGATTACCCGCTCGTGGTCCACCGCGGGCCACCTCCGGGGCCGCCTGCCATGGTCCAGGTCCCGCCAGGCGCTGGTCCACCAGCCTCCGGACCATGCCCGCCAGGTCAGACCCACGTCGGGGGCGGGCCCCCTAAGGGGTCCGCCCTCCATCGGGGGTCCTACCTGGCGGACCGCCATTGCGAGACGCTCGCCCCCCCGGGCCAGGGGCCTCGCTGCTTCCCAACGGGCCGCAGCGTCAGCCGCCTGGCTCAGAGTCTGCGGGCGCCACATGGCGAGCTGTTGCCGGAGCTCAATATCCGGGAGGGCCTGGATAAAATGGTCCAGCGCCAGGCTTTCCCGGGAATCCGCTGCCATGCTAGCATGTGCGATCCCCACTGCGCGGCGAATGTCGTGGGCAAGTTCCCCGATGGCTTCCTGGGGCTTGCGTTTTCGCAGCGCGAGCTGAGCTTTAACAAGCTCGCTCTGCTGTTCAATGCCGAATCGATTAATTAGGGCGTCGCGTAGGGCTGGCAGGGTGAGAGCACCCGCTGGTAATGCCGTCAGCACCTCCGCCGCCGCGCCGCGCAATGCGGCCACCAGGTGTACTCCACCTTCGTCCTCACCCCAACCGTTGCCCTTACACACACAGTCGAACTGCGCCAGGTACGCGCGTAGATCACTCTTGCCGTCATACGGCGCGAGTGGGACCTTGTGGGACCACCTCGTATGCGAGTCGTTGCCCGCCTGCCGGACCCCGTGCGTCGCCCCTTGCGGGGTCAGCGCGGGGCCGAACCGGCCGGGCCCCCACAGTACATTACCCCCAAGGGGCTCTCGTGCCTCCCCGGTCCCTCCAACAACTACCCCTGTTGGTGTCGATGCATGGGTCACACCTCCGCAACCCGCTACCCATTCCATACCACCACAACCTTGCTCACCCACACCTCGCACCTCTCGTTCCATACCCTCCGGACCAGCCATACACCTCACTCTTGGCCTCTCACGAACATCCGGGTCTATCTCGACCCCCAAGCTTATTAAATCACCTGGCGCATCATACGCACGACCATATTGGTCACCACTTACACCGGGTCCTCTTTCTCTTCGCTTCTCCTCCATCACCTGCGAATCCCTCATCCGGTTAATGAGCACATCATCACGATCCGAACACAGACTTTGGACCAATTCTTTTACTTCCTCCTTTATCTCTTTCTTATCCTCTCTCCGTCGCTTCTTAATTTCGCTCACCCCTTCTTCCACTTCTTCTAATTTCTGCTTCACCTCCTTCATCTCTTCGTGCGCCCCTTTAAGTTCTTCCTCTAACTCCACTTTATTTTTTTCTATGTGCTCCCGCACCTCCCGCTCTTTAACCTCCATCACCTCTACCACCTCGTCCAACCTCGTTGTCAGTCCCTCACGTACCATCTGACATTCCCTCTTCGTCGCTACCAAGTCATTTTTTAGGTCATTTTGTGTCGCTTTTAACCCTCCTATTACCGCTGTGTTCTTCTTTACCTGGTCCGTTAGTTCTTTTTGTCCCTCTGTCAGCTGTTCCACCTCCTGCGTCAGGTCCTCTATGCCCCCTTGCAATTTTACAGTCCCCTTTCTCACCTCCTTCTCCATGTGCTCCTTACAGTGCCTCACCTCCTCGCGCACTCCTCCGACCTCCTCACTCACCCCTCCTCTGATCTCCTCTCCCATCACTTGCATCTCCTGCCCAGATGCCACCCTCATCTGCTCCATTTCCTCCCTGTGAGCATCCAGTTTGGTTTCTACCCCCATTCTGACCCCCTCTATCTGCTGCCCCATTTGTTTAACTTCCCTTTCCGCTTGGTCCCTCATGTCCCTCAATTTGCCTTCCATACTGTTTTCTAACCCCTCTAACCCCTTTTGCATCCCTTCCATTTGATTTTCTTGAGCGGACATTCTGTTTTCTACTCCCATTAACCCATGTTTTAATCCCTCACCGGTACCCCTCGCTTCGTCCCTCATTACCCCCATTTGGCCCTCCAATCGCTCACTATCAGCCCTCGCTTCGTCCCTCATTGCTCCAATTTGGTCTCCCAGCCCCCTGTTCTCTTCCATGAGGGCCCGCATTTGCAGCATGAATAGGCCCCAATCCATCGGCGGCGCTACCACGGTCGCGGGCGCGGTCGCCGTGGCCATGTGCGAGGCGCCATTTCGCGCGCCCGCCCCCTCGTGCGTGACGACGCTATTTTGCGAATCTGCTACCCTCACTGCTTCGCTCTCCTCTTGTCCCTCATTTTGGTCCTGGATCGACCCTGCCTCACTCTCCCCCACCGGAACCCAGCCGTCTTGGTCTGCCATAGCGCGACTTTCAAAATTCGGGTTTTTATTTTTTTTGTAAAACGCAATCAAATTTCGCCGCTATAATTTCGAGCGTGGGAAACGCGCTCCGGATCGAATCCCACTCCTGACACCAAATGTTACAGACGCGGTTGTGGATGTTGGTTTACCGAGCGGTTTGGTATGACCGCGTCTGCACAGTTTACCCGATTATACTCGAACGTTGGCCGAGTCGCGCTACGCTAAATCAATTGAGGAAAAGGACACAACGGCTGGGATTAAATGACACGACACCAAGGGTACAGTTCTCAAGACCTCCGGAGGAGGTTATAATATATCGGAATGTTAGATTACACCGACCAGAGGTACAGCATAGTAAGGTGGGCACTTAAACACGGTCTTATATTAGCCCCGACAGACCACAGATAAACAGGACAAAACTGACTCACACGGGGATTGATGGCAAGGAAGGGCAGGTAGTCGGTGGACAGCACAAGGTGCACTCTTGGCTCAGGGGCAGGATCCACACGGTCCGGTCCAGAGATGCGGGAGGTCTCTCTCAGCGTCAGCGTTGGAAGGTGACGTTCTTTCTCCAAGCTGGGGGCGCATCTGACGTCACGTCCGGTAAGTGGCTGCGTATATCCGGCGGGGAGTGACACGCCCTCGGCTCGTTAGCTCCGCCCCAGATGGAATCGGCCCGTTGCTTCTTATTGGGTGCGGGGGTTACCAGGCTCCGCCCTTGACGAGGAGCTGACAGCCAGCCCCTTCGTGGTAACCCCGTGGGCGCACATGGCAATGGCGGCTAACCAAGCCGGTGTGAGGACGCACACTCCCCGCACCGCGGCCGCGCCGCCCCCGCTGTGGTTGTAGTTGTTGTTGTTGTTGTTATTGTTTCATGGGGAAGATGGGAGGAGGTATGGGGAGGTCCTAAACTCACTACTGGTGCCATACAATCACATTCTGGTGCAACGAAGAGTCAGAATTAATGGAAACGAGTCCTTAACTGACATAGACTAAGAATAACTAGCAAGATGTCCGAAAGTTGTCTACGTGAGATGCGGTGGACCTGGGCACGACATTTAATGGGGGAAGAAGGGGAAGGTCGGTTCTACAGAGTGTTGTTTACAGACAATGGGACTAGGGAATGGGGGATTGGGGATAGTTGGGGAGTATTGGGGAAATAGGGGAATATTTACAAGCGGATATGGAGGCCAAATCCCATATCCGCAACAATATATATGTATATGAATTGAGAATTGCTGTGAGGATTTGTGAGACGCATCACGACGTGGATGAGACATTGGGGTGATTCCATCTCTCCCTCCCTAGGAGGGACTGATGATGAATTGGTGATAGCAAATTATGATGTTGAGTTGGAGATGGCAAATTTTGATGAGAGTTGAAAATAGCAAATTTGATTGGTTAGGAGGGAGAGAAGACGAATTTGGTATATGGGAGGAACGGGGAAGACAGTAGGGATGTTTGTTGATTTGTAAAGTAGATGTTTATGGGTAGTGTTGTGTTTTGTGGATACAGTAAGGGGTAAGGGAGGGGCCATGTAGGTTACATGGTGGGGGGGGGGGCGTACGGTAGGAACGTACCTGTCTCACCTGGTTCCCATGTGCCCCCAGTGTGCATCATCTTATATTGCGTGCACTTTTGCGCCCTTACCACCTTACTCACTTGTCTGCTTCTTTTGTCTCCCACCTCCGAGGATCTGGCTTTGGGGCAGAGAGAGAGGAGAGAGAGGTGCTGGCTCCGCAGTTGTGGGCCTGCACTTTCGCTGCTTGCTGCTTGGATCGATACACCATATGGACCGCAATGTTTGTGGCCACCCACAATGGACCGCAGTTCTGTTGCGGCCAAGCACCACCCATTGATGGACCTCTGGGTCAACGTGGCACCTATGCCAAACAGGTGAACCACTAACAGTTGGCCCCCTGACGGCCACAATAGAGAAATGGACGCGGTTGGCGCCTTTCTTTATTTTTTTGAAAGAGGCAAGAACACCAAGTGCACCACACGAAGGCAAGACCAGCGGCAGAACATCGGCCGGCTGCGACACCACCGGTGATTTATAAACACTTTATTGGTGCACCGGATGGTGCTGACTGTGTGATGGGGTGGTGCTTTTGGTGCTGGGAAGGGGTGCTCTGCACATTATTAAAGGCCGTAGGCCACAGAGCACTCGTGGGTTGGTGTATCGATGCTGGCATGCGTGCTCTCTCTATGCATAACATCTGCATGTGTTCCTCCAAAAACAGGTCCTGGATCGTAGTGTAAATATCAGCGTAGTCTTGTAAATAATGCTCCCTACCGGCTGTATGTTTAGTTTGCGAATTCTTTCCGGATTCGGTTATCCTGTGGGCGTGTTTCTGTGAGGAGAAGGGTGCAACGTCGCAGGGGGACATATTTACTCATTTGTGAATATTTGTAAAACTGTCGCACTCAGGGTAGAGTTAATAGTAGAGGGAACTACATCTGAGTGCCACACTAAAGTAGGTAAAAATTTATCGGGTCGGGCCGCCCCGAGGGTAGAGAAGGGTGCAATGTTGCGGATATGGGACTTGGCCTCAATATCCGCTTGTAAATACTCCCCTATTTCCCCAATACTCCCCAACTATCCCCAATCCCCCATTCCCTAGTCCCATTGTCTGTAAACAACACTCTGTAGAACCGACCTTCCCCTTTTTCCCCCATTAAATGTCGTGCCCAGGTCCACCGCATCTCACGTAGACAACTTTCGGACATCTTGCTAGTTATTCTTAATCTATGTCAGTTAAGGACTCGTTTCCATTAATTCTGACTCTTCGTTGCACCAGAATGTGATTATATGGCACCAGTAGTGAGTTTAGGACCTTCCCATACCTCCTCCCATCTTCTTCCCCAAACAACAACTACAACAACAACTACAACAACAACTACAACAACAACTACAACAACGGCGCGGCGCGGGGGAGTGTGCGTCCTCACACCGGCTCGGTTAGCCGCCATTGACCATGCGCTCCGACGGGGTTACCACGAAGGGGCTCCTTGTCAGCCCCTCGTCAAGGGCGGAGCCGGTAACCCCCCCGCACGCACCCAATGAGAAGCAACGGACCGATTCCATCTGGGGCGGAGCTAACGAGCCGAGGGCGTGTCACTCCCCGCCGGATATACGCGACGACTAACCGGATGTGAGGTCAGATGCGCCTGAACTACGGAGAGCAAAGGACGCCACCCCCAGCGCGACGATACCTCCCCGCATCTATTGGACCGGACCGGGTCGATTTGTCCCTGAGCCAAGAGTGCACCTTGAGCCATCGACCAACCCGCCTTTCCTTGCCATCAATCCCCGTGTGAGTCAGTTTTTGTCCCGTTTATCTGTCGTCTGTCAGGGAATAAGATAAGTGTGTCTAAGTGCCTGTCTTTCTATGCTGTCCCTCTTGTAGTTGTAATCTGACCTTCCGCCCTAATATAACCTCCTCCGGAGGTCTTGAGAACTGAACCCTTGGTGTCGTGTCATTTTAATCCAGCCGTTGTGTCTTTTTCCTCAATTGATTTAGCATAGCGCGACTTAGTCAACGTTCGAGTGGAATCGGGTACAAATGAAGGCCCTTATGGACAAGAATAGTGAGCAAATGGGGAACCGGATGGATGCTCAGAGTGAGAAAATGGGGGCAATGAGGGATGAAGCGAGGGCTGATAGCGAGCGATTGAGGGATGAGGTGAGGGGTACCAATGCCCAAATTGGGAAGTTAGACAATAATTTTGAGGGATTAGACAAGAAATTTGAGGGGTTAGACAATGGGATAGAGGGGGTGAAAAATGGGTTAATGGGGTTAGAAAATAGGATGGAAGACAAATTGCGGGAGATAGGGGAGCAATCCACCCGAGAAATTAAACAAATGGGAGAGCAGATAGAGGAGGTGAAAATCGGGGTAGAAACCAAACTGGATGCTCAGAGGGATGAATTGGGACAGATGAGGGCGGCATCTACAAAAGAGAGGGAGGAGATGAAAGAGGAGATACGACGAGGTGTAAGTGAGGAGGTCTCGGGGGTACGGGAGGAGGTAAAGCGAGGCGAAAAGAGTATAGAGAAAGAGGTGAGGAATAATACGGCTAGGTTACAGGGGGCCATAGAGGGTCTGACGAAGGGAGTAGAACAGCTGACAGTGGGGCAAAAGGAACTAGTGGACCAAGTGGAAAAGAACACTGCAATAATCGGGGGGTTAAAAGCGACACAAAGAGAAATCAAAAATGACTTGATAGCGACACAGAGGCAATGTCAGATGGTACGTGAGGGACTGGCAATGAGGTTGGAAGAGGTGACAGAAGTAATGGAGACGAAGGACCGAGAGGTGAGGACGCACATAGAGACGGTCAAGATAGCCTTAGAGGACGAACTTGAGGAGACGCACCGGGAAATAAAAGAAGTGAAGCAAAAATTAGAGGAAGTGGAAGAAGAGGTGAGTGAAATTAAGAAGAGACGGACAGAAACTAAGAGAGAAATACAGGAGGAGGTGATGGAATATGTACAAGGTCGGTGCTCAAATCGTGATGTTGTGCTCGCTAACCAAATAAAGAGTTTGCAGGTGGCGAAGGAGGTGCGGAGACGAGGTGCCAAGGTGAGTGGCGATATATTCGGAAATGCATATGATGTGAGGAAAGCTTCAGTCGGCTTGGGGGTTGATTTGGATCCGGGTGTTCGTGAGAGGCCGTTGGTGAAGTGTGCGACAGGTCTGGTGTGCGAAAGAGGTGTGCGAGAATGTCCGACTCTGGGGTGTGTGAGGAAAAAGTGCGCGCCGAGGAGAGAGTGTGCCGTCGAGAGTGAGCTGGTTGTTGCGCGTGTGCGAGGGGGCACATGGAAGCGCGGAGTGGGGAGTGTTACAGAGGAAGTAACGAGAGAGTGTGCGCAAGAGGATGCGCGAGAAAGGTGTGTAACGGACAGGTGCATGGGGAAAGAGCGCGCTGTCAAGAGTAAGGGAGAATGCACGCCTGTGGTGAGTGTTACAGAGGGTGTAACGGGAGAGTGTGCGCAAGAGTGTGCGCGAGAAAGGTGTGTAACGGACAGGTGCGTGAGGAAAGAGTGCGCTGTCGAGAGTAAGGGTGAGTGCGCTGTCAAGAGTGGTGGTGAAAGTAGTGAGAGTGACACGGAGCGTGAGTTGGTTGTGGCAGGTGAGAGAGGATGTACACCTGGAATGGAAGGATGCACACCTGGAATGGAAGAGCGTGTGTGGGAATGCACACTTGAGTTGGTAGTGAGGCACGTGGTTGGGTGTGCGAGTCAGAGCACACCTGTGGTTGTCACAGAGGAGGTGACCGAGGAGGGGGCGCGAAGAGGTGTGTTGGTGAGGTGTGCGAATGACGAGTGTGTGCCAAGGTGTTCGGTGGTCAGGTGTGTGACCAAGTCTGTGAGCGGAATGAGTGTACCTGGGTGTGTAAGAGAAGGTGCAATGACGAGGAGCATGGGAAAAGCTGGATGTATGAGCAAGGAACGGGCTGCGGGGTGTAAGCATGCAGGTGAGGCATCGACGGTAACCGGGTTAGCGGTTAGAGCGACTTATAGCCGAATCGGGCTCTCGGTGCGTGCCGGGTTTCGCGTGCCGCGAGGACCAGCGGGGATCTGAACCACGGCGGGTTCGAAAGGACCGCCGTACGTGATCCACGCTTGGAACGGCCGTGTCCGTGCTCCACTAGGCGGAGCGGGCAGACCGATAGGAAGGGTCGTCATGGCGACCCCTTTTTGTTGAGGCGTTCCGGCAGGTCGAGATCGGGCCATGGGATGGCTCCGTGCCGAGGTGGTGCGTGGGATCTCGGCCCGGGTAAACCTCCTTCCCTGCACCGAATGTCGGACGCATCCAGCCGCCGGCACCAAACAACCCGCATTCATTGCTCGGCTTTACGAAGCCAGGCTGTGGAAGTGAATTGGCGCACCGAGAGGCACTAGTGAGTGGACTGTGATGATGGTGATAGTGATAGTGATTTGATCCGAAATTTAGAAAAGTGAATAGAATTGGTAGAGTGATTGGCAAATTTTTGATTTGTTGAATTTGGACGAGCAAAATTTATAGTGAGAGATGCCCCATGTGATGGGATGGCCAATCCACCATCCCTCACAGCGCGGGGGCAAAGGAGCACTCGTCTTATGGGGTTTATGGCAGTGAAAACTAGCCCGGGAGGGTTTGGATAATGTGTAGGGACCTAGAAGATGACCTTAGGTGACGTTAAGATTAGGTAGTGACAATGACACCTGTAGTGGGGACGCAGAGAGGGTAGTGTGGATGATAATGACGTGGTATGTGCTTAGTTTAAAGGGAAGACGGGGAGCACTAAGTTAGCAGGGCACCAGGTAGTTTAGATGATGCCGTGTGTGTTGGAGGTGTATTCAGAAGTGTATTGTGAAAAGTGTGTGAGGAACAGGTGTGATTGCACAGGTGTGCAACTGAACAGGTGTATGGAGCAGTGTTTGAGTGAGTAGTGGTGATTGCGTGTGGTGTTGACCAAATGGTCCAGGAAGGAAGGAGGGTGCAGGTGGCACCAGGTGGGAGTGCACAGGTGTGCACCAACAGGTGTATGGAGAATGGTTGTATGGAATAAATGGTAGTATGGAGTATATGGAGTGTTGGAATGGATGGTCGTGGAGTGAGTATGGTGGAAGCTATGGAGTGGAGTGGATGGTGCGAATGTGTGATTGGGGGAAGAGTGGACCCCCATCACGAATACCCGGAGCGGGTAGTGTAAGTGTTAGGTAGAGGGTATAGGTAAATTGTGGTTGGATATTGGCATCTGTGGTGCAGGTGGAAGAATGGTATTGTGGATGGGTGCATTAGTGTTGTGGAAATGGCTGGGCGTGTAGCCTGTTAGTGTGTGTAGTTGGTTTGGGCACTCCACCACTGTGAGGATGTCGGCCAGGTGAGGCCGCAGGTGGGCTCTGGGAGCCGGTAGAGTTGTTGTGGATGGGTCCCGAGCATCCGGAGGACGGACCCGGGTAGCCCAGTGCCAGAGGGCACCGAGGGGTGACAGAGCCAGGAGGGGCCTTCCCCAGTTAGATAGGTTAGGTAAGGAGCAGGTAAGCTCGGGTGGCAACTACAGTGGTGGAGGTGTGCAGGTGGGTAGACCTGCTGGGAGAGCTACACGACCCAGCCCAGAAAGTGTGCAAGGGCACCGGGAGATGAATCGGGGGAGTGAGACCCCAAATTGAAGAAGCACCACAGTTTGGGCAATGGGAATTGGTTTTTTAGAACCCATAGTGTAAGTTGGCCAATGGATTGGCAGGGAAAGACCCCGGGTAGTGTAAAGTGTGTTAATGTCATTTAGAAAGTAGTTAGGATGAAGTCTCCTCGCACCATCTACATGCACTCACCTGAGATGACGTACCTCCACACCATGCCAGGTTGTTTTATTATTTTTGATGCAAATGTTTTGGATTGTGAGACGCATCATGACGTGGGTGTGACATTGTGCTTTGTTGTTCCATCTCTTCCTCCTTATGAGGATTGATGATGAATTGGGTGATGGCAAATTTTGGATAGAGGGATTGTGGTGACGAATTTGGTATTGGGGAAATATGGGGAAGACGTGACGGTAGTGACGAATTTGTAAAGGTGTAGATTTTGTAAATATGGGGTAAGGGCAAGAGTAGTGTAGGTGACAGGGGGGTGACGTACGGTAGGGACGAGCTTTCTCACTTCGCTCTCCGTACGCACTTCGCCTTGCATTGCCTTTGTTGATGTGTACCCTTGTGACCTTACCCCTCGCTCATCTGTCTTCCCCCTTTTGTCTCCCACATGACCTGAGCGCCACTGGGCGCCGAGGGGAGCGTGCGTGAGTCCGCCATTGTGCGTCCGGAACTCCCAGAACCAGCTGTCTGCATCGATGCACCACATTATGGACCACATGTCTGTGGCCGAGCACCACTGATGGACCCCATGGGTTGGGGCATGGCCCCTCTGCTGGAACCGGCCATGAGGGCCCGAAATCTTGCTGGTGGACCTTGGCCACAGGGCACCGATGCCCCACAGGTGAACCACACTAGTCGGCCCTGTGGGCCCTAAATAAATAAAAATGGACACGTTGGGTGCATTTCATTTTCAGTTCAAATAGGGTGCCAGTAAGAAAAAGCAAGGAAAAAGACAACAACTGGAAGAAATAATAATAGCCAGCAGAGGGAGCCGAAGAGCAAGAGACCACCTGCAGGGTTAGGGGTTGTTGGTTTATTTTTATTCATTGAACAGTGATGACTGTGCACCGATTGGTGCCCGAGGGTGTTTTGGTGCGTTTTTGGGTGCTTTCATGGTGCATTGATGCAGAGCAGACTGTCTCCCCCCCCCAGAAAGAACAATCACAGGTCCTGGGTTGCGTTTTGTAAATAAAGTAGCGTCAATTGTAAATAGTGCTCCCCACCGTCAGTGTGTAGTTTGAAGACCATTCCGCAATTCGGTTAACTGTGGGCGTGAGTCTGTTCGGCAGGGTGCAATGGAGCAACAACAACAACAACATGCATTTTAAGGCCATGTTCCCTGCTAGAGCGGGGGTTAGCCTTGCGGTCCCCATGACAATCTTCTCCATTTTGCCCTATTTTCTGCATCTCTCCTTGTTAAC
Source organism: Myxine glutinosa (assembly GCF_964187855.1). NCBI lineage: Eukaryota > Metazoa > Chordata > Myxini > Myxiniformes > Myxinidae > Myxine > Myxine glutinosa. The sequence continues at coordinate 97,995,710 of NC_136265.1, forward strand.
CCCCTTGCCCGCATTTCTTCTTCCACCATCTTTAGCCAAGTCTTTCTCGTTCTTCCCCGTCCTCTACTTCCTTCTACATTAACTTCCATCACTCTTCTCAACCAGTCACTTTCATCCTTCCTCAATACATGACCAAACCATCTCAACCTGTTCCTCTTCACAGCATCAATCACAGGCAATATTCCCATCATCTTTCGCAATTCATCATTTGTCTTCCTCTCTCTCAACGATACTCCGCACATCCATCGAACCATTCGCATTTCCACCCTTTCCAGCCTTCGTTGCTGCTCTACGTTCATTACCCATGTCTCGCTCCCATAAATCATAACACTTCTCACACATGCAGCATACACCTTTCCCTTCAGCTTCAGCGACACTCTCCTCCTCATCAGCACGCCACTCAGTTCCCGAAATTTGTGCAGGGTGCAATGGAGCAGCGGGACATATTTATCTATGTTTTAAAACTGGCGCACCCAGGGTCAGGTTAAAAGTAGAGGGAACTACACCTACGTGTCACACTAAATTAAAGTTATAGGCCCGGGTCGTGCCTAAGAGGAGGAGGGTGCAGTGTTGCGGATGCCTAAGAGGAGGAGGGTGCAGTCGTGTCTGCACTTGATTTTCACGACATTTAATATCATTTAGTTCGCCGAATGGCAGACCACAAGATGATCGTGGTTCCGATTCTCGGTGCCGACCCTCAAGCTGAAGGATCTGCATCGGAGTTTGCTCACTGGCTCAACACGCTGCAGAATTACTTCGCTGCTCACGAGACAGAGCCAACCGCTGCGATGCAGCTGTCCGTGTTACAGTCCAAGGTCCATCACACTGTTTATAAGACCATTTCTCGATTTGAGACGTATGATACGGCCCTGGCCGAGCTGACGCGCCTCTACGTAAAGAAACGGAGCGCTGTGCACGGCCGGCATCAACTCTCTCAGCGACGGCAACAACCGTCTGAATCGATCGATCGCTTTGCCCAGGAGCTGCGCTACTTATTGGCAGATTGCGTGCAGGACGTTCGGACTCACGAGCAAGTGCAGGACGATTTGCTCCGAGATGCATTCATATCCGGAATTAGTTCTGGAGTCCTGCAGCTCCGTCTCCTGGAGGTCGCGGAGCTGACATTTACAGAAGCACTACGGCTGGCACGCGTATACACAGATGCTCGAGAACAATTGACCGCATATGATCACCCACGAGTCGTGGCGGGGACCTCGCAACTCGCGCGACCCGAGAGGGCCACCGCCGAGGATACGGAGGAGGACCAGACCCCCACGACGGCCGAGCCCCTGGGTGCTCCGGAAGCGGACTCCGCATCCTGCCTCACTGCGGCCGCCGCTGCCAGGCCACGGACTGCCCGGTATGCAAAATGTTATTTTTGTGGCAATCGGCAGCATCCTCGCTCTGAATGCCCGGCTCGAGAGGCGACATGTCACCTCTGCTCTACCAAAGGCCATTTTGCAAAAGTCTGCAGAAAGGCCGCTCGGGGCATGCAGTCCCGAGCGACCTTGAATGGGCTCATCGCTGAGCCAACGGATCGCGCACCGGACGGGGCGCCTTGCACAGCTTTGATGAGCCGCTCTCCTCCTCGCGGGCCCCTGGCTTCTTGCCCGACCTTGGTGCGATACGTCGGGCCGCCGAAACAAATGGCGCGAACGCGACCGGTCACAGAGCATCCAACCTTGACTGGCTTTCAAACGCCTACTTCAAACAAGCGACATGCTCCTACTTTGGAAATGCCTCTCGAAGTGCGGCAAACGCAGCACGTGACTCGAGCGCCATCTGATGACAGCTTTTGCGAATTACATGCTCCCCCTCTGGCATGTCAATCTGCAGATGGCAGAAATCTTTCTCACGTGGCTCGAGCGCCATCTCATGGAAGCTTTTGCGAATTACATGCTTTGGCATATGACTCTGCAGATGGCAGAGATCTTTCTCCCGTGGCTCGAGCGCCATCTGGCGGCTGCTCTCATGACCACCCCACACCCACTCTGGCAAATGGAACTACCGATGAGCCAACTGACTACAATGCTCCTGCTGAGGCCCGAAGGATTGCTGCCGGCGTGGGATCCACCAGCGAGGCGCGATCTTCTCGCCCGGCCGGAACTATACCTGCCGGGTCTGCCGGCCTGGCGCAGGCCTTCATTCCGCTCACAGTCGCGGGCGTTTTTGCGCAAGCTCTGATTGATACGGGATCCACGGATAGTTTTATTGATCAGCGACTCGTGCATCAACATGGGTGGCCGGTTCTCGGGACAACCCGTCGGATCTTTATGGCTTCTCAGGGACTTCGGTTGAGCACTAAAGGGGCGTGTCGATTGAAACTTGTGATAAATGGACGCACGTTCCCGGACGTGTATCTCATGGTATTACCGGCCTTATGCGCTGACGTTCTGTTAGGACTTGATTTCCTTAAGCGGCATGGTCGTTTGGAAATAGACTTCGGAGGGCCGGACACGCTCGCTGTGTGTGCCCTCGCTCAAATGGACATGGAGCCACTCTCACTGTTTCCCAACCTGACCACTGATTGTACCCCTGTAGCCATCAAATCGCGGCGCTACTCTCGCGCGGACGCGCAATTCATTGCGGAAGAAACGGCCCTGCTCTTGAAGGACGGTATCATAGAACACAGTAGGTCACCGTGGCGGGCTCAAGTCTTAGTGGTGCGGAGTGAGGCCCACCGCAGGCGAATGGTAATCGACTATTCGCAAACGATTAATCGATTTACACAACTGGATGCCTACCCATTACCGGGGATGGACGCCCTAGTACGCCAGGTGGCCCTGTATTCCGTTTATAGCACACTCGATCTACGTAGTGCGTATCATCAAGTCCCCATCTCTAGGGCTGATCGCGTCTTTACAGCCTTTGAATCGGGTCAGCGGTTGTACCAGTTCACGAGACTTCCCTTTGGGGTAACGAACGGCGTCGCTTGTTTTCAGAGAGCTATGGATGACCTCGTTGCAAAGGAGCATTTGACCGATGTCTTTGTCTATCTGGACAATCTTACGGTTTGTGGGCATGACCAGGCGCATCACGACGCTAATCTAAAACGCTTCCTCGAGGTCGCGCGGAAATATCGCTTAACCATGAATGCGGCGAAGTGTCGATACTCTCTACGCACGGTAGACCTTTTGGGGTACACCGTGACCCATGGCTCCGTCTCTCCGGATAAGGAGCGTCTGCGCCCTTTGCTCGATATGGCTCCGCCTAGCGATCGGGCTTCGCTGAAACGCGCCCTGGGGCTGTTCGCCCACTACTCAAAGTGGGTGCAAAATTTCTCCGCTAAGCTCTGCCCCCTCGTGGCCTGCGACACTTTCCCCTTGGGCCCGGCCGCCCTGGCGGCCTTCGAGGGCCTTAAAGTCGACATTGCTGGCGCCGCTGTCGCAACGATTGACGAGAGTGCCTCTTTCGTTTTGGAGAGTGATGCCTCGGATCATGCGATAGCGGCGACTCTCTCCCAAGGAGGCCGCCCTGTGGCTTTCTTCTCGCGGACTCTTACCTCCGCCGAGCGGAGGCATTCGTCTGTCGAAAAGGAAGCGTACGCGATCGTCGAATCAATTCGGCGATGGCGTTCGTACCTGCTTGGGCGGAGTTTCCAAATCATCACGGACCAACAGAGTGTTGCGTTTATGTACGACACCTTACATGCTCAACGCATTAAGAATGAGAAAATCACCCGTTGGCGTATTGAACTCGCCGACTTCTGCTACA
>NC_136265.1:98004423-98009423 GCF_964187855.1 Myxine glutinosa
TTAACATCCAACAACTAATGGGACGCAAACGGGGCGCCCAGTTTAGCGGTACACACATTGATGAATCACCCTGCCTGTGGATTCACCCATGACAGGTTCTAGCTGGGTCGGGATTCAAACCCAGGCTGGACAGTTTAGAGTAAAGTGTGCGTACCTCCAGTCCAGGCCATCCTGCCAACTTGTATGCTGCATACAGGTGAAATATAAAGCGCGAGATATTTTTGTATATACTGTATATTTAAAAAAAAATTGGTGTGGTTTTTGGCAGGCTGGAACGGATTAATAGCATTTCAATGCATTTTAATGGGGAAATTTGATTTGAGAAATGAGCAATTTGAGTTACGAGCTCGGTCACAGAACGAATTAAACTCGTAAGTCAAGGTTCCACTGTATATATATATATATATATATTGTGAGAAACCACCGGTGAAACCACCTGTTCTCACGACCGATTTGGTGCCCCGCCCACCGCGTGACGTGGCATCCTTGGAGCCTCACGCGATCGGGGGGGAATTCGGCACGTGATTGGTGGAGGGGTCAGAGAGCGCGGTCGCCATCTTATGCGACGCACACGGCTCGAAGGCTCCGAGTGGGAAATATCATAAGGGTTTTCCTTGAAGCCTCCGGACAGCCGAGTTGGGCTGGTCGAATACCGTTCTGTATTTTACGAGCGAGGAACTCCAGAAGAGAACGAGTGATTCCCGGCTTCGTGTTGGAGCTACTGGCCGACCGTTCCTGGCGGCCTTGTGCGGTATTCCATCCTGGTATCCTCCGAGTCCCGGAGCCCGTCGATTGGAGCTGCGAGTGATCTTACCTGCGTCCTGTTGGAGCGTCTGTTGCCGACAGTTCCTGCAGGCTTGTGCAGCATATTCCCTTTTGTTACCTTTCATGGTTTTTGTGATCGAGCCAATAAATAATCGTGCCTTACCCCTAGAAGGCCGATTAAAACACAATTGTGTTTATTGCGTCTCTTTTGGTTCACTACGTGGATTACTTGAAGCCCGGACATTCACGTCCGTATTCCGTGCTGGGATACATTCCACAGACGGGATCGCGACAAATGGGTTGCTCGTCCTAGGATCATTCAAGTAAGAGCCATTCGATTGAGACGGGAATTCTGCAGTGGACGACATCTTCTGGCATCTGTTCATCGCCTTCTCACCAGCGGACGCCGTCTCGGAGGAACTTTCTCGCCGTAGGACGCTGTCTTGGGCAGAGAAGTGAATAGCCTCGGATCCCTCCAAACAACCGACAAAGGATAAGCGAATAGCCTCGGATCCCTCCAAACAACCGAAAAAAAAAAAAAAAAACGTGAGTATTTGTACGTGGTATTTTTCTCATTGGCAATTTGATGTGCGGGTGATATTGCGTAGTTTGTGTCGTATTTCCCCAACAGAGCGTTGTGTTTGAGCGTTGTGTTTGAGGTTGTGTTTTGTGCCTGGTCGTATGATAACTCGTAGCCAAGCTATGTCGACCAGGGAAGTGAGAGTTCAACCTGATCATGTTGACAGTCACGTGGGTGGCGAGGTGAGCGACGCAAGCAGCCTTGACCCGGTCACTCAACCCGAGATGTTAGGAAGCGATCCCATCATGACTAAATGCATGCGTTCGCCCTTCTGGACCGGGCTGACTCCGGTTCAACAACTTGACATGTATAACAGGGAGAATGACAGGGCAGAGGCAGAGCGTGCGGCAGCAGCAGAGAGAGAGCGTGCAGCAGCAGAGAGAGAGCATGCGGCAGCAGAGACAGCAGCAGAGAGAGAGCGTGCGGCAGCAGCAGAGAGAGAGCGTGCAGCAGCAGAGAGAGAGCGTGCAGCAGCAGAGGGAGAGCGTGCGGCAGCAGAGAGAGAGCATGCGGCAGCAGAGAGAGAGCGTGCGGCAGCAGCAGAGGGAGAGCGTGCGGCAGCAGCGAGAGAGCATGCGGCAGCAGAGAGAGAGCGTGCGGCGGCAGCAGAGAGAGAGCATGCGGCAGCAGAAGCTGAACACGTCAGAGAGCATGAGTTGCGAATGTTGACTGAACGACTGCGGGCAGAGGGGTCTGCTGCAAGAGTCCCGGAAACTGTTCATGTTCGTTTGCCGGACTGGACGGGAGACACGAAGCCAGAAGCGTATCTGGAGATGGCGGAGAAGTTGTTGGCTGCCGGTGGCATTGATGAGAGCTTGTGGGTCGGCCATCTTGTGAGCCATCTATCTGAGAAGGCGAGGGAGGTATATGCGAGGATGGCAACCGAGGACGCAAACAGATACAGGGCATTGAAGGCCGAGATTTTGAACGCCTATGCGGTGTCCGCATGTATTTATAGGAGAAATTTTTTCAGCTGGACTCGTGAGTCCAGTCAAACCTATGAGGAACATTCGCGGGCCTTGTTGGAACAGCTGCAGAGATGGTTCAAGGGGAGCAAGGTTGAGTTACCTCAAGCGGTGGCGGAACTCCTGGTGCGTTACCGTATCGATCAACAGCTTCCGCCTGACTTAGCATTGTTTCTTGTCGACAAAGACACTGCTTCCTTGGCAGACTGCGTCAACCTTATTGATAAACATGTTTTGGCGTGCAAAATGCTGCAAGTCACGCAGTCGCGTCGTAAGACGGAGGAGTCTGCGATCAAGACCGCCCCCCGTCTGCCCGGCGGCTGGATCGAGGGGAGGGGTTCTCCGATGCCCTCCACTGGTGGCGGTCGCGAGCCGCAGACCAGGGCAGGGCCCTGGTGCGATTTCTGCAAACGCGTGGGGCACGGTGAAAACCGCTGCTTCTCTAATCCCGCTAGTCCGGCCTACCGAGGCAACCCTCCTGTTAAGTCGGAGGGAGATCAGTGGAGCTCATCCGCCGGGCCCTCGCACACGACGGTGGCATCGGTGACCGAGGTCACTGCCACCGAGGCTAATTCCATTCATCCACTGTACCAGGATTATTCAGGGACAGCCTTAGTGGGTGGCCCTGATTCGATGCTGAAGTTTGAGGCCCAATACCTTCGGGATACTGGGGCGACACGGTGTGTTCTCCGGGCGGGGGTAGTTCCGGCCTCTCAGATGCGTTATACCGGCGAGTATACCCTCCTTCGGGGCATTGACCGGGTTCTTGGCCGGTATCCCTTGCCCTCCTCGAGGTCCGGAGTGACATTTTTAAGGGTCCAGTGACCTGTGTGGTGGTACCCTACTACCCGATACCCGGGGTCTCCTTGCTGATTGGCAATGATGCCATGGCCAGGGAGGAGTCATTGACTCTGACCTGTGGGGGGGTCACTAGATCCCAGAGTAAACAGGCGGAGAGAGTGGCGGAGTCAGACATATCTTCACTCTGGCCCGAGGAGCCTAGCGCCTCGACTCCAGTTCCCGACGGTGACGTTGCGTCAGCTGAAGTCCACCCGAGCCTCCCGTCCAGCCACCCTCAGGTGCCGTGCTCCTCAGGGACCGCTCCCGCCATGTCGCGATTCAGCAGGAACGCTAATGCTAAGGTATATGTGGGAAACCTGGGCAATGGAGCAGCGAAGGCCGAGCTAGGGAGGGTCTTCGAACATTACGGACCACTCCGCAACGTATGGGTGGCTCGAAACCCACCTGGATTTGCAGTTGTTGGTTTGAAGAGCCACGAGATGCTGAAGATTCGGTCAGAGCCCTTGATGGAAGGTTAATTTGCGGATCGCGTGTGTGCGTCGAGATGTCGAATGGCATGTCGCGGCGGCCTCGTTTCAGACGCCCTTTGGTCCGCAGGCCTTTCGACCCGAACGATCGATGTTACCAGTGCGGTGAAAGGGGTCATTACGCATATGACTGTTGTTCTCGACACCGGAGGAGTACCCGCCGCTCTAGGTCTCGGCCCGTTCCCTTCCTGTCAACGCTTCCCCCAACTTGAGTTTGGCCCCCTTGCCTCTCTATTGTGCTTGTGTGAAGTGTAACTCTTGTAGGGTAGACATTAATGTGGTGTATGGTGTTAACTATTGTGTGTGGAAAAAAAAAAAAAACCAAACTGGTTCATTGTTAACCTGTTAACGCCTGTTAACCTGTTGCCTGTTAATGGCCTGTGCGTTAATAATTGCGTTATTGTTGCGCTATTGCGTTGCGTTGGATTGTGGCGTTGTTGCGTTATTGTTGTTAATAAGTGTTAATACTTGTTAATGGCGTTAATTGCCTGTTAGCGATTACCGCCATCATCTTGCCATGTGATTTGCACCTACTACAAATACTGGTTTTTAAAAAACGCCGTCTATTCGACGGGGTTTTTACTTAGGGGGGGAGGACTGTGAGAAACCACCGGTGAAACCACCTGTTCTCACGACCGATTTGGTGCCCCGCCCACCGCGTGACGTGGCATCCTTGGAGCCTCACGCGATCGGGGGGGAATTCGGCACGTGATTGGTGGAGGGGTCAGAGAGCGCGGTCGCCATCTTATGCGACGCACACGGCTCGAAGGCTCCGAGTGGGAAATATCATAAGGGTTTTCCTTGAAGCCTCCGGACAGCCGAGTTGGGCTGGTCGAATACCGTTCTGTATTTTACGAGCGAGGAACTCCAGAAGAGAACGAGTGATTCCCGGCTTCGTGTTGGAGCTACTGGCTGACCGTTCCTGGCGGCCTTGTGCGGTATTCCATCCTGGTATCCTCCGAGTCCCGGAGCCCGTCGATTGGAGCCGCGAGTGATCTTACCTGCGTCCTGTTGGAGCGTCTGTTGCCGACAGTTCCTGCAGGCTTGTGCAGCATATTCCCTTTTGTTACCTTTCATGGTTTTTGTGATCGAGCCAATAAATAATCGTGCCTTACCCCTAGAAGGCCGATTAAAACACAATTGTGTTTATTGCGTCTCTTTTGGTTCACTACGTGGATTACTTGAAGCCCGGACATTCACGTCCGTATTCCGTGCTGGGATACATTCCACAGACGGGATCGCGACAATATATATATATATACAGTGAAACCTTGACTTACGAGTTTAATTCGTTCTGTGACCGAGCTCGTAACTCAATTTGCTCGTTTCTCAAATTAAATTTCCCCATTAAAATGAATTGAA
>NC_136265.1:98014423-98021923 GCF_964187855.1 Myxine glutinosa
GCCCTTACCCCATATTTACAAAATCTACACCTTTACAAATTCGTCACTACCGTCACGTCTTCCCCATATTTCCCCAATACCAAATTCGTCACCACAATCCCTCTATCCAAAATTTGCCATCACCCAATTCATCATCAATCCTCATAAGGAGGAAGAGATGGAACAACAAAGCACAATGTCACACCCACGTCATGATGCGTCTCACAATCCAAAACATTTGCATCAAAAATAATAAAACAACCTGGCATGGTGTGGAGGTACGTCATCTCAGGTGAGTGCATGTAGATGGTGCGAGGAGACTTCATCCTAACTACTTTCTAAATGACATTAACACACTTTACACTACCCGGGGTCTTTCCCTGCCAATCCATTGGCCAACTTACACTATGGGTTCTAAAAAACCAATTCCCATTGCCCAAACTGTGGTGCTTCTTCAATTTGGGGTCTCACTCCCCCGATTCATCTCCCGGTGCCCTTGCACAATTTCTGGGCTGGGTCGTGTAGCTCTCCCAGCAGGTCTACCCACCTGCACACCTCCACCACTGTAGTTGCCACCCGAGCTTACCTGCTCCTTACCTAACCTATCTAACTGGGGAAGGCCCCTCCTGGCTCTGTCACCCCTCGGTGCCCTCTGGCACTGGGCTACCCGGGTCCGTCCTCCGGATGCTCGGGACCCATCCACAACAACTCTACCGGCTCCCAGAGCCCACCTGCGGCCTCACCTGGCCGACATCCTCACAGTGGTGGAGTGCCCAAACCAACTACACACACTAACAGGCTACACGCCCAGCCATTTCCACAACACTAATGCACCCATCCACAATACCATTCTTCCACCTGCACCACAGATGCCAATATCCAACCACAATTTACCTATACCCTCTACCTAACACTTACACTACCCGCTCCGGGTATTCGTGATGGGGGTCCACTCTTCCCCCAATCACACATTCGCACCATCCACTCCACTCCATAGCTTCCACCATACTCACTCCACGACCATCCATTCCAACACTCCATATACTCCATACTACCATTTATTCCATACAACCATTCTCCATACACCTGTTGGTGCACACCTGTGCACTCCCACCTGGTGCCACCTGCACCCTCCTTCCTTCCTGGACCATTTGGTCAACACCACACGCAATCACCACTACTCACTCAAACACTGCTCCATACACCTGTTCAGTTGCACACCTGTGCAATCACACCTGTTCCTCACACACTTTTCACAATACACTTCTGAATACACCTCCAACACACACGGCATCATCTAAACTACCTGGTGCCCTGCTAACTTAGTGCTCCCCGTCTTCCCTTTAAACTAAGCACATACCACGTCATTATCATCCACACTACCCTCTCTGCGTCCCCACTACAGGTGTCATTGTCACTACCTAATCTTAACGTCACCTAAGGTCATCTTCTAGGTCCCTACACATTATCCAAACCCTCCCGGGCTAGTTTTCACTGCCATAAACCCCATAAGACGAGTGCTCCTTTGCCCCCGCGCTGTGAGGGATGGTGGATTGGCCATCCCATCACATGGGGCATCTCTCACTATAAATTTTGCTCGTCCAAATTCAACAAATCAAAAATTTGCCAATCACTCTACCAATTCTATTCACTTTTCTAAATTTCGGATCAAATCACTATCACTATCACCATCAGCACAGTCCACTCACTAGTGCCTCTCGGTGCGCCAATTCACTTCCACAGCCTGGCTTCGTAAAGCCGAGCAATGAATGCGGGTTGTTTGGTGCCGGCGGCTGGATGCGTCCGACATTCGGTGCAGGGAAGGAGGTTTACCCGGGCCGAGATCCCACGCACCACCTCGGCACGGAGCCATCCCATGGCCCGATCTCGACCTGCCGGAACGCCTCAACAAAAAGGGGTCGCCATGACGACCCTTCCTATCGGTCTGCCCGCTCCGCCTAGTGGAGCACGGACACGGCCGTTCCAAGCGTGGATCACGTACGGCGGTCCTTTCGAACCCGCCGTGGTTCAGATCCCCGCTGGTCCTCGCGGCACGCGAAACCCGGCACGCACCGAGAGCCCGATTCGGCTATAAGTCGCTCTAACTGCTAACCCGGTTACCGTCGATGCCTCACCTGCATGCTTACACCCCGCAGCCCGTTCCTTGCTCATACATCCAGCTTTTCCCATGCTCCTCGTCATTGCACCTTGTCTTACACACCCAGGTACACTCATTCCGCTCACAGACTTGGTCACACACCTGACTACCGAACACCTTGGCACACACTCGTCATTCGCACACCTCACCAACACACCTCTTCGCGCCCCCTCCTCGGTCACCTCCTCTGTGACAACCACAGGTGTGCTCTGACTCGCACACCCAACCACGTGCCTCACTACCAACTCAAGTGTGCATTCCCACACACGCTCTACCATTCCAGGTGTGCATCCTTCCATTCCAGGTGTACATCCTCTCTCACCTGCCACAACCAACTCACGCTCCGTGTCACTCTCACTACTTTCACCACCACTCTTGACAGCGCACTCACCCTTACTCTCGACAGCGCACTCTTTCCTCACGCACCTGTCCGTTACACACCTTTCTCGCGCACACTCTTGCGCACACTCTCCCGTTACACCCTCTGTAACACTCACCACAGGCGTGCATTCTCCCTTACTCTTGACAGCGCGCTCTTTCCCCATGCACCTGTCCGTTACACACCTTTCTCGCGCATCCTCTTGCGCACACTCTCTCGTTACTTCCTCTGTAACACTCCCCACTCCGCGCTTCCATGTGCCCCCTCGCACACGCGCAACAACCAGCTCACTCTCGACGGCACACTCTCTCCTCGGCGCGCACTTTTTCCTCACACACCCCAGAGTCGGACATTCTCGCACACCTCTTTCGCACACCAGACCTGTCGCACACTTCACCAACGGCCTCTCACGAACACCCGGATCCAAATCAACCCCCAAGCCGACTGAAGCTTTCCTCACATCATATGCATTTCCGAATATATCGCCACTCACCTTGGCACCTCGTCTCCGCACCTCCTTCGCCACCTGCAAACTCTTTATTTGGTTAGCGAGCACAACATCACGATTTGAGCACCGACCTTGTACATATTCCATCACCTCCTCCTGTATTTCTCTCTTAGTTTCTGTCCGTCTCTTCTTAATTTCACTCACCTCTTCTTCCACTTCCTCTAATTTTTGCTTCACTTCTTTTATTTCCCGGTGCGTCTCCTCAAGTTCGTCCTCTAAGGCTATCTTGACCGTCTCTATGTGCGTCCTCACCTCTCGGTCCTTCGTCTCCATTACTTCTGTCACCTCTTCCAACCTCATTGTCAGTCCCTCACGTACCATCTGACATTGCCTCTGTGTCGCTATCAAGTCATTTTTGATTTCTCTTTGTGTCGCTTTTAACCCCCCGATTATTGCAGTGTTCTTTTCCACTTGGTCCACTAGTTCCTTTTGCCCCACTGTCAGCTGTTCTACTCCCTTCGTCAGACCCTCTATGGCCCCCTGTAACCTAGCCGTATTATTCCTCACCTCTTTCTCTATACTCTTTTCGCCTCGCTTTACCTCCTCCCGTACCACCCCCGAGACCTCCTCACTTACACCTCGTCGTATCTCCTCTTTCATCTCCTCCCTCTCTTTTGTAGATGCCGCCCTCATCTGTCCCAATTCATCCCTCTGAGCATCCAGTTTGGTTTCTACCCCGATTTTCACCTCCTCTATCTGCTCTCCCATTTGTTTAATTTCTCGGGTGGATTGCTCCCCTATCTCCCGCAATTTGTCTTCCATCCTATTTTCTAACCCCATTAACCCATTTTTCACCCCCTCTATCCCATTGTCTAACCCCTCAAATTTCTTGTCTAATCCCTCAAAATTATTGTCTAACTTCCCAATTTGGGCATTGGTACCCCTCACCTCGTCCCTCAATCGCTCGCTATCAGCCCTCGCTTCATCCCTCATTGCCCCCATTTGCTCACTCTGAGCATCCATCCGGTTCCCCATTTGCTCACTATTCTTGTCCATAAGGGCCTTCATTTGTATCATAAAATGGTTCAAATCCACCGGTGGCGCTGCTACGGTCGCGGGTGCGGCAAAATTTGGTGCCGCTACACCCATGTGCGCGAGGACGCCATTTTGCGCGCCTGAAACCTCCTCAACCACCTCCTCCATATACATTTCCCCGAGGTCCTGGGTCGATTCTACCCCGTCTATCTCTCCCACCGACATCCCGTCGCCTTGACCAGCCATGGCGCGATTTCAAAATTCGGGTTTTGTAAAACAAAAGCAATTTCGGTACTTCGTAATTTTGAGCGCGTTAAACGCTTCAGGTCCGAATCCGACACTCCTGACACCAATTGTTACGGTCCGCGGATAAGGATGTTGTTTGCCGAGCGAAGGCACCGCGGCCGAACAGTTTCCCCGATTCACCCGATTCACCCAGACGTTGGCCGTGTCGCGCCACAGATATTCAATGTGGAAAACTCTAAAGCGACCGAATGCAAAGAGGAAGAAGAAGAAGACGTACAGAAGAGTAACGGGGTTTATTATTTACACACACACAAGCAAAAAGAGCAGTCACGGTTATTTACAGGGGACATGAAAAAGCAGGTGACACAGTGCAAATTACTAGCTTATACAGACTTAATTACCTACCCAGGACAGAACAAACAAAGACGACTCACACGGGGAATGATGATAGGAATTGGCTGGAAGGAGAGGAAAGTCCAATGGGTCCGGCAGCATGCATCGGCGCGTTGGGCAGCCGCCGTTCCTTCGCGGCCCTGCTCAAAACCGCCGTCCAGGCCCCAAACGGCTGTCGAATGTTGTTGCTGCTGTGGACGCTGCCGCTGGCGAGCAAGGTGACGAATAGCAGGCTTTTGCGCTTCCCTGGATGATCTCTGCTTTTGGACCTCACAACTCAGCTCTTGTCATAGCTCATCTCTCCTCTCAGCTCATCTCTCTTCTCAGCTCATCTCTTTGGGGAACGTCCCGCGGTGGGTTATATAGGCCCCGCCCCTCAACCTGCACGAACCTCCTTGATGTTTCTCTCCACACCCTCTCCAAGTCCAACCCCTTGTTCGTGGTTGGTTGAGTGGGGCTGACTCACTCCTCCCCTCTATGACGAGGTTGGGAGCCGCCTTTCTTCCCCAACCCTGCCTCGTGGTCAATGGCGGCTTTGGAGGGGATGTAATTACCAAATTGAGGCTTGGCCATTACGAAAGGGGAAATGGAGGTTTTTGGGAATGGGAATGAAGGGATTCTATCTCTTTCACTTGGTGCAATGGAGTGTCATGTTAATGGAAGACAAGGCCTTACCCTAAAACACATAATAAAGATATAAGCTACTGAACAAGGGTCTTATAGTGTCCTGCAATGTGGTGTTTCATGGAATTAACGACTGGGACGCCCTTTTTACCTTTACACAACTCTGGAGGCAGGAGGGGCCATATCCAAATAATGTTACACAACAATTTACCACAATACAATACACACAATCAAAACTAGAACGGGCACTCGGTAGAGCGAATACCTTCGCCGCAGCTACTTTTGTTGCCAAAATAAAAGACTACAAGATCTGTGTAGCAAAGCATTTTGGCATTAGTTTCATACAAATTGGACACAAATTGACCGCGCTGTGGTAAAAAGACGATTTTGACCTTTTCATGACCTTGACCTTGACCTTTGACCCGATCGATTCCAAAATCTAATCAAATGGTTCCCGGATAATAACCTATCATCCCACCAAATTTCATGCGAATCGGTTGAATACTTTTTGAGTTATGCGAATAACATACACACACACACACACACAGACATACAAATAAATACACAGCGATCAAAACATAACCTTCCGCTTTTGCGAAGGTAACTAGAACGGGCACTCGGTAGAGCGCATACCTTCGCCGCAGCTACTTTTGTTGCCAAAATAAAAGACTACAAGATCTGTGTAGCAAAGCATTTTGGCATTAGTTTCATACAAATTGGACACAAATTGACCGCGCTGTGGTAAAAAGACGATTTTGACCTTTTCATGACCTTGACCTTGACCTTTGACCCGATCGATTCCAAAATCTAATCAAATGGTTCCCGGATAATAACCTATCATCCCACCAAATTTCATGCGAATCGGTTGAATACTTTTTGAGTTATGCGAATAACATACACACACACACACACACAGACATACAAATAAATACACAGCGATCAAAACATAACCTTCCGCTTTTGCGAAGGTAAAAATGCAATCCTCATATCCGCAACTATATATATATATATATATATATATATATATATATATATATATATATATATATATATATATATATATATATATATATATATATATGTGATGTATATATATGTGATGTATATATATGTGATGTATATATATGTGATGTATATATATGTGATATATATATATATATATATATATATATATATATATGTATATTAGGGTGCATCAAACGCCCTTAGGTTCTTGGATTTTAATGTCTATTCTCTCAAATGTTACACTTGTTGGTAGAAGTATGTATGCAAAAAATAAATGAAATCAGAGGTGGTCCTGGGTGGCCACCGGCCACTTTTATATATTTAGGGCCATTTTCGGGGCCGCACTATGTAAAAATGTTTGATTTTGTTATTTTACACCCAAACCTAGTCATGTTTGGTATCAAATTGAAGGTCTTGATGAGAGGAATACAAATATAACCCAGGACAAATATAACCCCCACCCCCACCCCCGCCACCCCACCCCCACCCCCGCCACCCCCACCCCCACCCCCGCCACCCCCCACCCCCCCGCCAACCCCCCACCCCGCCCGCCACCCCGCCACCCCCCCAAAAAAAACATGGCGGCCGGGTTCTGTCACTGAATTGAAAATATATTTTCAATTCAGTGAGTTCTGTATGTGGAATAGCGAGTACGCCCTCTCGTCTGTAATATAACTCTATGGTTCCCGCACAGCGAAACAAAACGTTCCCGTTCGTTATTATTGTTGCCAAATGATGCAACTATTATTATCGTTACCTTCGCAAAAGCGGAAGGTTATGTTTTGATCGCTGTGTATTTATTTGTATGTCTGTGTGTGTGTGTGTGTGTGTGTATGTTATTCGCATAACTCAAAAAGTATTCAACCGAATTGCATGAAATTTGGTGGGATGATTGGTTATTATACGGGACACATTTGATTAGATTTTGGGAGCAATCGGGTCAAAGGTCAAGGTCAAGGTCACGAAAAGGTCAAAATCGTATTTTTACCATAGCGCGGTCAATTTTTATCCAATTGGCATGCAACTAATGCCAAAATGTTCAGAATTTAATGCCCGATCTTGTGATATACGACATGACCCAGTGAAGACATTACCCTTGTTAGCGGTTGGGGGTCAAAGGTCAGGGGGGTCACGACCTTGCAAAATGTGCGTTTATTGTCATAACTCGGTCAATTCTTATCCGATTTGCATGAAATCAGCACCAAACTGTTCACTGTTCTGTTCCCTACACTC
>NC_136265.1:98026923-98107085 GCF_964187855.1 Myxine glutinosa
GTATATATGTATATATATATATATATATATATATATATATATATATATATATATATATATATATACATATATATATATATATATATATATATATATATATATATATATATATATATATATATATATATATATATATATATACACACACACACACAGTGAAACCTTGACTTACGAGTTTCATTCGTTCTGTGACTGAGCTCGTAACTCAATTTGCTCGTTTCTCAAATTAAATTTCCCCTTTAAAATGAATTGAAATGCTATTAATCCGTTCCAGCCCGCCAAAAACCACACCAATTTTTTTTTTAATATACAGTATATATAAAAATATCTCGCGCTTTATATTTCACCTGTATGCAGCATACAAGTTGGCAGGATGGCCTGGACTGGAGGTACGCACACTTGACTCTAAACTGTCCAGCCTCGGTTTGAATCCCGACCCAGCTAGAACCTGTCATGTCGGTGTTTCACAGGCAGGGTGATTCATCAATGTGTGTACCGCTAAACTGGGCGCCCCGTTTGCGTCCCATTAGTTGTTGGATGTTAAGGATCTCACCGTGTCTTCCACAAAGAGAAGGCGAGCTATCGCCGGCACTCTGAACAAGTTGTGGCCTGGCATGCTCTTCTCCTCTGCCGTTATATACGTCCTCCTCGGCATCTTTTTCCAGAAGAGCCCTGTCTCGTCACAGTTGAAGATTTGCTGGGGGATGTATCGTTCGGCTTCTATCAGTTCGGCAAAAGTTATAATAAAATCTAACCAAAATGTTAATAAACATTTAAATATTTAAACATTAAAACATTTAAAACATTAAAAAATTTAATAAAAATAACCAAAATGCGAAAACAAAGCAGCAGCGATATACGGCAGAGATGCTTGCACGGCAAGATAACCACGTGACCGGAACCCACCTGGTGGCGGGTGGCGTAAGCTCCAAAATAACCAAAATGCGAAAACAAAGCAGCAGCGATATATGGCAGAGATGCTTGCACGGCAAGATAACCACGTGACCGGAACCCACGTGGTGGCGGTTGGCGTAAGCTCCAAAATAACCAAAATGCGAAAACAAAGCAGCAGCGATATACGGCAGAGATGCTTGCACGGCAGGATAACCACGTGACCGGAACCCACTTGGTGGCGGGTGGCGTAAGCTCGTAACTCAGATCTCGGCTCGCATCTCAAAGCAATAAACCGCCCGAGCGACGGCTCGTATCTCGGAAAACTCGTAAGTTGGTGCACTCGTAAGTCAAGGTTTCACTGTATATATATATATATATATATTCCAAAAGGTAGTTATAGCTTCCAGACATGGGACCATGTGTGTGAAGTTTCCACTCGATGTGATCAAAAATGAGGGAGGAGGTAGGTTTAAAAGGTTTATGCTTCAAAGAATTATGGCTCCCAAACCATGTGACCTATGATGTCAGATGGGTATTTTTTATTTTTATTTTTTTATTTTTTTTGTAGGGAGAAGTGTGGGAGGGAGAGGGCTTGGGGGGAGGAGGCGTGGGAAGGGGGGGAGAGGTATAAAACACAAGGGGACCGAAATTAGCGGGGGTAGAAAATATCAAGGTTTTGGATGGGGGAGGATAAGAGATGGTGGTGAACAGCTGTTTTAAAGACCTGGAGGGTGGAGTGGGATTGAAGAGAGTGAGGGAGTTTGTTCCAGAGGTGGGAGAAAAGAGGAGTGAAGGTGAGCAGAAAGTCTTGATTTTGGCAGTTTAACCATAAGAGGGTTGCAGGCAGATCTTGTGCGACCTGTAGGAATATTTGGGGGACAGGGCCCAGAGAGAGCTGGGGGGAGGGGGGGCAAGGCCAGAGAGGAGTTGGTAGAAGACGGAAAGACCACCAACCTGCCTGCGGTGAGTGAGTGAAAGGCCCTTGGAGTTTGCTTCATCGCTGGAGATTCCAATGATTCTGAACGCTTTGGTTTCAACAGCGTGAAGACGAGCTAGGTGTGAGGCAGGAGCACCAGACCAGAGGGGACAGCAGTATTCCATAGAGCTGCGGATGAAAGCCTTGTATGTGGTGAGGAGCTCAGGTGTGCCAAGGAAGGACTTCGCACGACGGACGATGCCCAGTCGGCGACTGGCTTTGGAGGCCAGATTTGAAATGTGGTTTTCCCAGGAAAGATCATGGCAAATAGTGAGACCCAAAAGCTTGAGTGACAGAACTTCCTGGAGAGGCTTATTCAGAAAGTGGATGGGAGGGTTTTCCAGTCGGTCTTTTCGGAGAGACATCGTAAGAGTGTGAGATTTATCAGGATTGAAAGACACGTTCCATTTGTTTGCCCAGTCTGTGATTTTTGTCCAGGTCTGCAGAGAGTGAGGAGGCTGCAGACTGCCGATCTGAGGGATGAGGAATGCAGCGACAGAGAGTAGAGTCGTCAGTAAAGAGATAGAGAGGATTTTCAAGAGAGTCAGAGAGATCATTGATGAAGACCACAAAAAGCGCAGGGCCCAGAACACTACCTTGGGGAACTCCAGCCTGAACAGGAAGAGGAGATGAGAGAAACCCATTCAGGGCCACACGTTGACTACGACCAGAGAGGAAGTCCGCCAGCCATGCGTGGAGATTTCCATGGATACCAAAGGAGGAGAGTTTGGTGAGCAGAGCAGGGTGCCAGACCGTATCGAAGGCACGTGAAATGTCAAGGGAGACAGCTCTAATTTCCTGTTTGGTGTTGAGGACCTCCATCCATTGTTGAGAAAGCAGAAGCAGCATGTCCAGAGTAGAGTGACCAGGTCTGAAACCAAAAATGATGATCAGAGATCAAGCCATTGGAGAAGAGGAAAGATTTCATATCTGAAGCAATGATGGATTCCATGACTTTGCTGATAATTGGGAGAAGGCTGATTGGTCTGTAGTTGCTAGGATCTGTTTTTGCACCTTTTTTGTGCAAAGCGGTGATGTTGGCTGATTTCCAAGCAGATGGCAGATGGCTTTGAGCAAAAGAGAGAGTGAAGAGAACAGAAAGAGGGAGTGAAAGAGCGGAAGAACATGATTTTAGGACCCGTGGGCTGATGCCGTCAGGACCAGTTGCAGAATCAGAGTCGAGGGTTGACAGAAACTTTTCCACCTTGTCAGGAGGAAAGGACACAGAGTCCAGGAGCAGCTAGGTACGACTGGGTACGGTGGGTACAGAGAGGGATGGGTTTGGGACACAAGATTTAGAGGCAAACACAGAGTTGAGGCATTCAGCTTTTTCACGTGCGGAGTCAGCCGTTAAGCCGTTTGAGGTGAGGGAGGGGATGGAGGGGGAACAAACACCAGAAACAGATTTGACCAGATGCCACCAGGATTTGGAAGAGGGAGACAGATAAGAGAGTTCGGTCTTGAGAACGGTGAGATATTGTTTCCTGGCTCTCCTGAGGGTGGACACACACTTGTTTCGGGCTTTGTGAAAGGAAATGAGATTTCCTTCCGTTGGATTTGCTTTCCAGGAGACGAAAGCAAGTTGTTTCAGGGCAACAGCCTCACCACAAG
Source organism: Myxine glutinosa (assembly GCF_964187855.1). Lineage (NCBI taxonomy): Eukaryota > Metazoa > Chordata > Myxini > Myxiniformes > Myxinidae > Myxine > Myxine glutinosa. The sequence continues at coordinate 98,030,405 of NC_136265.1, forward strand.
ATTCCGTGTACCATGGACGGGAGGAAGAGTATGACAACTGAAGACGAGATGGGATAAATCTGTGCATGAGAGAGAGCAATTTACTTTGAAAGAATTCCCAGGATGAGTTGATGTCAGAGGCGGTAGAGATGGGAGACCAGTCCAGATGATTGATGGCTGCTTGAAGACCGTGCCAGTTGGCCTGATTGAAATGCCAGACTCGTCGACGCTGAGGAGGCTCTCTGAGAATGGTCAGAGAGATGTCCACTTTGACAAGCACATGATCAGATGAGCCGATTGGAGCAGAAGAAGAGCAGCAGACATTTTCAGGGAAGTTAGTCATAACCAAGTCCAGAAGAGAAGATGCTCCGTTGACTGAGATCCGGGTCGGGAAATTGACAGATTGTGTCAGTCCCAGTGAGTCGCAGAAGTCCTTTGCTGAAGAGCCATGGCTGGTGGCTCCCAGCCACCAGAAGCCACCAAAGCCACCAAAGAGCTCCCAGCCACCAAAGAGCCATGGCTCCAGAAGAGAAGATGCTCCGTTGACTGAGATCCGGGTCGGGAAATTGACAGATTGTGTCAGTCCCAGTGAGTCGCAGAAGTCCTTTGCTGAAGAGCCATGGCTGGTGAGAGGTACCCACACCCAGCCAACTGGCATGGTGACAATTGAAATCACCACATATGAGGAAGAGAGAGTTGGGATGGGTAGATAGAAGTTGGTCCATATTATCAGACAGCGAGATGTAGATGGAGTCATCACTGTTTGGTGGACGGTACAACACATACGAACAAAAGGTGGGAGCGAAGGGGAAGCCATAGCCAAAGGTATTCCTGGGGGGTGAGGTGGAGCTAGGGCAGTGGAGGAAGAGTGAGGAAGAGTTTTTTTATAAAGATAGCAACCCCAGCTCCAGGACGAGGCTCAGGTCTATCATACCGGAGGAGGGAGTAACCTGGGAGAGATACCAAGGCATCAGAGACATCATGAATGAGGAAAGTTTCTGTTAAGCAGATCACATCTGGTTTGTCAGAAGCAACCTGTATGGAGAGATCAGTCAAGTTTGAGCGAAGGCCCCGGATGTTTGAGGTCCATACCGTTAATGAAGAGGAAGGGGGAGCATCGGGCACAGAACAGGGGGGGGGGGGAGGGGTAGGGTAAGATGTGGAAGAGGAGGAAGAGGTAGGCAGAGCTGTTGAAGGTGTGTCAGAGATTTCATAGATTTCAGAATAGCTTGGAGAAAGGGAAGAATGGGGCGGACAAAAGGTTTGATGGAGATTGGGTGAGGCACAGTGAGGTGTTATTTGAGGAGGGGGAAGAGTGAGGAAGAAGGTTGGGGGAGATGAAGGTGAAAGTTTGAAGGGGGAAGAAGCAGGGAGGATGCTTTGAGGAGGAGGGGTGAGAGGGGAGTCGAGGAGGGGAGGAGCGAGGGAGAGTCTTGGAGGGCAGGGGTGTGGGAGGAGTTTAGGAGGGAGGGGAGGAAAGGGGCAAGGGGGGAGATTTGAAAGGGATGGGTGATGGGGAGGATTTGAAGGGAAGGGGGGATGGGGAAGATTTGGAGGGGAGGGGTGAGATTGGATTTTGAAAAGTGTACGATTCATGGGAAACGAACATTTTTTGCAAAATGAGTTTGAGACCTTCGAGTCAAAAATACGTTTGAGGACGCTGAAGGAGGGGTGGAGTTCTGGAGAGTTTAGGGAATGTAGAAAAGAGGAACTGTAGGAGATGGTATTATTTATTTTTTTTGGAATGAATAGATTTGGTGAGCAAGATGAAAGCATCCTTTTGTAGGAGAAGAAGAAGAAGGTGTTATAATATATGAGAGAAAATAGTTGTTTAGGGGAGAGATTATACATTTCTAACCACGTGATCGCGAACAACGTGAACGAAGAACGAACGAACAAATATGAACAACAAATAAACGAATAACACCTGAGAAGGAAATATTTTTTTGGGTTTGTTTTTTTTTTTGAGTAGAGATATTAACAAGGAGGTATGGGGTGAACGACTGGGACGAACAGAGAACGAAAATAATTGCAGTGCATTCGACGAACAGCTGAGAGAAAACAAAACCACAAGGTCGGAGACGGTACGGTAGCCTAAGCCTACGAGTACTAAGCCTCAGAATACTCGATACGCAGTAACCGATGATTGTGTATACATGGACGAAAAAATTAGCACCGAAAATTTTCCTAAAGATACGCTGTAGGTACACACACCGAAAGATAGATACAGTCTCGACAAAAACACAATTGTGAAAGATTACTTAGCTTCGAAAAGGAGCTGCTTCGAAAGCTGCTTCGAAAGAACAGCTTCGAAAAACTTAAACTTAAACTTAACTTAAACTGGGAAAAGCAGAGAACTAGTGGGGCGGCTTAGCCCAAATATTCAAAAGAATTGTGCATTTTGTGATACAAGCACCAAATTTGGCACAAATGTACATTAATATGTTGCGAACATTTTCAGATATTGGGCCACTTGAAATTCCGTAATTTTTTTTTTCAAATTTTTTCAAATTTCGTAATTTCAAATTTTTCGGGTGACACCGTCACAATTTCGGTCTTCGAGGCCGGCCGATAGGCAAAGTGTGACCGGAAGGGACGAGGTTCTCCTGACCACGTGGCCCTCGATCTGGGAAGCGAGAGGCGTTCCATTAGTGGACGCGCCCCTCACGCCCGACTTTTGGGCGGCCCCGGCAGGCCGTTTGTTTTGACGTTCCGTGACAGGCCCCGCACCCCCACCTCCGGGCCGACCGGAAGCTTGTGCTGAGTACATCATACCTGAACAACTCAGTGAGGCAGAACACAGCAGTGCACACCAGGGTGACCCCTTCAGTGCATAAACCAATTAACCTGTCCACTGCAGGGCATATAGAAATGAAGTTATTTTCTGCATATAATAATAATATAAGTTCAGTTCTATATAACAATTTCTGTTATCACCACTACCACTACAACTACCACTACTACAAGCTTTGTCTGGAATTTTGTGGACTAACAGACATACAGACAAGCTGGGATCAAAACATTACCTCCTTCCACCATTGAGTGTAGAGGTAAACATCATGGAAATTATATCATGCCCTAGATTTAATTCATGTTTACCCGTGTATTTGCTTCACTGGTTCACAAGGTCTTTTGCATACATGTAATTCAGACTCTCGTCTTCATTGCTGACCACACAATGTTCGCAACATATTAATGTACATTTGTGCCAAATTTGGTGCTTGTATCACAAAATGCACAATTCTTTTGAATATTTGGGCTAAGCCGCCCCACGATATCGGCCGGCCTCGAAGACCGAAATTGTGACGGTGTCACCCGAAAAATTTGAAATTACGAAATTAGAAAAAATTTGAAAAAAAAAATTACGGAATTTCAAGTGGCCCAATATCTGAAAATGTTCGCAACATATTAATGTACATTTGTGCCAAATTTGGTGCTTGTATCACAAAATGCACAACAGGTTTGCTATGCTGCTACACCACTATATGTGGTCATGCTGGTAAGGTTTGGCCTCAATTTGTTCAGCCATTTCAGAGGAAACGTATTTTTGTGGTTTTTCAGGCTTTTATCTTCAAACAATATGGTGGCCGAACCACGTGACCTATGACGTGATTTTTTTTTTTTTTTTTTTTCTCCAATCAATTTATCCCGAGATGATTCTCAGGAAATTTCATCCTGATCGGATGAAGTTTTGTACTTGTCGAATTATGATGTCATAAAGGAGGCATGTGAATGATGATATCACGTATGACATCATTCACATGGGTCATTCTGCATGGAGAGTTCTTTACAATGAGAGACGTGTCCATTTTTCTGTGCAGTACTTTTTGAGATGTGGAGGTGCAAAGCAATTTTTTTTTTTTTTTCAAGATGGCACCTGTACCACATGACTTATGACTCCAAATTACCATTAACAAAAAATCCTGCAGGCCGATGCGCTCCCGTGTTGAAATTTTCCTGTCCATCGGTCCAACGATTCATTGATTCTTCTTGTCCATATTGAAGGCTGTCCTCTTCAGCTTGCTGACATGACCAGCACTCGCTCGCAAACCATTTTCCAGATGTGATGGGTTTAACTGAAGGGTTAAACGTGAAAATAAGTCAATAGAAGTGTTGCCAAAATGAGATCAACACGAAGCTTCACAAGTGTTTTGTGTATTTAAGCGTGGGATGGAGGTCCAGACCTCTGAATGGCCTCCACGATGTAAAAAAAAAAAACATGGTGGGGTAATTTAGCGTTGTTTTTTTTCGTTTTTGCATTGGTGGATTTTTGTAAAACAAATAAAGTACTGTATTGCACAGTACCTTTTAATATTGTTAAGTTTATGGGGGGTACGTGAAAGAATACCACAGGAAAGGTAGCACTGCAAAGGAAGTAGCATGGACTGTGGATGTGTTCGAGAAATCTCGATGCACAGTATGTGGGGAAGCTGCAGCATGAGGTTGTTTAATGGTTCTTCACACAGGGGGGTGGGGGAGTGAAGCAGTGCTAATTGGTGCAGGGATGAAGGTTGGTTTTCCCCAGTGTGTGACTTACCCTGTGATCAATCCCTAACATTTTCCAAGCCAAGCTCTGTCGGCCCCATGAACACATGAACAAAGATAAGAGATGGTGGTGAACAGCTGTTTTAAAGACCTGGAGGGAGGAGTAGGATTCAAGAGAGTGAGGGAGTTTATTCCAGAGGCAAGAAAAAGAGGAATGAAAGGGTGAAAGGAGTCGAGGAAACTAGTGAAAACTCTACTTCACAGCAGAAAGGACTCTCGGAGCACGAAGCAGAGTCCGTGCATGAGGAGAAGGGAACGTGGGCCGTGCTCACCTCCCGCCTTGTGACCGTGCGCATTTTGGCTTGTGGCATTTTACGTGTCGCCATCTTCCCTCCTGTGGTTTCAAGCATCATCACTGCCAACCGCCTAAAAGGACCATTTACACACCGATAAGTACCGGCCGGCCAAGGGGAATAATTTGTTTTTATTTCATTCTTTCCCCTGTGTTCGTATTTGTGACAGTGTCAGGAGACATCTCGGTTCGGAAATTAATTTACCTCAGTTTTATTTTTTTTTGGACATTATCACCCATTGCTTTCTTTTCATTAAATTCATTATTGTTGTATTTTTATTTGTCGTGTTTCTTTGTTCATGGGTTCGGGAATCGACCCGTGTTTTTTTCGTTCAGCTAATCTTCTCGCAGCCTTCCATCTCACATGCGCCAGAGCCGTAATTTTTGGTCGGACCCCACAGGAGTAAAAAATCTGTTTTGGCTATCCATAACCAGTGATCTTCATTGCCGGCGACGCGATAATATTCTATTTCTAAATTGATATTTTCTCCGTTGGCCAAAACAGCGAAATACTACAACGGCACTCGGTCAAGCGCATACCTCCATCAGGCTGAACAGTTTACGCTTTGTATCCATTGATAGGGCAGGATCTGGATTCGGACCTGAAGTAAAATTGAATTGGCTTCTTGTCGCCTAACCAATCCATCCCCCAAGTTTTGTCCTCACTCGTCCACAACTTTTAAAAATATCATGTTATAATATCGCTTTTCACCCAATCTCTTAATCGTGATGAATCGCTCAAAAAAAAAAAAAAAGACCCAATCTGTCCACCAAGTTTCGTCCATAACTTTTTGAGGTATCGTGCGATATATCGTTTTTGGCCCGATCTCCCAATGGTAAAATAATCACTTTTAAAATTCTACGAGCCGGATCCGGATCCAGATCTTCCACAAAATCTAATCATTTCGTCCTGGTCACATGCGCTACCTCTCTGCTAAATTTCGTCCGAATCACAAACAAAGACAGACAGATTGAAAAATCATTCAGAGTGATTTTGAATCAATCAATGATTCAAAAATCACTTGGCAAAAGAGAACACAGTAGAATGGCACCCAGTAAAGCATCATTTTGACCTCAAAAATATTGGTTGGCTGAATTCAGTTTGCTAAAATGAAAATCCTATTGAAATTTCAAGTCAATCGGATGAAAATTGAGGATTTTGGAAATCTGGCAAGGTTGTTAATCTTTGGCCAAGGTTGACCTTTTGGCCTATGCTGATATCAAAATTTGTTGCTGGTTGATTTCAGTTTGCTGATACGATAAATCTTCACGAGCCTCGATTCAGTATACAAAAAAAAAAAAAAAAATCAACATAAGCCGGATTTCTAAAATTGTAAATTTTCATCCGATTAACTTAAAAATTTGAATACAATTTGCATATCGAAATACATACCTCACATTTGTTTGTGAGGTCAAAATGATGCCATACTGAGTGCCATTCTGCTTTGTTCTGTTTTGCCAACTGTCGCTCTTTGAGTGATTTTTCATTTGTCTGTTTGTTTGATTGTCCGCATGAAATAAATATGATTTTCTCTGCAACCGTTGGTCCGATTGACAGGAAATTTTCACCATGGTGCGCCTCCTCCTGTATAATTTTTTTAATGATACTTCTGACCTCATAGGTCGCGTGGTACGGATGCTATCTTGGAAAAAAAATGAAAAACTTTTCACCTCTGCCTCCGAAAGCACTGCACAGATAAAATTGAGACATGGCTCATTGTAAATAACTCCATGAGGAATAACATATTGTTACGTTTATGGGGGTAGCTTATGGAATACCTTAGTCCAGGTAGATTGTATGGGGTAGTGTGCTCCGTATGCCATGTAGAAACCTTCCTGTAACTAAGTAGGCCCGCTTGTCCAGTAAGATCGTATATTTGTCTCCATGCGAGGGGTGGAGCTATTCTAATTCATTAGGGTATAAGGAATAATTCTCTATGTAAATTGCCTCTGTCGTTTTTCCCTTTGTTCTTTTTGACACATGCAACACCAGCCATGCACTGCGCACCTATACTAAATAAAGCCACCGGATCCGGACATTCGAACACTACCACTAACGCCACCAGCCAAGTAATCACAAGGGCCGGCAAGAAGGGCCGTGAGGCCCCGCCCCAAGAGGTGGTGAGTGGCCGTGGAGCAATGCAATAGCTCTCACTGATTGGAGTGCGCGCGGACATCATCATAGAACGCTCCAGCACGAGGAACAAAAAGGACATGTCCCACCATTTTCCTTCTCTCTGTTCCTTGTGTTCATACAAGCAGTCGCATTTCTTTCTCTCTGTCCCTGGTGTTCATACAAGCAGTCACATTTCCTTCTCTCAGTTCCAGGTGTTTGTACAAACAGTCGCATTTTCCTTCTCTTGGCTCTGGGTTTCATGGCGTGCAGTCGCACACCCCTCACTTGACTGTGGCTGGCTTTGCAGGCGGTTGAAGTTCTGCGCACTCTGGACTCTGGGTGGCCACAATCTTGGCGGATACATCCTTCTCTTGTTTCACCTTTGTGCTTTGTGGAGCGGATAGCGAGGAAGGAGTGAGGGCCTGTTCGCTTCACGTTCAGCGACTGAACTGAACTGAACAGGGTGAACGGACTTGGTGCCAACGCGTGTTATCCTGCGCAGGATGCGGGACCGGTGACGACCCCGGGCAGTCACGGTTACCAGGTGGAGGAGCAGGCAAACGCACCACACACATTTTATTACTTTCATTTTATTTATCACTGGTTATTTATTTTTATTTTATTTTATTTATTTAGCCTGGTGTTGGCTTAGCGGTTCGGGTGCCGGCTTGGGATCCTGGGTTCGAATCCCGGTCGATCGCTGAATTAACGCCAGGGGGGTTGACTCAGCCTGTCATCCTTCCGAGGTCGGCAAATTGAGTACCAGCTTGCTGGGATGAATGATAACGGTGTGTACCCCGATTTGGAATAGGTACACCGTATCCCTGCGCATCGAAGAGCGTGACCAAGGGTTGGCGTCAGGAAGGGCATCCGGCCATAAAAACATTGCCTCAAACAGGGAACCATGAATTGTCATGGGGCCCGCAAGGCCAACCCCTGCTCTGGCGGGGAAAAATGGCCTTAAAAACGATCATTCATTCATTCTTATTCATTTTATTTATCCCTGTATCTGTTCCATGAGTCCATGTGCAGACGTCTCAAGTTAGGAATGTAGTTTTACATTCATTTCTTTGTTCCCTGGCATTTCTTTATAGTAAACCATTGTTTGTTGAATTTTAATTTCTTGTCCTGTCCGTTTATTTGTTGTGGGAATCGGATAACCCCGTACCGCGCCCGTCTGTCCAGGTAAGCTCGTTGCCCTCCACGACACCCTCGCGTGTATAAAAGGCACCGCCATAGTTTGACTGAATGCCTCGGAGTTAAAGCTCAGTTGGCCATCTGTCACCAGAGGTGTTAATCCTGGTGAACACGATAATATCGTGACCACATCACCCCCGTCCTTTACAAGCTTCACTGGCTCCCCATCCCCCAGAGAATCAAGTACAAAATCCTCCTCTTGACATACAAAGCCCTCCATAACCTGGCCCCATCCTACCTGGCTGACCTCCTCTCCAGACACACTCCCACCCGCAACCTCCGCTCTGCTGGTACCAACCTCCTGACCCCCTCCATCTGGACCAAATTCAGATCCTGGGGGGACAGGGCCTTCTCCATCGCTGCTCCCACCCTCTGGAACTCACTACCTCACACCATCAGAGACTCCTCCTCACTCACCACATTCAAAACATCACTAAAGACCCACCTGTTCAACACTGCATTCAACATTCAACCCACAGCATTTAACCCCTGACTATCTCTTCTCCTTCTCCCTCCTTTTGCTTTAAATATTTCCCTATTGATTCTTGTCTTTTTGCAATTGTTGTTTTCATGTATTGTTATGCATTATGTTTTCCACTCTGTCAAAGCGCCTTTGGGCTTCTGGAAAAGCGCTATACAAAATAAATGAATTATTATTATTATTATTATTAATATTGTTACGGTTTTTAGAACCTTCACTCGTAAATTTTAGTCAATGTTTCCCTGATAAATGGTCCCCTGTAAATATCCCCATCAATTGGCTTTGTTAAAGATCGCACCCTGGTTAGTCCATGTACAACACTTAGCGAACCATAGGACCTCTCTGTTGTTGTTTCATTATTGTGTGTTTCAGTTAAGGATCTGTTCCCAATAGTTGAATCTGCGTTGCATTGATCAAATCAGAGAGGCCCCTTTCAATTTCCCCAATCGTCTCACCCGCTCTTCAAAGTAACAGTAGGGCAGCGTTCACCGCCGTTTGCATGGGGCTGTTTTACTGGCACCACGCCGCCATAAGCCATGCGGTCAAGCCGAGGAAGAAGGGGTCGGGGTCTAAGACCAAGGTGTGGCACGTCGGCTCGTCAGCAGAGGTGGAGTCAGCGAGCCCTTTGCCGGCCAACCAGCACCACGGTGAGCCAACCGGTAGGCGTGTCATTGGAGCCGGCGGCTTGATTCCGACACGGACAATAAAAGCGACTGCGAGGGAATGCTGCATGAGTTGGGTGAGAAGGTACCAGAACAGTTGAGGGAGCAGATGTGATCCGGCAGATGAGTGAGTGTCCGCCCATGTGAGATACGAGACCAGAAGCTGCCGCTGGCTGTTCACTTCCAGCCCGGAGCGTGCACCTGGAGCGGACCTCATTGCTGTGCCTCTGCCTGAACCTTCCAGCCCTGCTGTCCCACCTGGACCTTCTGCCTCTTCCAGTCATTCCTGCCTGCCATTCCCTGTCGTGTGAGTCTGTTTGTCCTGGGGTATAATATAAGACTGTTTAAGGCTGCCCTGTGTATCTTCTTCTTCTTCTTCGTCCTGTATATTACTTTCGTTTCTTCTTCTTTGGTTTTGGTTTTGTACATAATTAATAAATGTCTGTTATTTCTTACCCTTTTGGTTTCATTCTCCCCCGATCGCTTTAGTCCCTTCTTCCTATTGAGTTCCTGTGGCACGATTCGGCCAACGTTCGGAGTCGGGTTCGTCTCTTGCTAGCGGCTTGAATCGCGGATTGCTAAACCGCTCGGCAAATACCATCTTGTCCGTGGTTCGAGCGGTACTTGTCTCCCTGCTTTGCGGAGGGATTGGTAAAGGTATTCGGGAGAACACCTTGACCAATAACCCTGACCAATTTCACCCCGCAATGGAGCGTTATAAGTACCAGGACTAGAGACGGCCAGCTTAACAGGCAAAGGGGATTAACCCCCCCTTGCTAAGGGGAGTGCCGTCTTTGAGATCCATAACAATATGTTGATGTCATCGGTGCCTCCATTATGATGTCATCATTCGAAAAGTACAAAACTTCAGCCAATCGAGATGAAATTTGTTGGGCATCATCTTGGGTTAAATTAGTGGAGAAAAAAAATATGATGTAATCGGTCACGTGATTCGGCCGCCATCTTTGTTTTTACACAAAAGCCTTAAAAATCACGAAAAACACGTCCTGGTGACTGTCTGCAATCTCCGATTGTTCTTTCTTGTTATTGTTGAAAAGGAGCTGATTGGAAACATTGGAGAACCTTGACCTTTCCACACCAGAGGGAAGGTGATGGAGACTGCTTATGGAAGAGATGCAGAACCACTTCGTAATTTATGTAACAAAGCCAGTACGGATTTATGGTTTAATAAATTAAAGGGAGATTGTGTTTAATAAATTAAATGAAAAAAAAAAAAATCACCAGCTGGTCAAATGCACATGAAATATGTCCTTCAATCCTGACAAATCTCTCTCTCTCTCTCTCTCTCTCTCTCTCTCTCCTCTCTCTCTATCTCTATCTCTATCTCTATCTCTATCTCTCTCTCTCTCTCTTCCCGTCTCTCTCCCCGTCTCTCTCCCCGTCTCTCTCCCCGTCTCTCTCCCCGTCTCTCTCCCCGTCTCTCTCCCCCGTCTCTCTCCCCCGTCTCTCTCCCCCGTCTCTCTCCCCCGTCTCTCTCCCCCGTCTCTCTCCCCCGTCTCTCTCCCCCGTCTCTCTCCCCCGTCTCTCTCCCCCGTCTCTCTCCCCCGTCTCTCTCCCCCGTCTCTCTCCCCCGTCTCTCTCCCCCGTCTCTCTCCCCCGTCTCTCTCCCCCGTCTCTCTCCCCCGTCTCTCTCCCCCGTCTCTCTCCCCCGTCTCTCTCCCCCGTCTCTCTCCCCCGTCTCTCTCCCCCGTCTCTCTCCCCCGTCTCTCTCCCCCGTCTCTCTCCCCCGTCTCTCTCCCCCGTCTCTCTCCCCCGTCTCTCTCCCCCGTCTCTCTCCCCCGTCTCTCTCCCCCGTCTCTCTCCCCCTCTCTCTCCCCCTCTCTCTCCCCCTCTCTCTCCCCCTCTCTCTCCCCCTCTCTCTCCCCCTCTCTCTCCCCCCCTCTCTCCCTCTCTCTCTCCCTCTCTCTGAAAGTACCGCCTGGCAACCTTTTCCCCCTCACATTTTGAATTTTGGGATTTGGCGATTCTTGTTGCCCTTTCCTGTGCAAATACGCTCGTTGAATTTGCAAAGAAACTTCACTTTCCTACAGTGTTCAAACTATCTAATGATACAAATGCTCTTCCTTTAAATCTTTAATACAGGTGATTCAGTTCTACTTGCCAGAGTGATGAACATGAACTGAATTCCCATGGATGTGTTCCACAGGAATGTTGTTCCATCTGATTTTATTAAAAGTGATTTCTTATTTTTGACCTGAAAGTTATTGATGTGGGGAAACTGTCTGCATATCAGCATACCTGTGGCATGGATTACATCCGAGCCCAAATACTCCTTCATACACATACCCTATGCTCGTGTGTAAGGCCTTCTCACCATAGAATGTCTACATCCTAAAATTGCTGAACAGGCCCAGATTTAACATAAATATCTAAACTTTTGAATGTTTTATATGTGGCCAAATCGGCACTCACATCAACATCTTATTATAAAAGAGCAAACATATATGGTTCTGTATGTCACGATGTTTAAATGCGACGAAAACGTCATCTTCTTCTTCCAATAGAATTACCACACTCTTAATTAACCCTCTTAATTGCGTTAAGACTGCTGAGACCCCTCAGACCTTTGACGACCCTTTAATTCCCCCAAGACCCTTTAGAGACCCAAAAGACCCCGAAAACCCAAAATACCCCAAACGCCCCGAATACCCAAAACACCTCAAAGACCCAAAAGACACCAAAATGGTCAAAGATGTCTCCCCCTCTGAAACGACGTGTGGTGAGGCGCGCCGAGTGCGCCGAGTCACGCAAGTGTAATACAATTGCAGTATTGTCTTAAGACATGCAATTTTGTTTCATGGGGAGTAAAAGGGTGTGTGCTCGTGTGTGGTGAAAGTTTTTAAATTACTGTAACTGATTTAAAGAGAAGATAAGGCCTCAAGTACAGAGGTACTTCACATATTGGCACTTTGTCAGATCAAGGTACTCAGAGTGGTGTAAACATCAGGAAGAGTGGTATGTTTCCCTCCTCTCTAAAGGTTCACCCACCATGTACGCTCAAGTTGGCTGTGAGAAGGATTCCTGTCATGTGCAGCCGGGATCGGAACAGCCGACTGTGCTCGTGTGTGGAATGAAGGTTGAGGAGCCGGAAGGATTCCCCATGATTCTGCAGATAAAAATCGAGGATGTGAACTCCTTTGGTCTGGAGGAAGAGCAACGCGATCAGCCGAATGGTGAGTCGTGTGATTGACATCACTTCTGATGAGATCTGCGTTTGTTTAGTGTGCTATTTTTTGTTTACTTGATGGAGGCTCCTGAAAGATTGAGAGCAGAATGGAAGGGAATAAAATGGAAAGAGGAAACAACAGCAGAGTATAAGTGAGCGTGAGATGAAGGGGAGGGGAGAGAAGGATACATGGGGGTGAATAAGCGGCACAGAAGTTGAAGGAAGAAGAGGAAAGGGAAAGTGTGGATGATGAAACAAATCAACGAACAAACCAAAAGAGGTGAGGTGAAAGAGGAAGAGAAAAGATGTGAAAGAGGAAGAGAAAAGATGTGAAAGAGGAAGAGAAAAGATGTGAAAGAGGAAGAGAAAAGATGTGAAAGAGGAAGAGAAAAGTTGTGAAAGAGGTGAGGTGGAAAGAGGTGAGGTGAGAGGTTGGGGGAGATCACAATGACCTAGAAAAAGGGAATGCTTTGCAATGGGGTCACTGAGGTTAAAAAGATCATGGTTGGATGGAGAGTGATCTGAGATTGTGATGAACAGCTTTCTTGAAGATGGTGGGTTGGTGCAAACATTGATGAATTCAATGCACTCGATAAAGGATGGCAGTTTATTATACACTAGTGGGGTCACCCGTGGGAATCCCACGGGCATGGACGTGTGTGACATTTGGACATCTTGATTTAGATGCTACACATTAAATTTTACAAAATGGTTACTGGCAATTCATCAGATCCAGAAATGGTGTAATGAACACAATTTATTTATTTCACATAATATGTGACTCCTCACTCCTCTCCACCTGACACTCTCCTCCCTCCACCCTCACGCCTCTCCAAACCCACTCCTCACACTCCTCTCCAATATCTCCACACTCCTCTCCAATACCTCCACACTCCTCTCCAATACCTCCTCACACTCCTCTCCAATACCTCCTCACACTCCTCTCCAATCCCTCACACACCTCTCCAACCCCTCGCACTCCTCTCCAACCCCTCACACTCCTCTCCAATCCCTCACACTCCTCTGCAATTCCTCATACTCCCCTCCAATCGCGCCTCTCCTCTCCAATCGCTCCTCACTCGCCTTTCCAATCGCGCCTCGCTCTCCTCTTCAATCGCGCCTCACTCCCCTCTCCAATCGTGCCTCACTCTCCTCTCCAATCGCTCCTCACTCTCCTGTCCAATCGCGCCTCACTCGCCCTCCAATCGCGCCTCACTCGCCTCTCCAATCGCGCCTCACTCTCCTCTCCAATCGCTCCTCACTCTCCTCTCCAATCGCGCCTCACTCGCCTCTCCAATCTCTCCAATCTCTCCTCACTCTCCTCTCCAATCGGCCCTCACTCACCTCTCCTATCGGCCCTCAATCCTCTCCAATCGGCCCTCACTCTCCTCTCCAATCGGTCCTCACTCTCCAACCCCTCGCTCCTGTCCAACCCCTCTCCAATACCTCCTCACACTCCTCTCCAATACCTCCTCACACTCCTCTCCAATACCTCCTCACACTCCTCTCCAATACCTCCTCACACTCCTCTCCAATACCTCCTCACACTCATCTCCAATACCTCCTCACACTGCTCTCCAATACCTCCTCACACTCCTCTCCAATACCTCTTCACAGTCCTCTCCAATACCTCCTCACACTCCTCTCCAATACCTCCTCACTCGCCTCTTCAATCGCTCCTCACTCTCCTCTCCAATCGCTCCTCGCTCGCCTCTCCAATCGCTCCACGCTCTCCTCTCCAATCGGCTTTTTCCCGTCTCGTTTCTCTCGTTTTTCTCCCGTCTCGTTCTTTTTCTTGCTCCATCATGTTCAAGTTTGCATTGACGTTCGTCGACGGACTCGTTCACCCGTCTCATTCGTTTTCTTGCTCCATCCTGTTCAAGTCTGCGTTCTTCATCGATCGTCTCGTTCATTTTGGAAATGGAAGTTTCCACGCAACGCATAAATTGTCACTATCCTCAAGAGGAAGTGTCTCGTCATCATCAAATGACAAATGGCAAGTAAATTACATTGTGAAACTTAAAGATTTCAAATAAACCTATTTAAAGTGTGTGCGCACATAAATAATATTAAAAAAAGAAGAAATATCTCTCGGTAATTTCCCATGTGTGCGTGAATGTTCTCAATTATTTCTGACACCGAGTCCAAAACCATCGATAAAAATTAAATCAGATGGTGAATTCGAGTAAAATCGTGAGGGTGACTCAATGAATGGGCTTTATGTTACCGGCCTTTGAGAATTCATTTCGTTCTATAAACGGAAACTTTCATGGGATTCTCTTCCTGTTTTTTTTCAAACGAGTCTAAACTATGTTAGCGACTCTTAAAAATGAAATGATATATCGAATTAGAGGTGAAATAAACCTGTGTGAGAGAGAAAGAGAGCACGGGCCTAACTAAACAGGCCTCAAAGCTATTCGAGTTAATAAAATGGTGGATGTTTGTTTACATGAAGCCTCTCCAAGAATGGGTGGAGCTACTCTGTAAACGGAGTAAGCCACACCCCTGGACAGACAGCCAGACAGACAGAATCAACTTAGCCTATTATAATATAGATGTGTCAAGATTTGACCTCAGACAAGGTATCTCAATGACGTGTGTGCATCACTCTCAGGTATCTTGCCAGTCCAGTCCTTCAATACAATTCGTCATCAACACGTGATTTTTCCAAGCCACTCCTGAGCTTTGCTCCACTTTCTCACTCTTTTGATACTTTCTCTTATCATATGTTCACTCTCCTTATCTCTCCTGATCATATGTTTACTATGATATTGACACTCTCCTTATCATATGTTCACATGTCATGGCTTTGGCCTATTCATTCCATTGTCTGCATTTGTCAATATGTTAACCTGCCACACTCTGCCATTTTGTTTTCCATGAGGGTTCTTTCGAGGCAAAAAAAAATAATCAACCAGTCACATGTTGGATCACAATTGTTTGTAATTTGAGAATAAACGCAGTTTAGTGGAGAAAACCTCTATTTTCCCTTATCTACATTTTTCTTACCTTCTCTGTTTTGTTGGTTGTGATGTTGGGTTGTTGGGGCAGGAAGCAGCAGCAAGAAGTTGGAAGTTGGGGTGTGAAGAGAATGACAGAGATCTGTAATCTGGCGGTGAAAGAAGGCCGCATTCCAGTGGATTGGGATCTGAGTACCCTCGTCCCTCTATACAAGGGGAAAGGTGACCCTCGAGTGTGGCTGGTACCGGGCGATAAAGTTATTGGAGCATGGAATGAAGGTGTTGGAAAGGGTGTTGGAGAGGAGGATAAGGAAGAAGGTGAAGATCGACGAAATGCAGTTTGGTTTTATGCCAGGAAGAGGAACGACAGACGCGCTCTTTATTGTGAGGCAGTTACAGCAGAAGTACATGGAGAAGAGGAAGAAGTTGTTTCTTGGGTTTGTTGATGTGGAGAAAGCATTCGATAGGGTTCCACGCGAAGTATTGACATGGGCTTTGAGGAAGTTAGGAGTGGAGGAATGGTTGATCAGAGTAGTGATGGCAATGTACAAAAGAGCGCACACAATGTAAGGACAAAGGACGGGAACAGTGGTGGGTTTGAGGTGAAGGTGGGAGTGCATCAGGGGTCGGTACGAAGTCCACTACCATTCGTAGCTGTGATGGAGGTGCTGGCTCAGAACGTAAAGGAGGGTTTACCGTGGGAGTTGTTGTATGCAGATGATCTGGTGTTGATTGCAGAAAGTATGGATGGACTGAAGGAGAAGCTGAACAAGTGGAAGGAATGTATGGAGACAAAAGGTCTGAAGGTGAATATCGGAAAGACGAAGGTAATGGCAAGTGGTAAAGCATGTGGTGAGGTGGAAAGAACTGGGAAGTGGCCACATGCTGTGTGCAGGAGGGGTGTCGGAGTGAACTCCATTCAATGTACAATGTGCGCCGAGTGGGTTCATCAAAAATGTAGTGGTCTGAGAGGGTCATTAACCAGTGTGGCAGCTTCATTCAAATGTAAGCTGTGCACAGAGGGAGCTGCAGATGGAGGAAATGTTGAGTTGGATCTTGGAGACGGCGTGAAGCTGGAAGGTGTGAAAACATTTTGCTACCTCGGAGACATGCTGAATGGAGAAGGTGGATCAGACTCGGCAACGGTTGCTGGAGTGAGATGTGCATGGAAGAAGTTTCAGGAACTGAGTGGCGTGCTGATGAGCAGAGGAGTGTTGTTGAAGCTGAAGGGAAAGGTGTGTGCTGCATGTGTGAGAAGTGTTGTGATTTATGGGAGTGAGACATGGGTAATGAACGTAGAGCAGCAACGAAGGCTGGAAAGGGTGTAAATGCGAATGGTTCGGTGGATGTGCGGAGTATCGTTGAGAGAGGGGAAGACAAATGATGAATTGCGAAAGATGATGGGAATAGAGCATGTGATTGATGCTGTGAAGAGGAACAGGTTGAGATGGTTTGGTCATGTGTTGATGAAGGATGAAAGTGACTGGTTGAGTAGAGTGATGGAAATGAATGTGGAAGGAAGTAGAGGACGGGGAAGACCGAGAAAGACTTGGCTAAAGATGGTGGAAGAATAAATGCGGCCAAGGGGGTCAACAAGGAGAGATGCAGAAAATAGGGCAAAATGGAGAAGATTGTCATGGGGACCGCAAGGCGAACTCCTGCTTTGGCAGGGAAAATGGCCTTAAAATGCATGTTGTTGTTGTTGTTGTTGTTGTTGTTGTTGTGTGGTGGTGAAATTCCACTGAAGATGTGGTCAGGTCGGAAGCATCTCATAACATCGAGGCAGTTTATACAGAACATAATGCTTTGATATCATAATGTTTTCACATAACGCCATTCCTGAGGGAAATGTTTTATTTTCTCTCCAAGAAAGATTTAACGTAAAAAATTTTTCAAATAATTTCTATTGATTTTAATGCAATATCTTTTTTATCTATTTTAAGAGTATGAAAACAGCTATGCATGTGACACAAAACTGCCTGCATTTGATAAAAGTTACTTTTCCAGATTTATTTGTGAAAGCGGAAGTGAAAACTGAGCACGACATTGATGTTCACTTGGACCGACCCGAACCCATTGATGCCGAAGCTCCTTTCCTCAAGAACCATCCCCATGAAGGTTTCTGTCAATGTCTATACATTTTGATTTGAACAGCTTGATGATGAACTCTGGTGTGAAGAAAAAAACAAAACATGACGTTATTATTTAATTGCTTTAAGTAACTAGATGGTATTCATAAAATACTTACCCTGCACAGCCAACTTGGTGCGAGGCAACTGTTCTGTTTTTTAAAGCTTTTTTTTTCTTCTTTTCTTGGATCCAATATGGCTGCCAAACCACGTGAGCAATGACATCATAAATTTGTATTCTCTAATCTAATTGTTGCATAGATCATGCTCAATAAATTTAAAACTGATCAGACTGAGCGTTGCCCCTGTCGAATTATGATGTCATAATTACTGCACCAATGACGTCATCGTTATCAATGCAATGAATGATGGAAAAGCCTTTTGATCAATATCAGGCTTCATGAAACTTAAATCAAGCAGGATCTAAGAAACGAATACAAATACAACAAGAGTGTATTAACACGAACAGATTATGTACATTAAGCGAGGTAATACGATCAAGCCATCTCGCAGACAACAACAACAACAACAACATGCATTTTAAAGGCCATTTTCCCTACTAGAGCGGGGGTTAGTCTTGCGGTCCCTATGACAATCTTCTCCATTTTGCCCTATTTTCTCCATCTCTCCTTGTTAACCCCCTTGCCCGCATTTCTTCTTCCACCATCTTTCGCCAAGTCTTTCTCGGTCTTCCCCGTCCTCTACTTCCTTCTACATTCATTTCCATCACTCTTCTCAACCAGTCACTTTCATCCTTCCTCAACACATGACCAAACCATCTCAACCTGTTCCTCTTCACAGCATCAATCACAGGCTCTATTCCCATCATCTTTCGCAATTTATCATTTGTCTTCCTCTCTCTCTCTCTCTTGTTCCGGGGTTTAAGTAAGCCTGTATAAGTTAAGTTTGTACTATTTCTGCTTTCGCTGTAAATGACTTTCGTTTCTTCCCTTGGTTTCTTTGGTTTTGTACATAATTAGTTAATAAATACCTGTTCCTCCCCTTACCTTGGTTTCATTCTCGTCCGATCGTCCCTGTCTTTTACCTATTGATATACGTGGCATGATTTCGGCCAACGCTCAGGATCGGGTTTAGTTCTTTGTTAATGGCTCGAACTTCGGGTTGCTAAAACCACTCGGCAACTAGTCCATCTAAAACCGTGGTTCGAGCGGGAGTCCCCTCCCCTGCTTCGCGGTCAGGAGTGGCACTCAGGTCCTTGGGAATTTTCATTGACCAAATACCCTGGCTCCTCCCGACCGGAAGGAGTGTTGGGACCCCCAGGACTCACGTCGGTCAGTCACAGACAAGGGGATTAATCCCCCTTTGGTAAGGGGAAAAGGGGCCGACGTTGAGATCCGGAACAATTGGATCCCCTCCGTAACAATTGGACAAACAATCCCCTCCATCTCGCAGAGTACGATCTCAATCTTACCAGCATGAACCATTGTCTGGCTTCAGCTCACAGCAGACCAGTCTTGCACGAACATCCGCGCACATCCGCGCGGCGAGAACTTAAATAGCCTTCAGTCCCTGGAGGTCGATACCTTCAATTGCTCTTCTTCTTCACAATCACCACAATCTGCCCTGCTGGAAAATGTCACTTCTACTCGTGGCAAATCAGTCAATCTAAACACGAATCCACTATATAAGAGTGATGTCTGTCTGTGTGTCTGTCTGTGTCACCATTTTTCTCAGAGATGGCTGAACGGATCTTCATCAGTGAGTGCATGTGTGAGAAGTGTTATGATTTATGGGAGCGAGACATGGGTCATGAATGCAGAGCATCAACGAAGGCTGGAAAGGGTGGAAATCCGAATGGTTCGGTGGATGTGCGGAGTGTCGTTGAGAGAGAGGAAGACAAATGATGAATTGCAAAAGATGATGGGAATAGAGCCTGTGATTGATGCTGTAAAGAGGAACAGGTTGAGATGGTTTGGTCATGTGTTGAGGAAGGATGACAGTGACTGGTTGAGAAGAGTGATGGAAATGAATGTGGAAGGAAGTAGAGGACGGGGAAGACCGAGAAAGACTTGGCTAAAGATGGTGGAAGAAGAAATGCGGGCAAGGGGGTTAACAAGGAGAGATACAGAAAATTGGGCAAAATGGAGAAGATTGTCATGGGGACCGCAAGGCTAACCCCCGCTCTTGCAGGGAAAATGGCCTTAAAATGCATGTTGTTGTTGTATCCAAAACCTTGATCTTTTCTTCCCCCGCTAATTTCACCCCAAATCCACTTGTTTGAAATACCAACTTCTGTCCTGGAAGTCCTTGGTGTCCTTGTGTTTTCTACATCAAGGTTTTGGATGGGGGAAGATAAGAGATGGCGGTGAACAGTTGTTTTGAAGACCTGGAGGGAGGAGGAAGTTTGAAGAGAGTGAGGGAGTTTGTTCCAGAGGCAGGAAAAAGAGGAATGAAAGGGTGAAAGGAGTCTAGGAAACGAGTAAAAACTCTACTTCACAGCAAAAAGGACTCTTGGATCACGAAGCAGAGTCCATGGATGAGGAGAAGGGAACGTGGGCCGTGCTCACCTCCCGCCTTGTGACCGTGCACATTTTGGCTTGCGGCATTTTACGAGTCGCCATCTTCCCTTATGTGGTTTCAAGCATCATCACTGCCAACCACCTAAAAGTACCATTTACACACCTATAAGTACCGGCCGGCCAAGGGGAACATTTTATTTTTATTTCGTCTTTCCCCTGTGTTCGTATTTGTGACAGTGTCAGGAGACGTCTGTTAGGAAATTAATTTACCGAAGTTTTTTTTTGGACATTATCACCCATTGCTTTATTTTCATTAAATTCATTATTGTTGTATTTTTATTTGTCGTGTTTCTTTGTTCATGGGTTCGGGAATAAACCCGTGTTTTTTTCGTTCAGCGAATCTTCTCGCAGCCTTCCATCTCGCATGCGTCAGAGCCGTCATTTTTGGTAGGACCCCTCGGGAGTAAAAAAAAACTGTTTTGGCTATCCGTAACCAGTGATCTTAATTGCCGGCGATGCGACAATATTCTATTTCTAAATTGATATTTTCTCCGTTGACCAAAACAGCGAAATACCACAACGGCACTCGGTCGAGCGCATACCTCGGCCAGGGTGAACAGTTTACGCTTTGTATCCATTGATAGGGCAGGATCTGGATTCGGACCTGAAGTAAAATTGAATGGGATTCTTGTCACCGAACCAACCCATCCCCCAAGTTTTGTCCTAACTCATCCACAACTTTAAAAAATATTATGTTATATCGCTTTTCACCCAATCTCTCAATGGTGATGAATCGCTCAAAAAATTAAATTATTATCCTATCTGAAGCCATATTCAGATCTTCATCAAAATCGAATCGATTTGGTCTTGTCACACACCCAACCTGTCCACCAAGTTTCGTCCATAACTTTTTGAGATATCGTGCGATATATCGTTTTTGGCCCGATCTCCCAATGGTAAAATAATCACTTTTAAAATTCTACGAGCCGGATCCGGATCCAGATCTTCAACAAAATCTAATCATTTCGTTCTTGTCACATATGCTACCTCTCTGCTAAATTTCGTCCGAATCACAAACAAACAAACAAACAGACATATTGAAAAATCAATCGGAGTGACACTTGGCAAAAGAGAACACAGTAGAATGGCACCCAGTAAAGCATCCTTTTGACCTCAAAAATATTGGTTGGCTGACTTCAGTTTGCTAATATGAAAATCTTTTTGAAATTTCAAGTCAATCGGATGAAAATTGAGGATTTTGGAAATCTGGCAAGGTTGTTAATCTTTGGCCAAGGTTGACCTTTTGGCCAATGCTATTCTCAAAATTTGTTGGTGGTTGATTTCAGTTAGCTGATACGATAAATCAACATCAGCCGAATTTCAAAAATTGTAAATTTTCATCCGATTAACTTAAAAATTTGAAGACAATTTGCATATCAGGTCACAGAATTCAACCACCATTTGTTTGTGAGGTCAAAAGGATGCTTTACTGAGTGCCATTGTACTTTGTTCTGTTTTGCCAAGTGTCGCTCTTTGAGTGATTTTTCATTTGTCTGTTTGTTTGATTGTCCGCATGGAATAAATGTTTTTCTCTGCAACCGTTGGTCCGATTGACGGGAAATTTTCACCATGGTGCGCCTCCTCCTGTATAAGTTTTTAAATGATAAGTCTGACCTCATAAGTCGCGTGGTACAGATGCTATCTTGGAAAAAAAATGAAAAACTTTTCACCTCTGCCTCCAAAAGCACTGCACAGGTAAAATTGAGACATGGCTTATTGCAAATAACTCCATGAGGAATAACATATTGTTACGTTTATGGGGGTAGCTGATGGAATACCTTAGTCCAGGTAGATTGTATTGGGTGGTGTGCTCCGTATGCCGTGAAGAAACCTTCCTATATCTAAGTAGGCCCGCTTGTCCAGTAAGATCGTATATTTGTCTCCATGCGAGGGGTGGAGCTTTTCTAATGCATTAAGGTTTTAGGAATAATTATCTCTGTAAATTGCCTCTGTCGTTTTTCCCTTTGTTCTTTTTGACATGTGCAACACCAAGCATGCACTGCGCACCAATGCTAAATAAAGCCACCGGATCCGGATATTCGAACCCGACCACTGACGCCACCAGCCAAGTCACCACAAGGGCCGGCAAGATGGGCCGTGAGGCCCCGCCCCAAGAGGTGGTGATTGGTCGTGGCCGTGGAGCGATGCAACGGCTCTCACTGATTGGAGTGCGCGCGGTCGTCATCATAGAACGTTCCAGCACAAGAAACAAAAAGGACATGTCCCGCCATTTTCCCTCTCTGTTCCTGGTGTTCATACAAGCAGTCGCATTTCCCTCTCTCTGTCCCTGGTGTTCATACAAGCAGTCACATTTCCTGCTCTCAGTTCCAGGTGTTTACACAAACAGTCGCATTTTCCTTCTATTGGCTCTGGGTTTCATAGCGTGCAGTCGCACACCCCTCACTTGACTGTGGCTGGCTTCGCAGGCGGTCAAAGTTCTGCACTCTCTGGACTCTGGGTGGCCACATTCTTGGCATACGCATCCTTCTCTTGTTTCACCTCTGTGCTTTGTGGAGCGGACAGCGAGGAAGGAGTGAGGGCCTGTTCGCTTCACGTTCTGCGGCTAGCGGGTGAACGGACTTGGCGCCAACCCGTGTTTTCCTGCGGAGGGATGCGGGCGGGAACTGTGATGACCCCGGGCGGTCACGGATGCCAGGTGGAGGAGCAGGTAAATGCACCACACACATTTTATTACTTTCATTTTATTTGTCCCTGTGTCTGATCCATGAGTCCGTGTGGAGACATCTCAAGTTCGGAATGTAGTTTTACATTCATTTCTTTGTTCCCTGGCATTTCTTTATAGTAAACCATTGTTTGTTGAATTTTAATTTCTTGTCCTGTCCGTTTATTTGTACTGGGAATCGGATAACCCCGTGCCACGCCCGTCCGTCCAGGTAAGCTCGCTGCCCTCCACTACACCCTCGTGCGTATAAAAGGTGCCGCCATAGTTTGAGTGAATGCCTCGGAGTTAATGCTCAGTTGGCCATCCGTCACCAGGGGTGTTAATCCTGGTGAACACGATAATATGTTGATGGCATAGGTGCCTCCATTATGATGTCATCATTCGACAAGTAAAAAACTTCATCCAATCAGATGAAATTTGTTGAGCATCATTGTTACATATTTATGTGAATGTATGTGAATTACCATTCAGGTCTTTGCTTATCCGTGTGTAGTATATTAAGTTGTGGTGTAGTTGTTGTGGTTGGAGGGTCAGGAGCCCTTCGGAACCAGTGGCCGGAAACGGAAGTGGCCGGAAACGGAAGGAGAAAAGACACGAGGAGAGAAAAGGACGGTGAATCTTCTTCCTCGCCCCGCGACGACAGAAGGTGGAATCGACCTTGCGCTGCGCGGAAAACAGCGGCGTTCCGAAACCCGTTTGGTGAGAGAGGAGTTACCTGGACGCGTAACTACCTGTTGACACGTGAAGTCCCCGTGAGTTCGTGCACGGAACCAAGCGGTCGCACGTTGGGCCGCGCGCGCGTTGCAAACCGCGCCGGGTTCTGCCCCGTCTACAAGGCCGCGTACGGGTCGCACGTCGAACCTCGCACGCGGTGAAAAACCGCGTTTGGGTTTCGCCCCGTCTACAAGGACGCGTACGGGTCGCACTTCGGGGCCTCGCGCACGTTGGAAGCCGCGCTGGGTTTTGCCCCGTTGCTTGGCAAGGAGGTGCGCTGCAACAGCTGTCCCCGGTACGAGACGGCACGTTTGGAGCACGTCCGCCCGGGGTTCGTTCAACCGCCCGAGTGCGGAGACGCCGAGTAGCAGTATCTTGGTCCGGAGGGGCCCAGAGACATTGTGAGGAGCAGAGACCGAAAGGGGGTGTGAGTACTCACCGGGACACACATGTATAAGATGGCCATCTTAATCTTAGGGAATTGATTGTGAATTGGGAATTGGTGATGATTATGTATTGTTGATTGCTCGGGGAAAATCTCCGTGGTTGTGTCCTTGAAATATTGTTGATGGTTGTGTCATTGAAATTGTTTGGTATCATTACCATTGAAATATATCCTTGAACGTCAGTTGTCTCTTGGGTGAAATTCATATGGCTTGCGTGGCGAAAGCGCATATATAATACAGCTTTCTGGCGAAGTTCCTCTCACGGTCCGGGGGTCACTGAGACCAGGTATTCACCGAGGGGACCACGTAACAATCATCTTGGGATAAATTTGGTGGAGGACAAAAAATGATGTAATTGGTCACGTGATTCGGCTGCCATGTTTGTTTTAACCCAAGAGCCTTAAAAACCACTAAAAACACGTCCTGGTGACTGTTTGCAATCTCCGATTGTTCTTTCTTGTTATTGTTGAAAAGGAGCTAATTGGAAGCATTGAAGAACCTTGACCTTTCCACACCAGAGGGAAGGTATTGGAGACTGCTTATGGAAGAGATGCAGAACGACTTCGTAATTTATGTAACACAGCCAGTACGGATTTATGGTTTAATAAATGAAAGGGAGATTGTGTTCAATAAATTAAATGAAAAAAATTAATAAATCACAAGCTGGTCAAATGCACATGAAATATGTCCTCCAATCCTGACAAATCTCTCTCTCTCTCTCTCTCTCTCTATCTCTATCTCTATCTCTATATATATCTCTATATATATCTCTATATATATCTCTATATATATCTCTATATATATCTCTATATATATCTCTGTATATCTCTATATATCTCTATATCTCTCTATATCTCTCTATATCTCTCTCTCTCTCTCTTTCTCTCTCTCTCTCTCTCTCTATATATATATATATATCTCTCAATGTCTCTCTATGTCTCTCTCTCTCCCTCTCTTTGTCCAATTCCCTCTCTTTCCCTCTCTTTCCCTCTCTTTCCCTCTCTTTCCCTCTCTTTCCCTCTCTTTCCCTCTCTTTCCCTCTCTTTCCCTCTCTTTCCCTCTCTTTCCCTCTCTTTCCCTCTCTTTCCCTCTCTTTCCCTCTCTTTCCCTCTCTTTCCCTCTCTTTCCCTCTCTTTCCCTCTCTTTCCCTCTCTTTCCCTCTCTTTCCCTCTCTTTCCCTCTCTTTCCCTCTCTTTCCCTCTCTTTCCCTCTCTTTCCCTCTCTTTCCCTCTCTTTCCCTCTCTTTCCCTCTCTTTCCCTCTCTTTCCCTCTCTTTCCCTCTCTTTCCCTCTCTTTCCCTCTCTTTCCCTCTCTTTCCCTCTCTTTCCCTCTCTTTCCCTCTCTTTCCCTCTCTTTCCCTCTCTTTCCCTCTCTTTCCCTCTCTTTCCCTCTCTTTCCCTCTCTTTCCCTCTCTTTCCCTCTCTTTCCCTCTCTTTCCCTCTCTTTCCCTCTCTTTCCCTCTCTTTCCCTCTCTTTCCCTCTCTTTCCCTCTCTTTCCCTCTCTTTCCCTCTCTTTCCCTCTCTTTCCCTCTCTTTCCCTCTCTTTCCCTCTCTTTCCCTCTCTTTCCCTCTCTTTCCCTCTCTTTCCCTCTCTTTCCCTCTCTTTCCCTCTCTTTCCCTCTCTTTCCCTCTCTTTCCCTCTCTTTCCCTCTCTTTCCCTCTCTTTCCCTCTCTTTCCCTCTCTTTCCCTCTCTTTCCCTCTCTTTCCCTCTCTTTCCCTCTCTTTCCCTCTCTTTCCCTCTCTTTCCCTCTCTTTCCCTCTCTTTCCCTCTCTATCCCTCTCTATCCCTCTCTATCCCTCTCTATCCCTCTCTTTCCCTCTCTTTCCCTCTCTTTCCCTCTCTTTCCCTCTCTATCCCTCTCTTTCCCTCTCTTTCCCTCTCTTTCCCTCTCTTTCCCTCTCTTTCCCTCTCTTTCCCTCTCTTTCCCTCTCTATCTCTCTCCCTCTCTCTGAAAGTACCGCCTGGCAACCTTTTCCCCCTCACATTTTGGGATTTGGCGATTCTTCTTGCCCTTTCCTGTGCAAATACGCTCATTGAATTTCCAAAGAAACTTCACTTTCCTTCAGTGCACAAACTATCTCATGATTCAAATGCTCTTCTTTTAAATCTTTAATACAGGTGATTCAGTTCTACTTGCCAGAGTGATGAACATTAACTGAATTCCCATCGATGTGTTCCAGAGGAATGTTGTTGTTCCATCTGATTTTATGAAAAGTGGTTTCTTATTTATGACCTGAAAGTTATTGATGTGGGGAAACTGTCTGCACATCAGCATACCTGTGGCATGGATTACATCCGAGCCAAAATACTCCTTCATACACATGCCCTGTGCTCGTGTGTAAGGTCTTCTCACCACAGAATGTCTTCATCCTAAAATTGCTGAACAGGCCCAGATTTTATATAAATACCTAAACTTTTGAATGTTTTATATGTGGCCAAATCGGCATTCACATCAACATCTTATTATAATAGAGCAAACATATATGGTTATGTATGTCGCTATGTTTATATGCGACGGAAACGTCTTCTTCTTCAAAAAATTTTTTACCACCCTCTTAATTAACCCTCTTAATTGCGTTAAGACTGCTGAGACCTCAGACCTTTGACGACCCTTTAATTCCCCCAAGACCCTTCAGACCCCCAAAGACCCAAAACACACCGAAAACCAAAAAGACCCTGAATACCCAAAACAACCCGAATACCCAAAACACCTCAAAGACCCAAAATACCCTTAAAGGCCCAGATTATCCAAAAGACCCTGAAGACCCAAATGGCCCTGAAGACCCAAAACACCATGAAGACCCAAAAGACACCAAAATGGTCAAAGATGTCTACCCCTCTGAAACGACCTGTGGTGAGGAGCGCGCCGAGTCACTCCCGTGTAATACAATTGCAGTATTGCCTTGAGACATGCAATTTTGTTTCATGGCGAGCCAAAGGGTGTGCGCTCGTGTGTGGTGAAAGTTTAAATTACTTTAACTGATTTGAAGAGAAGATAAGGCCTCAAGTACAGAGGTACTTCACATGTTGGTACTTTGTCAGATCAAGGTACTCAGAGTGGCATAAACATCAGGAAGAGTGGTATGTTTCCCTCCTCTCTGAAGGTTCACCCACCATGTACATTGTACACAAGTTGGCTGTGAGAAGGATTCCTGTCATGTGCAGCCGGGATCGGAACAGCAGACTGTGCTCGTGTGTGGAATGAAGGTTGAGGGGACGGAAGAATTTCCCGAGATTCTGCAGATAAAAATCGAGGATGTGAATTTCTTTGGTCTGGAGGAGGAGCAAAGCGATCAGCCGAATGGTGAGTCGTGTGATTGACATCACTTCTGATGAGATCTGTGTTTGTTTAGTGCGCTATTTTTTGTATACTTGATAGAGGCTCCTGAAAGATTGAGAGCAGAATGGAAGGGAATAAAATGCAGAGAGGAAACAACAGCAGAGTATAAGTGAGCGTGAGATGAAGGGGAGGGGAGAGAAGGACACATGGGGGTGAATAAGTGGCACAGAAGTTGAAGGAAACACGGGAAGAAGAGGAAGGGGAAAGTGGAGAAGAAAACCAATCAACAAAACAAACCAAAAGAGGTGAGGTGAGTTAGAGTGAGGTGAAAGAGGAAGAGAAAAGATGTGAAAGAGGAAGAGAAAAGATGTGAAAGAGGAAGAGGTGAAAAGAGGTGAGAGGTTGGGGGAGATCACAATGACGTGGAAAAAGGGAAGGCTTTGCAATGGGGTCACTTTGAGGTGAAAAAGATCATGGTTGGATGGAGGGTGGTCTGAGATTGTGATGAACAGCTTTGTTGAAGACTGTGGGATGGTGGGTTGATGCAAACATTGATGAATTCAATGCATGCGATAATGAATGACAGTTTATTATACATGTCGAGATTTGAACTCAGACAAGGTATCTCAAAGACGTGTGTGCATAACTCTGAGGTATCTTGCCAGTCCAGTCCTTCAATGCAATTTGTCATCAACACGTGATTTTTCCAAGCCACTCCTGAGCTTTGCACCACTTTCTCACTCTTTTGATCCTTTCTCTTATCTGTTACGTGTTCCTCCCCGACCTCCTGGTATAGGTATACCTCCGAACACCTGGAAGAGCCACGGCAGAAAAATATATTATTTTGTGTCAAAAGCAATATTGAAACCACACCAATGGTTATCCACAAACAAAGAATATATTAAAAAGCACACAAGCAGAACAATACAACAATGATAGCATTCAACCATACAATCAATATCTTAAGATGGTGCGACCTTCTTAAGTAACCTAACTCAAACTCACAGCGCTCCCAGTGAATGGAACAGAACACTCCTCAATGTCTCGATAACTCAGAGGGGATCCCGGCGAAGAGGCGATGAGGCGAGTAAGGAGGTGTATGCAAGGCGTGGACCGTCACTTGGTCCAAACCAACAGCAAACGGGCGGTGGAAAGGGAATTCCAACGACTCGATCCATACGTGCACATTCACCGTTCAATCAGCGAACCGCAGTTCAATCCTCAGACGCCGCTTTTGTGCACACCCATCCCCGGCAGACCACCAGAGGGTGAGACAAACTGACGCGGCAAAAACCTTTTTCGGTCAACGACGCGCGAGGTTCAAAATGGCGGACGGCTCCTACTCGAGCCAAAGCCTCGAGGCGAGGATTCTCCAGAACCTCACGCCTGTACCTGACTACGCAGGCTTTTCCAATACTCCAGCGAAAACACCAATCGCACGAGATTCCTTTCACGGACTCAAAGTTCACTCGCGACGTTCGCTCGACCACGCTGGCAATGGAGCTTCAAGACACGCGTCTTTTCACTGTTTCCTCACGCCTTCTTCCTCCTCTCTATCGTCGTCTTTCGGTTCTCGATCCTGTTTCCTGTCTCGTTTTTACCATGAGCACTTTTAACCTTTTAACCACAATAACCATTTCCCTTAAACAACAATAACCAGAATACCTCGAACCAGAAATGTCAAGTGGATGAAAACCTCAACTACGGAAGTGCCGAATCCGTAACATATCATATGTTCACTCTTCTTATCTTTCCTTATCATATGTTTGCTATGATATTGACACTCTCCTTATCATATTGTTACGGACCGCGGATAAGATGTTGATTTGCCGAGCGGATGGCACCGCGGCCCTAACAGTTACCCCGACGAACCCGATTCCCGAACGTTGGCCGAATCGCGCCACAGATATTCAATGGGGAAAAGACTAAAGTGAAGGATGTGAAGAAGAAGAAGAAGACAAAAAGGTTTGAAATACGAATATAATTTATTACTATGTACAGGATTGAAAGAAACCAAGGAAGAAGGAAAGATAAGAAAATAATTTACAGAAGAACTCAGAGACACAGTGCAATGCTAGCTTACCTACAGTCTTAATTAAACCCAGGACAGAACAAACAAAAGACAGACTCACGCGGGGAATGATGATAGGAATGGCAGGAGGTGGATGGCTGGAGGGGGGAGGAAGGTTCAGCTGGACCCGCAGCACGGTCGGGTCGGGGATTAGCAGCCGCCGCCCTTTCTCGATCGGCGCGTTTAGCATCCGCCGTTCCTTCGCGGCCCTGCTCAAAACTGCCGTCAAGGCCCCGAAGCTGCTGGGGCTGAAGCTGCTGTGGCTGAAGCTGCTGTGGCTGAAGCTGCTGTGGCTGAAGCTGCGGTGGCTGAAGCTGCTGTTTCAGGGATCCCTTACTCGACTCTTTCAACTCTACTCAACTCTCCTCTCCCTCTCTTGCTTAGTCCAACCACTTTCTTTCTCTCTTGCTTGGTCCAACCACACTTCTCTCTTGCTTGGTCCAACCACACTTCTCTCTTGCTTGGTCCAACCACAC
This sequence comes from Myxine glutinosa, assembly GCF_964187855.1. Taxonomy (NCBI): domain Eukaryota; kingdom Metazoa; phylum Chordata; class Myxini; order Myxiniformes; family Myxinidae; genus Myxine; species Myxine glutinosa. The sequence goes on from NC_136265.1 coordinate 98,060,165, forward strand.
TTCTCTCTTGCTTGGTCCAACCACACACTCGGCTCTTGCGTGCGCGCTTTTATAGCGCCTCAGGCGATCAAGCCACTAGTGTCCAGGACACGCCCATCGGTCAGCTCGCCTCGGCCCTGATTGGTCGGCACGGCCCTCTGGCTCCGCCCTTGATGACGATGGGCGGGCACGCCCTTCTTCCCCGAGCTGAGCACATGCTTAATGGCGGCAATTGTAGTTGGCAGTAGAAGTTTTGGGAGTGGGAATGGGCAATGAAAGGGGATCTATCTATTTGAATTCGGTGCAATGGAGTATTTCAATTAATGGAAGACACAGCCTTACACTAATACACATAATAAGGATATAACTGTCCACAAAGATATATCGTGTCCTGCATGTATGTTTTATGGACTAACTACGGAAACGCCCTTTGACCTTTATACAACCACAAATGGAGGGAGGAGGGGCGATATTTTACAACAACCTTTTACAACAATTTAAAAAAACAACATTCTCATATCCACAACACTGCACCCTCCTCCCCTTAGGCATGTCCCGGGCCTATAACTTTTACCTTAGTGTGGCACGTAGGTGTAGTTCCCTCTACTTTTAACCTGACCCTGAGTGTGACAGTTTTAAAACGCCAATAAATATGTCCCGCTGCTCCATTGCACCCTACCTAACAGACTCACGCCCACAGCTAACCGAATTGCGGAATGGTCTTCAAACTATACATTGACGGTGGGGAGCATTATTTACAATGACGTTACTTTATTTACAACACGTAACCCAGGACCTGTGATTGTTCTTTCTGGGGGGGAGACAGTCTGCTCTGCATCAATGCACCATGAAAGCACCCAAAACGCACCAACACACCCTCAAGCACCAATCGGTGCACAGTCATCACTTGTTCATAATAAAAATAAAACCAACAAACCCTGCTGGTGGTCTCTTGCTCTTCGGCTCCCTCTGCTGGCTATTTGCTTTCTTCCAGTTGTCTGTCTTTCATTTTCTTACTGGCGGCCTATTGGTGGAATTAAAATGCACCCAACGTGTCCATTTCTTTTATTTATGGCCCACAGGGGGCCGACTATGTATGGTTCACCTGTGGGGCATCGGTACCCTGTGGCCAAGGTCCGCCGGCAAGATTTCGGGCCTTCATGGCCGGTTCCAGCAGAGGGGCCATGCCCCAACCCATGGGGTCCATAAGTGGTGCTCAGCCACAGACATGTGGTCCATAAGGTGGTGCATCGATGCAGACAGCTGGTTCTGGGAGTTCCGGGTGCACAATGGCGGACTCACGCACGCTCCCCTCGGCGCCCAGTGGCGCACAGGTCCTCATGTGGGAGACAAAAGGGGGAAAGACAGATGAGCGAGGGGTAAGGTCACAAGGGTACACATCAAACAAGGCAATGCAAGGTGAAGTGCGTACGGAGAGCGAAGTGAGAAAGCTCGTCCCTACCGTACGTCACCCCCCCTGTCACCTACACTACCCTTGCCCTTACCCCATATGTACAACAATCTACACATTTACAAATCCGTCGCTACCGTCACATCTTCCCCCTATACCAAATTCGTCTTCACTCCCTCTACTTCAAAATTTGCCATCACCAAATTCATCATCAATCCTCATAAGGAGGAAGAGATGGAACAACAAGCACAATGTCACACCCACGTCATGATGCGTCTCACAATCCAAACATCTGCACAATAAAAATAATAAAACATGGCATGGTGTGGAGTTACGTCACCCCAGGTGAGTGGATGTAGATGGTGCGAGGAGATCTTAATACTAACTACCTTCTAATTGACTTTAACACACTTTACACTACCTGGGGTCTTTCCCTGCCAATCCATTGGCCAACTTGCACTATGGGTTCTAAAAACCAATTCCCATTGACCAAACTGTGGTGCTTCCTTAATTTGGGGTCTCACTCCCCCGATGCAACTCCCTGTGCCCTTGCACAATTTCAGGACTGGGGCGTGTAGCTCTCCCAGCAGGCCTACCCACCTGCACACCTCCACCACTGCAGTTGCCACCCGAGCTTACCTAGCTCCTCACCCTAACCTATCTAATTGGGGAAGGCCCCTCCTGGCTCTGTCACCCCTTGGTGCCCTCTGGCACTGGGCTACCCGGGTCCGTCCTCCGGATCCTCGGGCCCCATCCACAACAACTCTACCGGCTCCCAGAGCCCACCTGCGGCCTCACCTGGCCGACAGACTAACAGTGGCGGAGTGCCCATAACTACAAATGGTCACGCAACTACCACAACCCCCAAGGAACTGCAGCCGCATGCAGCTGGAGCTCCGAGGGAGTTGGTGACGTAATGTCATGGTCAAGGACCATAGCCTTCAACTGGCATCGTTCCGAGCATAACTACCAAGGGATTCGGACTGGCATGCAGTTGGAACCCCAAGGGAATTGATTACTCCGGACACCAGGTGGGGAAACTATGGTGTGCCATGATCATAACTACGAATTCAGCCACACGCCCAGCCATTTTCACAACACTAATGCACCCATTCAATCACCATTCTTCCACCACGCACCACAGATGCCAATATCCAACCACAATTTACCTGTACCCTCTACCTAACACTTACACTACCCTCCCCGGGTATTCGTGATGGGGTCCATCCTTCCCCCATTCACACCTTCGCACCATCCACTCCACTCCACAGTTTCCACCATACTCACTCCACGACCATCCATTCCAATACTCCATATATTCCACACTCCATGTATTCCACACAACCATTCTTCATACACCTGCAGTTGCACACCTGTGCAATCTCACCTGGTGCCACCTGCACCCTCCTTCCTTCCTGGATCATTTGGTCAGCACAACTCACATCACCATCACTCACTCAAACACTGCTCCATACACCTGTCCAGTTGCACACCTGTGCAATCACACTTCAACTCACAATCATTTACTCATACCCTGCTCAATACACTTCCAATCCTCAAACACACGGCATCATCTCATCTACCTGTTGCCCTGCTAACTTAGTGCTCCCCGTCTTCCCTTTAAACTAAGCACATACCATGTCATTATCATCCACTCTAATCTACCTGCGTCCCCACTACAGGTATCATTGTCACTACCTAATCTTACCGTTACCTAAGGTCATCTTCTAGGTCCCTACACACTATATCCTAACCCTCCCGGGCTAGTTTTCACTGCCATAAACCCCATAACTAGTGCTCCTTTGCCCCCGTCTGTGAGGGATGACGGAGTTGCCATCCCATCACATCGGGTATCTCCCACTATCAATTTTGCTCACCAAATTCAACAAATCAAAAATTTGCCAATTATATTCACTTTTCAAAATTTCGGATCAAAAACACTATCACTATCACCATCATCACAGTCCGCTATATCCTAGCCTCGGTGCATCATGACATCATTAAACTCGGCTTCGCAAAGCCGAGCAATGGATTCGGGTGGTTTGGTCGCCTGTAGTTGGATCCGTCCGGCATTCACGACTCTGGGGAGGAGGCATGCTCGGGCCGAGGTTCCACGCATCATCGCGGCTCGGTACCTTGCGGTCCCGGGCCCGATGACTGAGGCTCGCCCGGTCGGAACCCCGTCCCCACCAGGGGGCACCGTTCCACCTCCTCCTACTCGCCCTTGAACCGGACCGGTCGCCTCGCCCGACAAGGCCCGGACTCGACCGTGCGGGGCGGGGCCAAGCCCGAATCGGCAACGACGCTCCGAAGAGAAGCGACGCAGCATCGATCCGCGCCGGGCCTGGCATCCAACAAAGCGCACCGCGCCCCGAGTGCTCGCATCGGCTATCCGTCGCCCTAAACGCTAACCCGTTCAATGTCGATGCTTCACTTGCATACGCGACCCGTTTCACACTCACAAAACCTGGCGTTCCAACGCCTCCAGTGCATCCCACACACTCCGTCCATTCCACCGACGCACTCCCTGTGACACACCACACCTCTCGTGCACACTCGCCGTTCGCACACTCCCTTAACACACCTCGCGCACCATCTTGCGCACTCTCCCCCGGTACGTACTCCGTACCACTCACCATGGGCGTGCACTCTGGCATCCACCCACTAACGCGCTCACATGGGCTCTCCCACACCCGCGCCATGACCAACTCAGGTGTGCTTCCTCACACACCCTCAACCATTCCAAGCGTGCATTCTCGCACCCGCTCCACCACCAACTCACTCTCCGGGTCACTCTCACCCTCGCACGTACACTCCGTATCGCTCTCACTCCCTGTGTCACACTCAGTACACCCCGACGTGCATTCTCGCTCGCACTCGGTATCACACTCACGCTTCGTAACACGCTCACCCCTTGACGCACACTTTTTTTTCACACGCGACCCTTCACCAACGCCCAGGTGCTTCCTCGATCCCAATCGCGCGGCAATTCTCTTGTCGTCAAACATCCTCCTGCAAAATCTCCCCGCACAATACACAGCACGACTCACCTGGGGGATTCCCTTCTCCACGCGCACCTGCAAATCTTTATAAGGATTAGCAAGTACGGCATCAGGATGTGCATTCAGACTTTGAGCAGTTTCCATTCCTTCCTCCGACTGTTGCTCTTCTACGTCTGTCGTTTCTACAATTTTAATTCCCAGCACTTTTTCTTTATTCCCCACGACAACCGTTGGCTTTATTAAAATTCCCTCTTCCACCTCAACGGTCGCCGGCTGCCCCATACCCCGGGTCGCGATCTCTACACCCGTCATTTTACCCGCGCTTTCCTCCGCCTCGCTCAACCAGCGCTTCTCGACCCGCGTTACCTCCTCGTGCACCCTTGGGACCCTCTCGCCCACCATGCGATCCATGGTCTCCCCACATTTTTGCATGCGGTCACCCATTCTGTCCCCAATTTTGCCGATTCGCTCCATTTTGCTTTCGAACCCCTCAAATTTACTCAAATTTAGCTTATAGCCCCCCGATTTGATTTCCTAGTCGCTCCCCCATTCTGTTTTCCCAATCCTACATTCCCCATATGGACGATTGCCTGTATTTGCGCCATGAGGCCCTGCATGTCAAAGCCCGCTGGTAGCGCGGGCTCGGCTACCGCGCGCTCGTACGAGGCGCCATTTTGTGCGTCCGATACCACGTGCGCGAGAGCGCCATTTTGCGTGCCTGAAACCTCCTCAACCACCTCCTCATTGTTCTCCTCCCTCTGATCCTGGGTTACCCCTAACCCCTCTTCTAGTTCCCCCACCGGCATCCGATCGCCTTGACTAGCCATGGCGCGATTTCAAAATTCAGGTTGTTCTTAAAACAAAACAAATTTCAGCAGCTCGTAATTTTGAGTGCGTTAAGCGCGCTTCGGGTCCGATCCCGCTCCCGACACCAATTGTTACGGACCGCGGATAAGATGTTGATTTGCCGAGCGGATGGCACCGCGGCCCTAGCAGTTACCCCGACTAACCCGATTCCCGAACGTTGGCCGAATCGCGCCACAGATATTCAATGGGGAAAAGACTAAAGCGAAGGATGTGAAGAAGAAGAAGAAGACAAAAAGGTTTGAAATACGAATATAATTTATTACTATGTACAGGATTGAAAGAAACTCTTGCTTAGTCCAACCACTTTCTTTCTCTCTTGCTTGGTCCAACCACACTTCTCTCTTGCTTGGTCCAACCACACTTCTCTCTTGCTTGGTCCAACCACACCTCTCTTGCTTGGTCCAACCACACTTCTCTCTTGCTTGGTCCAACCACACACTCGGCTCTTGCGCGCGCGCTTTTATAGCGCCTCAGGCGATCAAGCCACTAGTGTCCAGGACACGCCCATCGGTCAGCTCGCCTCGGCCCTGATTGGTCGGCACGGCCCTCTGGCTCCGCCCTTGATGACGATGGGCGGGCACGCCCTTCTTCCCCGAGCTGAGCACATGCTTAATGGTGGCAATTGTAGTTGGCAGTAGAAGTTTTGGGAGTGGGAATGGGGAAGGAAAGGGGATCTATCTATTTGAATTCGGTGCAATGGAGTATTTCAATTAATGGAAGACACAGCCTTACACTAATACACATAATAAGGATATAACTGTCCACAAAGATATATCGTGTCCTGCATGTATGTTTTATGGACTAACTACGGGAACGCCCTTTGACCTTTATACAACCACAAACGGAGGGAGGAGGGGCGATATTTTACAACAACCTTTTCCAACAACAATAAATTAAAAAAACATTCTCATATCCACAACAATATGTTCACATGTCATGGCTTTGGCCTATTCATTCCATTTGTCTGCATTTGCCAACATGTTAACCTGCCACACTCTGCAATTTTGTTTTCCGTGAGGATTCTTTCGAGACAAAAAAAAAAAAATCAACCAGTCACATGTTGGATCACAATTGTTTGTAATTTGAGAATAAACGCAGTTTAGTGGAGAAAACCTTCTCTATTTTCCCTTATCGACATTTTTCTCACCTTCTCTGTTTTGTTGGTTGTGATGTTGGGTGGTGGTGAAATTCCACTGAAGATGTGGTCAGGTCGGAAGCATCTCATGACATCGAGGTAGTTTATACAGAATGTAATGCTTTGATATAATGTTTTCACATGACGCCATTCCTGAGGGAAATGTTTTATTTTCTCTCCAAGAAAGATTTAACGTAAAAATAAAAAATAAAAAAAAGATTTCTATTGATTTTAATGCAATATTTATTTTTTAAATCTATTTTAAGAGTGTGAAAACAGCCATGCATGTGACACAAAAGTGCCTGCATTTGATAAAAGTTATTTTTCCAGATTTATTTGTGAAAGCGGAAGTGAAAACTGAGCACGACATTGATGTCCACCTGGATCGACCCGAACCAAATGATGCTGAAGCTTCTTTCCTCAAGAACCATCCCCATGAAGGTTTCTGTCAACTAGGGCATGCCCGTACTATATCTATATCTAAAATTATATCCCCCCCCCTCTTTACATGAAATGGTTTGGTCCAAAGCGAACGGCTTGCGAGTACGGTGACAATCCCCCCCCCTCTATTTACATGAAATGGTTTGGTCCAAAGCGAACGGCTTGCGGAGTTTGGTAAAGAAATCGCCATAGCATGCACAAACGCGCAGGAAAGCGAAAGAATCGCAAATTAGTTTTAATTAGTTTTAAAACATCGTTTAACGCCAACATAGCGGCAACATAGTTTGCCAACGTGAAATAAATGAATACGCTCTCAAATGTGCCGTCCGAGGCAGAGTCTGTTCGCCACGTTCGGCACACGTGATAGCTCGCTGCTCTCTGATTGGTTGAATCGTTTTTTGGACATAGCTCGGTAACTACTTCTCCGATTAATATGAAACCTTGAAAAGGCACATCCTCGGAAACAGCGGTCACAGACATACATACATACATACATACATACATACACACAGAGATTACTGGAATTATAGATAGATGTCTATACATTTTGATTTGAGCAGTTTGATGATGAACTCTGGTGTTCAGAAAAAATACACGATGTTATGATTTAAAGGGGAACAGACATGAGTATAGACATCAAATGCTTAAGATTAAGCATCGTATGCGAACTTCCGGACAGTGAGGCCTTATTTTTGGTACGTACGTCAACGTACATCTGTCCACGTACTTACCTCCCCGCACGTACGGGCACGCACTAGCAGCAGCCACACAACGACTGGGCATGATTCCAACTGATCGTAACGAAAACAAAGCGATGTTCTGATCGTCACGAAGCCAACAAGGCTTTAAAAACGAAAAACTGGGTTACTTCGCAAACGTCATTTCCGGTTTGCGGTTTTGACAAACTGATTTTGCTTGTTCGGCGATATTTTGACAAATTCTAATAAAACCGCGAAGATATTTGTGAAATGAACTCAATAGAAGTGTTTAAGATATTGTTACAGACGTGGCTTGGATGTTATTTACCGAGCGGTTTTATGGTATGACCACGTCTGCACAAGTTACCCGATTGTGCCCGAACGTTGACTAGTCGCGCGATGCTGGCTCAATAAGAAAAAGAAGACACCCGGCTGGATTACAATAACACAATACGACACCAATGTTTCAATTCTCAAGACCTCCGGAGGAGATTATATTCGTACGGAAAGGTCAGATTACAGGGGCTAGAGGTATAATCACAGAAAGACAGGCACTTAGACACACTCTTATATTAACCCCGGACAGACGACAGACAAACGGGACAACGGCTGACTCACACGGGGGTTGATGGCAGGAAAGCGGGTATCGATGGCTCCAGGTCCTCCTGGGCTCGGGGCAGGGTACAGTACGGTCCGGTCCGGTCCAAAGATGCGGGGAGGTATCGTCGCGCTGGGGGTGGCGGTGGCTTCTCTCTCCAAGCTGAGGCGCATCTCACGTCACATCCGGCGCGGGGCCGCGTATATCCGGCGGGGAGTGACACGCCCTCGGCTCGTTAGCTCCGCCCCAGATGGAATCGGCACGTTGCTTCTCATTGGGTGCGTGGGGGGGTTACTGGCTCCGCCCCTGACGAGGAGCTGACAGCCAGCCCCTTCGGGGTAACGCCGTGGAGCGCATGGTCATGGCGGGTAACCGAGCCGGTGTGAGGACGCACACTCCCCGCCCCTCTGTTGTTGTAGTCGTAGTTGTAGTTGTAATTGTTGTTGTAGTTGTTGTTATTGTTGTTGTTTGGGGAAGAAGATGGGAGGAGGTATGGGAAAGGTCCTAAACTCACTACTGATGCCATATAATCACATTCTGGTGCAACGAAGAGTCATAATTAATGGAAACGAGGCCTTAACTGACATAGATTAAGAATAACTAGGAAGATGTCCGAAAGTTGTCTACGTGTGGTGCGGTGGACCTGGGCACGACATTTAATGGGGGAATAAGGGGAAGGTCGGCTCTACTGATTGTTGTTTACATGCAATGGGACTAGGGAATGGGGGATTGGGGAAAGTTGGGGAGTATTGGAGAAAATAGGGGAATATTTACAAGCGGATATGGAGGCCAAATTCCATATTCGCAACATTGCACCCTTCTCTACCCTCGGGGCGTCCCGACCCGATAAATTTTTACCTACTTTAGTGTGGCACGCAATGTAGTTCCCTCTACTATTAACTCTACCCTGAGTGCGACAGTTTTACAGATATTCACAAATGAGTAAATATGTCCCCCTGCGACGTTGCACCCTTCTCCTCACAGAAACACACCCACAGGATAACCGAATCCGGAAAGAATCCTCAAACTAAACATACAGCCGGTAGGGAGCATTATTTACAAGACTACGCTGCTATTTACACTACGATCCAGGACCTGTTTTTGGAGGAACACATGCAGATGTTATGCATAGAGAGAGCGCGCTTGCCAACATCGATACACCAACCCACGAGTGCTCTGTGGCCGACGGCCTTTAATAACGTGCAGAGCACCCTTCCCGAGCATCAACAGCACCACCCCACCACCAATCGGTGCAGTCACCATTGTTCATTGGAATAAAAATAAATTCGACAACCCCTAACCCTGCAGGTGTCTCTTGCTCTTCTTGTGGTGCACTTGGTGGTGTTAACTATTAGTGGTTCACCTGTATGGCATAGGTGCCACGTTGATCCATAGGTCCATCCCCGGGTGGTGCTTGGCCGCAAACGAACTGCGGTCCATTGTGGGTGGCCACAAACATTGCGGTCCATATGGTGTATCGATCCCGGCAGCAAACAGCGAAAGTGCAGGCCCACAACTGCGCAGCCAGCACCTCTCTCTCCTCTCTCTCTACCCCAAAGCCAGATCCTCGGAGGTGGGAGACAAAAGAAGAAACAAGTGAGTAAGGTGGTAAGGGCGCAAAAGTGCACGCAATGTAAGGTGATGCACACTGGGGGCACATGGGAACCAGGTGAGACAGGTACGTTCCTATCGTACGCCCCCCCCCCCCCACCAGGTAACCTACATGGCCCCTCCCTTACCCCTTACTGTATCCACACAACACAACACTACCCATAAACATCTACTTTACAAATCAACAAACATCCCTACTGTCTTCCCCGTTCCTCCCATATACCAAATTCGTCTTCTCTCCCTCCTAACCAATCAAATTTGCCATTTTCAACTCTCATCAAAATTTGCCATCTCCAACTCAACATCAAAATTTGCCATCACCAATTCATCATCAGTCCCTCCTAGGGAGGGAGAGATGGAATCACCCCAATGTCTCATCCACGTCGTGATGCGTCTCACAAATCCAACAGCAATTCTCATTTCTGCAACACAAACAAAGAAAACACAGGTGTGGAGTCATCATCATCACCACAGGTAAGTGGCTGCGTATGGTGCGACAGGTTCATCAATCCTAACTATTTCCTAAATGACTTTAACAACTTTACACTACCCGGGGTCTCTCTCCGGCCAAACCATTGGCCCTCTTACACTATGGGTTCTAAAAACCAATTCCCATTGGCCAAACTGTGGTGCTTTTCAATTTGGGGTCTCACTCCCCCGATTCATCTCCCGGTGCCCTCGCACAATTTCTGGGCTGTGGCGTGTACCTCTCCCAGCGGGTCTACCCACCTGCACACCTCCACCACTGCAGTTGCCTCCGAGCTTACCTGCTCCTTACCCTAACCTAACTACCTGGGGAAGGCCCTCTCGCACTCTCCCCACTCGGTGCCCTCTCTGGCACTGGGCTACCCGGGTCCGTCCTCCGGATCCTCGGGCCCCATCCACAACTCTACCGGCTCCCAGAGCCCACCTGCGGCCTCACCTGGCCGACATCCTCACAGTGGTGGAGTGCCCAACCAACTACACACACTAACAGGCTACACGCCCAGCCATTTCCACAACACTAATGCACCCATCCACAACACCATTCTGCAACCGCACCACAGATGCCAATATCTAACCACAATTTACCTATACCCTCTACCTAACACTTACACTACCCGCCCCGGGTACTCGTGAAAGGGGTCCACTCTTCCCCCATCCACACCTTCGCACCATGCACACCACTCCGTACCACTTACTCCAACTCTCTCCACACACCTGTACTTGCACACCTGTGCTCTCACACTTGGTGCCACCTGCACCCTTCTCTCCCCAAGCGCATTCGCGCTGATCCACACACTCACGACTCATACACTGCTCCACACACCTGTCCAATTGCACACCTGTGCAATCACACCTGTTCCATCCTCACACACACGGCATCATCTCAGCTAACTACTCCCTTCTGAAACTTGCGCTTCCCAGTCGTCCCTTTAAACTATTGCGCTCCCACGTCATTATCATCCACACTAATCTACCTGCGTCCCCACTACAGGTATCAGTCACTAACTAACCTTAACGTTACCTAAGGTCATCTTCTCTAGATCCCTACACACAATATCCTAACCCACCCGGGCTAGTTTTCACTGCCATACACCCCATAAGCTATTGCTCCTTTGCCCCACCACATGGGAAGGATGGTGGATTTGCCATCCCACCACATCGGGGGTCTCTCACTACCAATTTTTGCACATCAAATTTCAACAAATCAAAAATTTGCCAATCACTGCCCATCATCTGCCAATCACTACTGCCAATCCCTTGCCAATCATCAAATTTTGTTTTTCTCTAATTTTGGGTCCAAAACACTAACCTCATCACCCAGTCGACTCACTAATACCTCTCGGTGCGCCAACCCCTGTCCAAAGCCCGGCTTCGTAAAGCCAAGCAATGGATGCTGGTTGTTTTGTGCCAGCGGCTGGATGCGTCCGGCACTCGGTGCAGGGACGGGGGCTTACCCGGGCCGAGATCCCACGCATCACCTCGGCGTGGAGCCATCCAATGTCCCGATCTCGACCTGCCGGCACGCCTCAACAAAAAGTGGTCGCCATGACGACCCTTCCTATCGGGCTGCCAGCTCCGCCTAGTGGAGCCTGGACGCGGCCGTTCAAAGCGAGGCCCGGCACGCACCGAGGGCCTGCTTCGGCTAAAAGTCGCTCTCACCTCTAACCCGTGTAACGTCGATGCTTCACCTGGACGCTTACACCCCGCAGCCCGTTCCTTGCTCACACATCCAGCTGTGCCCATGCTCCTCGTACCTTTCCTTACACACCCAGGTACCCTCATTCCACTCACAGCCTTGGTCACACACCTGACCACCGAACACTTTGGCACACATTCGTTGGTCGCACACCTCACCAAAACACCTCTTCGCGCCCCCTCCTCGGTCACCTCCTCTGTGACAATCACAGGTGTGCCCTCATTCGCACACCCAACCATGTGCCTCACCACCAACTCCAGCGTGCATTCCCACTCACGCTCTACCATTCCAGGTGTGCATCCTTCCATCCCAGGTGTACATCCTCGCTCACCTGTCACAACTAACTCACGCTCCATGTCACTCTCACTACTCTCACCTCCATTCCTGACAGCGCACTCACCCTTCCTCTTGACAGCGCAATCTTTCCTCATGTACCTGTCCATCACACACCTTTCTCGCGCACACTCTCCCGTTACACCCTCTGTAACACTCACCACAGGTGGACACTCTTCCTTACTTCTGACAGCGCACTCTTTCCTCATGCACCTGTCGGTCACACCCCTTTCTCGCGCACACTCTCCCGTTACACCCTCTGTAACACTCACCACAGGTGGACACTCTTCCTTACTTCTGACAGCGCACTCTTTCCCCATGCACCTGTCCGTCACACACCTTTCTCGCTCACACTCTCCCGTTACACCCTCTGTAACACTCACCACAGGTGTGCATTCTTCCTTGCCTTTGACAGCGCACTCTTTCCCCATGCACCTGTCCGTCACACACCTTCCTCGCGCACACTCTCCCGTCACACCCTCTGTAACACTCACCACAGCACGCTTCCATGTGCTCCCTCGCACACGCGCTACGACCGACTCATTCTCGCCAACACCCTCACTCCTTGGCACACACTTTTTCCTCACACACCCCAGAGTCGGACTTTCTCGCACACCTCCTCTTTCGCACACCAGACCTGTCACACACTTCACCAGTGGCCTCTCACGAACACCCGGGTCTATTTCGACCCCCAAGCTTCTTAAATCCCCTGGCGCATCATACGCACGACCATATTGGTCACCACTTACACCGGGTCCTCTTCCTCTTCGCTTCTCCTCCATCACCTGCGAATCCCTCATCCGGTTAATGAGCACATCATCACGATCCAAACACAGACTTTGGACCAATTCTTTTATCTCCTCTTTTATCTCTTTCTTATCCCCTCTCCGTCGCTTCTTAATTTCGCTCATCCCTTCTTCCACTTCTTCTAATTTGTGCTTCACCTCTTTTATTCCCCGGTACGTCTCCTCAAGCTCATCCTCTAAGGCTACCTTGACCGTTTCCAGGTGCGTCCTCACCTGCTGGTCCTTCGTCTCCATTACCTCTATCACCTCGTCCAACCTCGTTGTCAGTCCCTCACGTACCATCTGACATTCCCTCTTTGTCGCTATCAAGTCGTTTTTTATGTCGTTTTGTGTCGCTTTCAACCCTCCTAATACCGCAGTGTTCCTTTGAACCTGCTCCACTAACTCCGTCTGTCCCACCGTCAGCTGCTCCACCTCCTGCGTCAGGTCCTCTATGCCCCCTTGTAACTTTACAGTCCCCTTTCTCACCTCCTCCATGTGCTCCTCACAGTGCCTCACCTCCTCGCGCACTCCTCCGACCTCCTCACTCACTCCTCTTCTGATCTCTTCTCCCATCACTTGCATCTCCTGCCCAGATGCCACCCTCATCTGCTCCATTTCCTCCCTGTGAGCATCCAGTTTGGCTTCTACCCCCATTCTGACCCCCTCTATCTGCTGCCCCATTTGGTTAACTTCCCTTTCCGCTTGGTCCCTCATATCCCTCAATTTGCCTTCCATACTGTTTTCTAACCCCTCTAACCCTTTTTGCATCCCTTCCATTTGATTCTCTTGAGCGGCCATTCTGTTTTCTACCCCCGTTAACCCATGTTTTACTTCTTTTATCCCGTTGTCTAACCCCTCACCGGTACCCCTCGCTTCGTCCCTCATTACCCCCATTTGGTTTCCCATTACCCCCATTTGGTTTCCCATTACCCCCATTTGGCCCTCTAATCGCTCACTATTAACCCTCATTTGCTCACTCTGAGCATCCATCCGGTTCCCCAATCGCTCAATTTGGCTCCCCATACTCATCTGTACAGCTGCCTGTAGCTGCGCAATGAGGGCCTGTATGTCAATCGGCTGCATGTTAAAGCCCGTTGATACAGCGGCCTCGGCTACCACGCGCTCTTGCGAGGCGCCATTTTGCGCGCCCGCTACTTCGTGCGTGACGGCGCTATTTTGCGAACCTGCCGCCCTCACTGCTTCGCTCTCCTCTTGTCCCTCAATTTGGTCCTGGACCGACCCTACCTCACTCTCCTTTACCGGACCCCAGCTGTCTTGACCCGCCATAGCGCGACTTTCAAAATTCGGTTTTTTATTTTATTTTCGTAAAACAAATTCAAATTTCGCCGTTATAATTTCGCGCGGGAAACGCGCTCCGAATCGATTCTACTTGTTACCAATTTGGGCCTAATAAATTTAGTCCCGGGTTCGAATTCCACTCCTCGACACCAATTGTTACAGACGTGGCTTGGATGTTATTTACCGAGCGGTTTTATGGTATGACCACGTCTGCACAAGTTACCCGATTGTGCCCGAACGTTGACTAGTCGCGCGATGCTGGCTCAATAAGAAAAAGAAGACACCCGGCTGGATTACAATAACACAATACGACACCAATGTTTCAATTCTCAAGACCTCCGGAGGAGATTATATTCGTACGGAAAGGTCAGATTACAGGGGCTAGAGGTATAATCACAGAAAGACAGGCACTTAGACACACTCTTATATTAACCCCGGACAGACGACAGACAAACGGGACAACGGCTGACTCACACGGGGGTTGATGGCAGGAAAGCGGGTATCGATGGCTCCAGGTCCTCCTGGGCTCGGGGCAGGGTACAGTACGGTCCGGTCCGGTCCAAAGATGCGGGGAGGTATCGTCGCGCTGGGGGTGGCGGTGGCTTCTCTCTCCAAGCTGAGGCGCATCTCACGTCACATCCGGCGCGGGGCCGCGTATATCCGGCGGGGAGTGACACGCCCTCGGCTCGTTAGCTCCGCCCCAGATGGAATCGGCACGTTGCTTCTCATTGGGTGCGTGGGGGGGTTACTGGCTCCGCCCCTGACGAGGAGCTGACAGCCAGCCCCTTCGGGGTAACGCCGTGGAGCGCATGGTCATGGCGGGTAACCGAGCCGGTGTGAGGACGCACACTCCCCGCCCCTCTGTTGTTGTAGTCGTAGTTGTAGTTGTAATTGTTGTTGTAGTTGTTGTTATTGTTGTTGTTTGGGGAAGAAGATGGGAGGAGGTATGGGAAAGGTCCTAAACTCACTACTGATGCCATATAATCACATTCTGGTGCAACGAAGAGTCATAATTAATGGAAACGAGGCCTTAACTGACATAGATTAAGAATAACTAGGAAGATGTCCGAAAGTTGTCTACGTGTGGTGCGGTGGACCTGGGCACGACATTTAATGGGGGAATAAGGGGAAGGTCAGCTCTACTGATTGTTGTTTACATGCAATGGGACTAGGGAATGGGGGATTGGGGAAAGTTGGGGAGTATTGGAGAAAATAGGGGAATATTTACAAGCGGATATGGAGGCCAAATTCCATATTCGCAACATTATGTTTATGTTTCGAAATCTGCAAAGTTGTTTTGGTCGTGTCCGTTCTCCTTTAATTGCTTTAAGAAATAGCCACGATGGTAAATCAATTTCTCAAACATCAATTATCCCCTTCATTATTAAATGAAATATTTTAACCAACAATAATTAATATACCTTGTTATATCCTATTATTCTCTATTTGTACAATCATCAATTCTGAGGTTTTCATTTGACACCTGTTATTATAGATCCCAATGGACTTTTGTCCAATACTGGGGTTTATGGATTGGGTCTCGTCCGTCCGTCCACAACCATATCGGAGATGTATGGACCGATTTTGTTCATACTTGGCACAAAGACAACACATGATCCTGTTCTTATGCATGATGGGAATTTTTTATTTTCTCTTCAAGGAAGATTTCAAGATAGGAATAGGAATTCAAGATAGGATAGATTTCTTCAAGGAAGATAGCTAGCGGCTAGGGTGCCGGCTTAGGATCCTAGGAGCCTGGGTTCGAATCCCGGTCAATCGCTGAATTAACGCCAGGGGGGTTGACTCAGCCTGTCATCCTTCCGAGGTCGGCAAATTGAGTACCAGTTCACTGGTAATTCCCTGCTTGTCGTAAAAGGCGGCAAAAAGGGTTGGCGTCAGGAAGGGCATTCGGCCGTAAAACATTGCTTCAAAAAGGGGACCGAAAAACAACAACAACCACAGTTCCCGAAAAAGGCCAACCCCCGCTTGCGGGGAAAAATGGCCTCTAAAGGTGGTTTTTTTTTTTTTTTCTTCAAGGAAGATTTCAATGTTTTGATGGAGGTTTTTATTATTTTAATTTTTTTGTCATGATTTTAATGATTTTGATGCAATATTTATCTTTTTTGCAACAGCTCTGCATGTGACACAAGAGTGCCTGCATTTAATAAATCTTACTTTTTTCAGCATTATTTGTGGAAGTGAAAACTGAGCACGACATTGATGTTCACTTGGACCGACCCGAACCCATTGATGCCGAAGCTCGTTTCCTCAAGAACCATCCCCATGAAGGTTTCTGTCAATGTCCATACATTTTGATTTGAACAGTTTGATGATGAACTCTGGTGTGAAGAAAAACAAAAACATGACGTCATTATTTAATTGCTTTAGGAAACTAGATGGTATTCATAAAATACTAACCCTGCGCAGCCAACTTGTTGCGAGGCAACTGTTCTGTTTTTTTCTGGTTTTTTTTCTTTCTTGGACCCAACATGGCTGCCAGACCACGTGAGCAATGACATCATAAATTTATATTCTCTCATCGAATTGTTGCATAGATCATGCTCAATAAATTTAAAACTGATCAGACTGAGCGTTGCCCCTGTCGAATTATGATGTCATAATTATGGCACCAATGACGTCATCGTTATCAATGTAATGAATGATGGAAAAGCCTTTTGATCAATATCAGGCTTTATTAAACTTGAATCAAGCAGGATCTAAGAAAGGAATACAAATACAACAAGAATATATTAACACAAACAGATTATGTACATTAAGCGAGGTAATACAATCAAGGAGATCTCGCGAGATCTTGGAGACGGTGGCAGGGGTTTTCGACGGTCCACACGGTCTCCACGTTTTTCAAAGTCAAGTCTGTTCACAATTGTATTTTGTCGAAACTGTATTTATCGTTCGGTGTGTGAACTTATAGTGTCCCCCTTGGAAGTTTCTCGGTGTTTATCCTTCATAAATTAATCGTTTGTTTGCCGTGTCGCGAGCAAGGCCTTGCAGCCTCAGGTTTCCCCCGTCGAAGGTTGTTCCTTCCTTCGCTGTTTTGCTAGCTTTTTTGATTTCCCCTTCTCCACCAAGTTTCACCAAACATCGACTATTTGTCTAACGTTGTAACCCCCACACCCCCCCCCACCCCCCAAAAACAAACAAAAAAAAACTTTTATTTCCCTTTCTCCTCGTGTGCTTTTGCCTCTGCCCACGTGCGCTGTCTCGCCCTGCCCCCATTTTCCCCTTGCCTTCCACCTTTTGCCCTGTTCAAGTGACTCGTGGTCGTCGCTCTAGGCTTCCTCTCCCCATTGGTATTTTTGTGAATTTAAGATTGTTCTTCACTGTTCTGTTTAAATATGTTTCAACTATCCCCTTCAGTGTTTTATTCAGTGGTTTATTACAACACGCTGTTTTTCTTCTTATTTAAAAGGCTCCTTTCAATTTCCTCTTCAACTCATTCCATTTCAAAAAAATATTCAATCTCATGATTCCAAATCACTCCATGCTCTAAATTCTCATTCATTCCATCCCTCCTCCATCGTTCTTAAACGAATCGCTAACTTGAAAATCACAACAAACCCAATTTGTTAGATATGTTCATCTTTCATTAATCATCCACTTTCTAAACTCCCCCCTTGCACCTCCCCTCCAAATCTCCTCCCCAACCATCCCTCCCAAATTCTCCCTCCTCCCACCTCCTTCTCAAAGCTGCCTCCTCCCCACTTCCTCTCCCTCCTATGTCACACCTCCACCTCCCCCAACCTTTTACTTTCCTCTGCCCCCCCTCAAACAAACTCTCACTGTGCCTCATTCCATCACCATCAAACCTTTCGTCCTCCTCATCCTTCCCTTTCTTGTAACTCTTCTGTAATCTCTGACACACTATCAACTGCTCTTCCTACATCCCCCTCTCACCCTTCATCTGACCCTACCCCTCCCCTCCCCTGTCCTGCACCCGATGCTCCCCCTCTCTCCTCACTAACGGTATGGACCTCAAACATCCGGGGCCTTCACTCAATCCTGATTGATCTCTCCATTCAGGTTGCTTCTGAAAATCCAGACTTGATCTGCTTAACAGAAACTTTCCTCCTTCAAGATGTCTCTGATTCCTTAATATTGTTGCGGATATGGGATTTGGCCTCCATCCATATCCGCTTGTAAATATTCCCCTATTTCCCCAATACTCCCCAACTATCCCCAATCCCCCATTCCCTAGTCCCATTGTCTGTAAACAACACTCTGTAGAACCGACCTTCCCCTTTTTCCCCCATTAAATGTCGTGCCCAGGCTCACCGCATCTCACGTAGACAACTATAGGACATCTTGCTAGTTATTCTTAGTCTATGTCAGTTAAGGACTCGTTTCCATTAATTCTGACTCTTCGTTGCACCAGAATGTGATTGTATGGCACCATTAGTAAGTTTAGGACCTCCCAATACCTCCCCGCATCTCTTCCTCATGGAACAACAACACCAACAACAACAACAGCGGGGGCGGCGCGGCGGCGGCACAGGGAGTGTGCGTCCTCACTCCGGCTTGGTTAGCCGCCATTGACCATGTGCTCCGACGGGGTTACCACGCAGGGGCTCACTGTCAGCTCCTCGTCAAGGGCGGAGCCCGGTAACCCCCCGCACCCAATAAGAAGCGGCGGACCGATTCCATCTGGGGCGGAGCTAACGAGCCGAGGGCGTGTCACTCCCCGCGGGGCATGCGCAGGAAGACGGAGGTGACGTCAGATGCGCCTGAGCTTGAAGAGAAACGGACGCCACCTCCAGCGCGACGATACCTACCCGCATCTCTGGACCGGACCGGGTCGATTCTGCCCCTGAGCCAAGGTGCACCTTGAGCTATCGACTGCCTGCCCTTCCTTGCCATCAATCCCTGTGTGAGTCAGTCTTGTCCCGTTTGTCTGTGGTCTGTCGGGAATAAGATAAGACCGTGTATAAGTGCCCATCTTACTGTGCTGTACCTCTGTGCCGTGTAATCTAAACGTTCTGCATAACCCATATTATATCCTCCTCCGGAGGTCTTGAGAACTGTACCCCTGGTGTCGTGTCATTTAACCCAGCCGTTGTGTCCTTTCCTTCATTGATTTAGCATAGCGCGATTCGGCCAACGTTCGAGTGTAATCGGGTAACTTGTGCGAACACGGCGGCCATTCCGCTCGGTCAAGCAACATCTAAGTCGTGTCCGTAACAATATCTCTTCCTGGTTACTCCCTCCTCCGGTACGACAGACCTGATCCTCGTCCTGGTGGTGGGGTGGCTATCTTTATCAAAAACTCTCTTCCTCACTCTCCCTGCACTGCCCTCTCTCCACCCCACCCACAGGAGTACCTCTGGCTATGGCTTCCTCTCCGCTCCCACCTTTTGTTCATATGTGTTCTGTACCGTCCTCCAAACAGTGATGACTCCATTTACATTTCTCTGACGGACAACATGGACCAACTTCTATCAACTCATCCAAACTCTCTCTTCCTCATATGTGGCGACTTCAACTGTCATCATGCCAGCTGGCTGGGTGTGGGTTCATCTCTCACCAGCCATGGCACCTCAGCAAAGGACTTCTGCGACTCATTGGGACTGACACAATCTGTCAATTTCCGACCCGGATCTCAGTCAATGGAGTATCTTCTCTTCTGGACTTGGTTATGACTAACTTCCCTGCAAATGTCTGCTGCTCTTCTTCTGCTCCAATCGGTTCTTCTGATCATGTGCTTGTTAAAGTGGACATCTCACTGGGCATTCTCAGAGAGCCTCCTCAGCGCCGACGAGTCTGGCATTTCACTCACGCCGACTGGCACGGTCTGCAAGCAGCCATCAATCAACTGGACTGGTCTCCCATCTCTAATGCCTCTGACATCAATTCTTCCTGGGAATTCTTCCAAAGCAAACTGCTCTCTCTCATGCACAGATTTATCCCATCTCGTCTTCAGTTGTCTTACCCTTCCTCCCGTCCATGGTACACTGAATCTTGTGGTGAGGCAGTTGCCCTGAAACAACTTGCCTTTGCGTCTTGGAAGGCAAATCCAACTGAAGGCAATCTCAGTTCCTTCCACCAAGCTCGAAACAAGTGTGTTTCTACCCTCAGGAGTGCCAGGAAGCACTATCTCTCCACACTCAAGATTGAACTCTCAACCTGTCTCCTTCCTCCAAATCCTGGTGGCGTCTGGTCAAATCCGTTTCTGGTGTTTGTTCCCCCTCCATCCCCTCCCTTACCTCAAATGGCTACACAGTTGACACCGCACGTGACAAAGCCGAATGCCTCAACTCTGTGTTTGCCTCAAAATCTTGTGTCCAAACCCATCTCTCTCTGTTCCCACCTTTCCCAGTCGAACCCAACTGCTCCTGGACTCTGTGTCCTTCTCTCCTGACAAGGTGGAGAAGTTTTTATCAAACCTCGACTCTGATTCTGCATCTGGACCAGATGGCATCAGCCCTCGGGTCCTAAAATCCTGCTCTGCCGCTCTATCTCACCCTCCCTCTGTTCTTTTCACCCTCTCTTTTGCTCAAGGTCATCTGCCAGCATCTTGGAAATCAGCAAACATTGCCGCTTTACACAAAAAAGGTGCAAAAACAGATCCTTGCAACTACAGACCAATCAGTCTGCTCCCAATTATCAGCAAAGTCATGGAATCCATCATTGCTTCAGATATCAAATCCTTCCACTTCTCCAATGGCTTGATCTCTGATCATCAATTTGGATTCAGACCAGGTCAATTATACTCTGGACATGTTGCTTCTGCTGTCTCAACAATGGATGGAGGTCCTCAATGCCAAACAGGAAATCAGAGCTGTCTCACTTGACATATCATGTGCCTTCGATACGGTCTGGCACCCAGCTCTGCTCACCAAACTCAGCTCCTATGGTATTCAGGGAAATCTCCACTCATGGCTTGTGGATTTCCTCTCTGGTCGTAGGCAACGTGTGGCCCTGAATGGATTTCTCTCATCTCCCCTTCCTGTTCTGGCTGGAGTTCCCCAAGGTAGTGTTCTGGGCCCTGTGCTATTTCTGGTCTTCATCAATGACCTCTCCGACTCTCTGGAAAATCCTCTCTATCTCTTTGCTGATGACTCCACTATCTGCCGCTCCATTCCTCATCCCTCAGATCGGCAGTCTGCAGCCTCCTCACTCTCTGCAGACCTGGACAAAATCACAGACTGGTCAAACAAGTGGAACATGTCTTTCAATCCTGACAAATCTCACACTCTTACAATCTCTCCGAAAGGACCGACTGGACAACCCTCCCATCTACTTTCTCAACAATCCTCTCCAAGAAGTTCTGTCGCTCAAGCTTTCGGGTCCTACTATCTGCCATGATCTTTCTTGGGAAAACCACATTTCCAAGCTGGCCTCCAAAGCCAGTCGCCGACTGGGCATCCTCCGTCGTGCGAAGTCCTTCCTTGGCACACCTGAGCTCCTCACCACATACAAGGCTTTCATCCGCAGCTCAATGGAATACTGTTCCCCCCTCTGGGCTGGTGCTCCTGCCTCACACCTTGCTCGGCTTCACGCTGTTGAGGCCAAAGCTTTCAGAATCATTGGAATCTCCTGCGATGTAGTCAACTCCGAGGGCCTTTCACTCACTCACCGCAGGCAGGTTGGTGGTCTTTCTGTCTTCTACCGACTCCTCTCTGGCCTTGCTCCCCCAGCTCTCTCTGTGCTCTGTCCCCCAATATTCCTTCAGGTCGCACAAGATCTGCCTGCAACCCTCTTATGATTAAACTGCCAAAGTCTAGGCTCTCTGCTCACCTTCACTCTTTCATTCCCCTTTTCTCCCACCTCTGGAACAAACTCCCCCACTCCCTTCAATCCCACTCCTCCCTCCAGGTCTTTAAAACAGCTGTTCACCACCATCTCTTATCTTCCCCCATCGAAAACCTTGATCTTTTCTACCCCGGTAATTCACCCCAGAGTCCTTGCAGTGTTCATATGTTTTATTCCTCTCCCACCTCCAGCCAAGTCCTCCCGATGTCCCTGCTCTCAAATGTTGTGTTTGTGTCCTTCCCCCTCTCTCCCCATCTTGACTGCCGCTCCCCTTGTTTTTTGTGTTTTGTGTGTCGGTTTGTCTTTTTGTGTGATTACTGCTAGCTCTTTCACGAGCCTCGATCTTGTATACAACAAAAAAAAAAAAAAATGCCATCTCGCAGAGTACTATCTCAATCTTACCAGCATGAACCATTGTCTGGCTTCAGCTCACAGCAGGACAAGTCTCGTACGAACATCCGCACAGCAAGAACTTAAATAGACGCAAGTCCCTGGAGGTCGATACCTTCAATTGCTCTTCTTCTTCACAATCGCCACAATCTTCCTGCTGGAAAATGTCCCTTCTCCTGGTGGCAAATCAGTCAAACTAAACACGAATATACTGTATAAGAGCGATGTCTGTGTGTGTCTGTCTGTGTTGCCATTTTTCTCAGAGATGGCTGAACGGATCTTCATCAAACTTTCAGAGGTTCATCAGTGAGTGCCTGGAGTGTTTGCCATCTGGCAAAAAAAACAAAAAATAAAAAATAAAAATCTATGACAAAAGAAAAAAGTCGTTTTTTTGGATTTTTTTTTTTTTTTTAGCCGCGTCGCAAGACACTGGTCATAGAGTGCCCTCTGCTGTTCTTCTTCTTCTTCTTCTTCTTCTTCTTGTTCTTGCAGAGAAGACAAAACCTCAAAGCTCCACCCATTCTGGGAACCATAGCTCCACCCATTGTGAGAGAGGCTTCATATAAACAAATATCCACCATTTTATTAACTCGCATAGCTTTGAGGCTTGTTTTGTAGGCCGTGGTGTCTTCCTCTCTCACACAGTTTTATTTCAAATCAAATTCGATATATCATTTCATTTTTCACAGTCGATAACATAGTTTTAGACTCGGTTGAAAAAAAACCGGAAGAAAATCCGATGAAAGTTGCCCTTTATAGAACGAAATGAATTCTCAAAGGCCTGTAACTTCAAGTCCATTGAGATATTTTTTTTTTAAATCGCGGCATGGTCAGTCATACTCCGCCCGAAATAACAGACGGGAAAATGCCGAGATATATTAAAAATTCGTCCATTTGATGACAATCGTCACGATGAAATATTTAATTTATACGTCGTCACAATAATGTGGCGAGAGGAGCATAGCTTCGTTCACGTGTCGCAACACATGGGAAATTGCCGAGATATATATATTTTAAATCGCGGCATGGTCAGTCATACACCGCCTGAAATAACAGACGGGAAAATGCCGAGATATATTAAAAATTCGTCGCCACACACGGGAAATTGCCGAGATATATTTTCACTTTGCACAAAAATAACATCAAGTAATCGAATCAATAGTAATGTCCTGTGCCTATAACATCGACGTTATAGGCACAGCTGCATCTAGGCATTGTGTAACATCGACGCGGCTTTTGTTTTAATTAAAACTTTTTGTACTTGTTTTTAATCGCTTGATCGTGCCTACGCCTTTTTAAAATTAATGACATTTATATACAAGTACACAGTCGCATAAATAAATACAAAAAAAATCACCAGACATTTGAATACAAATAAATCGAACAAATCCGGAAGTGAGCGAAGTTGGTAGTATGGCTTCTTCTTCTTCCTGATCGGCAT
The DNA here is from genome assembly GCF_964187855.1 of Myxine glutinosa. Taxonomy (NCBI): domain Eukaryota; kingdom Metazoa; phylum Chordata; class Myxini; order Myxiniformes; family Myxinidae; genus Myxine; species Myxine glutinosa. The sequence goes on from NC_136265.1 coordinate 98,084,107, forward strand.
CACAGGCGACTCAAAAACGTGATGAACGCCACATTCACCCACCATCATATGTATGAACCCCTTCCTCTCCTGTTTCCCCCTCCCCTCCCCTTCTCCCCCTTTGCTCCCCTTCCCCCCTCCCCTCACCTTCCCCCCTCCCCTATCCCCCCTCCCCCTTTCCCCCCCTGCCCCTCCCTTGCCCTTTCCCCCTCCCCCTCCCCTCCCCTTTCCCCCTCCCCCTCCCGTCCCCCTCCCCCTCCCCTCCCCTTTCCCCTCTCCCCCTCCCCTCCCCTTTCCCCCCTCCCCTCCCCTTTCCCCCCTCCCCCTCCCTCCCATTTCCCCCCTCCCCCTCCCCTCCCCCTTTCCCCCCTCCCCCTCCCCTCCCATTTCCCCCCTCCCCCTCCCCTCCCCTTTCCCCCCACTCCTCCTCCCCTCCCCTTTCCCCCCCCTCCCAACCCCCTTCCCCCCTCCCCCCTATTCCCCTCCCCTCCGCTTTCCTCAACCCGAATGAGGAAGATTTCGACATCAAACAAAATGCGCCATGCGAGTGATTACCGATGACAAAGCGAGTCATGCAGCTCCTGCAATCCCCTCTCGGATCCCACGGTTCCACAGAAAGCATGAGAAAATGCATCATCAGCTACATTGTCCTTGCCAGGGCGATATACGATGTTGTAGCCAAATTCCGCAAGATCATTGTGCCGCTTAGCGATTTTATTTTATTTTTTATTTTTTAATTTGTTTTTTTCCATTTTTTATTTTCTGGGAATGTTGATCCTCGAACATAAAAGCCACAGATCGCTGGTCTGTGATCAAATGAAAATGTTTCCCGAGGAGAAAGTGGTTCCATTAACGCAAGGCCTCCACGATGGCAAAGGCCTCTTTCTCAACAGACGAGTGGCACCTCTCACTGTGTGATAACGTTCTGGAGAAGAAGGCCACGGGTCGGCCCGACAGATTCAAGGTAGCCGCGATTGCGTACTCTGAGGCATCAGTCTCAACAACGAAGGGCACACTGTTATCAATTGATATTGCCACCGCTTGAGCAATATCCTTAATGAAATTGTGAAAAGCCATTCTGGCAGCTGAAGACAGCGGAAAATTTTTGCGTTCAACGAGAGGACGAATTTTCTCGGAATACTTCGGGATCCATTTGGAACAATGAGCGAACAGCCCCAGAGTTCGTCTCGGCGCGGCTACATCAGGAGGAGGTGGCATTTCTGATAGCAGTTGCAAACAGGACCCGTCATCGCGAATCGAGCTGTCTGAAATGGTATATCCCAAGAGATTGATAGTTTTAGCCGAGAACGTGCATTTGTCAGCATTGAGTGAGTTTGTACTTGCGAGCTACTTACTTCCATGAATCGTTTCAAGTTATTGTCGTGCTCATTCTGTGTTCGTTCACATACTGTGACCTCAAACACGTAAAGTCGTAAACAAAGGTGTCTGAGATTATATCGAGATACCATCTCATTGATGGCTTGTTGGTTGCACGAGACTCCATTTGTTACCCTGAAGGGTATACGATGAAACTGAAGGGTATCGTGGCTTTGAAGTGTTTTTTTAATTTAGTGTTTTGAGGCTGTGAGGTGTTTTTAATCTTATATATATATATATATATATATATATTGTTACGGATCTCGGGGGTCGGCGCTCCCCTTATCAAGGGGGGGATTAATCCCCTTGTCTTTTTCGCTGGCCGTCCCGAGTCCTGGAAGCTATACCGTCCTTCCCGCCACGGCATTAGGTAGGGTTTGCGAGGCCTAGGGATTCGCTGCTACCTAAGTACTAACGCCAGCCAGAAACGAGGGAATAACTCCCGCTTGAACCACGGATGTGATGGAAAATGCCGAGTGGTTAGCAATCCGCGATCCGAGCTGTTAACAATGAGACTAAACCCGATTCTGAGCGGTTTCGATCATGTCACGTTTACCCAATGGAAGAAAGGATGGATGCGATCGGATGGAGAGGAAACCAGAAGGGAGGAAGAGCAAAGATGGGTTTATTCACAAATATACAAGAGAAGAGGAAACGAAAGGATGTACAAGAGAGGAAGAAGAAGAAGCAGGAGGACACAGGGCAGTCTTATTGCAGTCTTAACTGAGGACCCCAGACAAACATACACACTCACATGGGGATTGTAGCTGGTAGGTGGTCAGGTAGGGTGTCCGGTGATGAGATCCAGGCTCCAGGTGAGGCTCCAGACCAGCGGGCGAAACCCGGCAGGCAGCTCCGCGTATCTTGGAACGCGACCGGACCTTACATATAGTGGGGGGGGGGGGGGGGGGGGGAAGCTGGTGTCCTTCAGCGTACATAATTTGTGCACACTCGTGCTACACGCCACCTCTCCCAAGTTCTCTTATCAGCGCCAGCGAGCGAATCCTCTCCCAAATGTGCGCTCCATATCAGTCTTTTGAAGCAACCAGCGCTCCCAACAGGTAGTCCCTTTGCAATGCACTCTCCCGACCAAGTCCGTCAAAGGGCTTTGCGTTCGCGCTTATATAATGCGCCACGCGATCACTACGCGGGCCTCAAAGCCGCGCCTGTCGGTGATGTTACATCAGCCCTGGTTGGCTGGTGAGGGCTTACCGGCCACGCCTTTGACGGCTGGTTGACATGCCACACCTTCTTCTTGGCGTTCCGCCCCCTTTTTCCTCGGCCCTGACTGCATGGCTTATGGCGGCTCTTGAGCGAACGCAAAGGCACCGACTGTAGGGGCGCGTAATGGCGTCGCTTGGAGAGGGAGGTCGCAAAATGGACGGAATGGGGACCTACTCTTATTTTATCGACGCAACGCAGATTCAACGATTGGAAACACGGCCTTATCTAAAACACATAATAATGAAATAACTGAGATTCTATGGTGGCCTCCGTGTTGCTTGTGGACTAACTAGGGGTGCAACCTTTAACCTTTTAATAATGGGATATTTACAAGAGTTTATATACAAGTGTGGGTTCTAAAACCGCAACACTGCACCCCCCACCCCTCCCCCCCTTTTTCCAGGCTCGGCCCGAGCTGAAACAAAAGGGCTATCTTTTAACTTAGTGTGACACTTAGGTGTGGTTACCCTCTACTTTTAACCTCACCCTGAGTGCGACAGTTTTAACACCAGATATGTCCCACCTGCTGCGTTGCCTCCTATCTAACCTACTCATGCCCACAATTCACCGAATTACGGAATTATTCTCAAACTAAACATTTAACCGGTGGGGAGCATTATTTACAATACACTAATTATTTACACTGTCACCCAGGACCTGTCTTTTGTGGGGAAAAGAGAAGATGTTTTGAGAAGGGGAAAATGCCATTGCCATGTACTGCACCGATACACCATACCATATGTACCCATTAAATGAATGCACCATAATAAGAAAAATGCACCAACAAGCACCATAAAAGCACCATCCATGAAAAAGGCACAAAACACATTTTAATAATAATAAATGGTGTCTTCTTCTTCTGTTCTCTGCTGGGCCGATGTTTCTGGGTGTCTTCTTGCTTGATGATTATTTAATAAAAAGGGCACACACGGCGTCCGCATTTTATTATTTGTATGGCCAGCAGGGCCAACTCAGGTGGTCCACTGCTGGGCATAGATGCCACTTAAAACAGTGGTCCGCAAGCCAGACACCGCTTCCAGCAATGGGTTGTCCCAACAGAGGTGCCAGGCCACAGCGCGTGTGCTCCATAGGTGCCAGGCCACAGAACGTGTGGTCCATATGTGCCAGGCCACAGAACGTGTGGTCCATAGGGTGTACTGGTGCAGGCAGGCAGGCAGCAAAGGTGCAGGCAGCAAGATTCCGGACACCTACACACTCCCCTCGGACAAAAGACCATGGTCCATGAGTGGGAAGGCAGACAAAGCAGAGATTATCGGGGGGGGGGGGGGGGGGCAAGGGCGCAAGGGTACAAATCAACAACAACAACAACAACAACAACATGCATTTTAAAGGCCATTTTCCCTGCAAGAGCGGGGGTTAGCCTTGCGGTCCCCATGACAATCTTCTCCATTTTGCCCTATTTTCTGCATCTCTCCTTGTTAACCCCCTTGCCCGCATTTCTTCTTCCACCATCTTCAGCCAAGTCTTTCTCGGTCTTCCCCGTCCTCTACTTCCTTCTACATTCATTTCCATCACTCTTCTCAACCAGTCACTTTCATCCTTCCTCAACACATGACCAAACCATCTCAACCTGTTCCTCTTCACAGCATCAATCACAGGCTCTATTCCCATCATCTTTCGCAATTCATCATTTGTCTTCCTCTCTCTCAACGACACTCCGCACATCCGTCGAACCATTCGCATTTCCACCCTTTCCAACCTTCGTTGCTGCTCTACGTTCATTACCCATGTCTCGCTCCCATAAATCATAACACTTCTCACACATGCAGCATACACCTTTCCCTTCAGCTTCAACGACACTCCCCTCATCATCAGCATGCCACTCAGTTCCTGAAACTTCTTCCATGCACATCTCACTCGAGCAACCGTTGCCGGGTCTGATCCACCTTCTCCATTCAGCATGTCTCCGAGGTAGCAAAATGTTTTCACACCTTCCAGCTTCACGCCTTCTCCAAGATCCAACTCAACATTTCCTCCATCTGCAGCTCCCTCTGTGCACACCTTACATTTGAATGGAGCTGCCACACTGGTTAATGACGCTCTCAGACCACTACATTTTTGATGAACCCACTCAGCGCACATTGTACATTGAATGGAGTTCACTCCGACACCCTTCCTACACACAGCACAGGGCCACTTCCCAGTTCTTTCCACCTCACCACATGCTTTACCACTTGCCATCACCTTTGTCTTTCCGATATTCACCTTCAGACCTTTTGTCTCCATACATTCCTTCCACGTGTTCATCTTTTCCTTCAGTCCATCCATACTTTCCGCAATCAACACCAGATCATCTGCATACAACAACTCCCATGGTAAACCCTCCTTTACGTTCTGAGCCAGCACCTCCATCACAGCTACAAATAGTAGTGGACTTGGTACCGACCCCTGATACACTCCCACCTTCACCTCAAACTCACCACTGTTCCCGTCCTTCGTCCTTACAGCTGTGCGCGCTCTTTTGTACATTGCCATCACTACTCTGATCAACCATTCCTCCACTCCTAACTTCCTCAATGCCCATGTCAATACTTTGCGTGGAACCTGATCGAATGCTTTCTCCAGATCAACAAACCCAAGAAACAACTTCTTCCTCTTCTCCATGTACTTCTCCTGCAACTGCCTCACAATGAAAAGTGCGTCTATCATTCCTCTTCCTGGCATAAATCCAAACTGCATTTTGTTGATCTTCACCTTCTTCCTTATCCTCCTCTCCAACACCCTTTCCAATACCTTCATTCAATGCTCCAATAACTTTATCGCTTGGTACGAGCCACACTCCAGAGGGTCACCTTTGCCCTTGTATAGAGGGACGAGGGTACTCAGTTCCCAATCCATTGGAATGCGGCCTTCTTTCACCACCAGATTACAGATCTCTGTCATTCTCTTCACGCCCCAACTTCCTGCTGCCTTCAACATATCTCCCACTACTCCCGCCAGCCCTCCCGCTTTTCTACTCTTCATTGCTTTTATCGCTTCCTCAACGTCCTTCTCAGTTATCTTCTCTGCCGGTCCTAAAACTGGGTTACTCTCTATGTTGCCATCCCATTCGTTCTCTGTATTCAACAGCATTTCCATATATATTTTCCATCTTCCTTTAATTCCGTCTGGGTCCACAACGATTTGTCCCACTTCATCCTTCAAGCAACTCACCCCCATCACATCACACCTCTCTTTCGCTGTCTGCTTTGCAATCCTGAATACCGCTCTCTGACCCTCTTCCGAATCCAAGCGTTCTCCGACCATTTTCCTGCATGCTTCCTGCGCCTTTGCTACCTCTTTCTTTGCAGCCTGCTTGGCTGCCTTATAACTTTCATGCTCTGCTTTTTCTGCTCCCGTACCCTCCGCCTTCTGCCACTCCTTGAACTTCTTCCTCTTCTCGTCGATCTTCTTTCAACTTCATCATCCCACCACCATGTTTCCGAGTGCCTCGGTGGTCCTTTTGTCCATCCACATACCTCACCAACGGCTCCCAACAGACTATCTTTCATTGACATCCAACCACGTTCAAGCTCAACCACATCATCCTCTACCCTACTCAGCCTCTCTTTTAATGCATCCCTTACTGTCACCTCTTTCAACCTCCTCACCTTCATTCTCGGTTGGTACTTCACCCGCCGAGCTCTCCTCGCACCTTTCACCCTTATGTCGCAGACAACCAAGTGGTGCTGTGAAACAGCCTCCTCCCCCGGGATCACCTTTGTGTCCCGGAGGTGCCCCCTATCTCGCCTACGCACCATCAGATAGTCAACGGTTGTCGTCGACCCACCTGACGTGTATGTAACAAGCTTATTATCCCCTTTCTGGAACTGAGTATTACAAATCAAAAATCAGCTCCATCAGCAAACTCCAAAATCCTTTCACCTTATACATTTCTCACACCATATCCGTAACCCCCATGAACTCCCTCAAAACCGTCCATACTCCTTCCCACATGCCCATTTAGGTCTCCTCCTTCCACAACAACTTCCTCATCTTTCACGTTTTCCATCAGCTTCTCTATCGCACACCAGAACTTGTTCTTCTCTTCATCGCTCCGACCAACCTGCGGAGCATATCCCGAGATGACGTTCACCAAGAGCTTTCCAATCATCATTTTCACCATCATCAACCTATCACTCACTCCAATCACACTCACCACCCGATCTACAAACTCCTCAAAAAACAGGACACCAACACCTTTCAAGCCCTCCGGACACCCTTGCCACACAAACTTGTATTTCTGTCCCTGCCTACCCTTCAACATTCTCACACCATTTCCCTTCCATCTCGTCTCTTGCACACAACTTATGTCCACTCTTCTTCTGACCAATACTTCCACCACTTCTCCTGATCTCCCTGTCATTGTCCCGACATTCCATGTCCCAAACCTCAGAAACCGATCTCCACTTCGGGCTGTACCCTGTCCATATGTAGTTGTAATTGTCATGGTTCTCTTTTTTGAGGCAATATTTTTATCGCTGGATGCCCTTCCTGACGCCAACCCTCTTTGTCGCCTCTTACGACACGCAGGGATACGGTGTACCTATTCTAACCAGGGTACACACCGGGAAACAGTACACCGGGAAAACACGTTTTTAAGCATGAACCTTTAAAACCTAGCTCCTCCCTCATTTTTGATCCAATCGAGGGGAAACTTCATAGATCTGTTCAGCATGTCAGTCCACTAAAATGTCCTTTTGCAATTTGCGTTACGTCATGTGGTTTGGCAGATATAGTTAATTCAACGAAAATATTTTTAAAAATGGATATCTCTTGCATCGCTTTATTGATCGACGTGAAACTTCATACTATAGGAGAAGTCATAAAATGAAACAAGTGTGCAAAATTTCAAGATGATTGGATGTACGGTCTGGAAGCGAGAAGTTGTTATTGCGTGAAGAAGAAGAGGCTTCGAATGTGCAGATTTAATTATTTATCACATGTACAGACTGAAGGCATTTAAACATTTATGAAGGCATAAAAACTTTAAAAAATATACTGAACCTATATTTTCAGGGACAAGGAATCCAATGAAAGTATCAAATTAGTGCTATGGGGAATGGTAAGATACGAATCAAAGGTTTTGAATTGCAAAATACTGTCTTTATATACGCGATAAGTTGCATAATCAAATACATGTTATCATTTTGTACAGGCAGTTAATAACATCAAAATGTGTCACAATAATTCATATCACCAAACATACACAGGCAGTACGCAAAATCATATGCACACATGCAGTCAATGGCATCAAATATACATGATTACAGAATATGCCATTTAGAGTTCGTCATCACTGTCTGATTATGTCTGAAGTCTGTCACCAATGGATTCCTCGTACCTGAAAACATAGGCTTAGTATATTTTTAAAAGTTTTTAGGGTAATTAGAGGCAGAAATAGAGCAAAATATGTATTTTTATGGCGGCCATTTTGAAAATCCGCAAATGTAAACACCGCAAATGTAAACATTGATTTTCAGATTTTCCATGTAATAACGTTTCCAAAAATGTATAGGTTTGCTAATCTACCATGATTTTGAACGAAAAAACATAATGAACCTGACTAAAACCTAAAAAAGTGAATCGCAGAAAAGACAATGATATCGTCAAAATTATGTTTGATAACAAAGGGGTGGAAATGATAAATATCGAGAAAATACTTCAACAAAAGGAAGTGTGAAGTAAACTTCCAGAAACAATACAACAGAGAGAGCGACCAAGAGTTGTGTACACTTTAGGAAATTCAATTTGGGGAAAGATCTTCAACTCCAAGGACACTGTTCAATCTATAGACTTAGAGGAATGGTTAAATAACACACATCATTGGAATTGTGAACATTCCGCATTCAAAGATCCACATCATAAACACGTCATCACAGGTGATCTCAGAATAGTGAAAGATAAAAGATTACGTGCATTACTTACAAAAGGACCAAATTATAGAGAAAATAAACTGGAATAAAGCAATGGAACTTCCAATGATGGGACTGGGTGAATGGATGAGAGAACAAATTGATAAACATAAAGTACCAAACACACAAATGGCTTTATTATGTAGTAGAGAGGAGGTAGAGAAACATGTGAAAAGGAGAATTATTGATTTGAAAAGAAAGTTCGAATCAATAATCCAGAGGCACGTGATTGCTTAAGGCAGCTTCAAACACAATATGTTATTGTTCCAATTGACGAAGCAAATAATAATATTGCATTTGTATGTAAAACATTCTATATTCAAACACTTTTGGAAGAATTGGGCCGAGACACAGGAATTTCAAAGACCTACAAAATAAATAACGATAACAAAACAGACTTGATACAACACCATACAAATCACTCAACGGTGAGAAGACTGTTAGTTCCGGATAAACACTGTAAATTACCATTCATTTACTGGATCCCAAAAATGCACAAACTCCTTTGTAAGATGAGGTTCATCATCGCAAGTAGAGAATGTAGTTTGAAACCTTTGTCGGGCAGTATGACAGCGGCAATGAAACGAATCTATAAATGTTTAAAAAACGACCATGAAAAAGTGAAGTTTTATCCTGGTATGAAGAAATTCTGCATCATTGATAATTCCAAACCGGTAATCGACAGTATCCATAACATTAATAACAAGGGTAAGGCAATATGTCTTTCAACTTTTGATTTTTCCACATTGTACACAAACATTCCACATGCCACGCTAGTAACCGCATTGGACAGAGCAATAGATAAAGCATTTGCAGGAGGTAATAAAGTATACATTAATGTGTATCAAAATAGAGCACACTGGTCTGTAAAGGATAATCAATATTCTTCCAGTTTTTTCAAAAAGCAAACTCCAAGAAAGTATTCGATTTCTGCTAAACAACAGTTTCTTTACATTTGGCAACAAGATACTCCAGCAGACAGTGGGCATACCCATGGGTTCAGATCCCAAGATACTCCAGCAGACAGTGAGCATACCCATGGGCTCAGATCCAGCCCCTTTCTTTGCAAATTTGCTTCTGCACATGTACGAGTTTGATTGGGTCCAGAACATGTGCAGGAATAAATTAACAACTGCACGAAGATGTGGAAACATCTTCAGGTTTATTGATGATTTCTTTGCAATTAATGATGGATTTATATTTGAGCAGCTTTATGATGACATACAGTCAAGTGAAAAAGTAAGTACACCCCATGTAAAGTTTTGACTTTTTCAACATATTTCAACATGCAGCTATTTGATCTTCATTTCAACAATATTGATAGATAAAGGTGATATAATATAACAAATATCATGAAACATTTACATTTTGTCGTCCATTGTATAATTTAAATAAACATAAATGCAAATTTTGCATGTGGAAAAAGTAAGTACACCCCTACATTTATCATGACTTCAAATACCTAAAATTTGAATCAGGTGCACCAGCTCAGGTGCAAATGATTAGAACATCATCAGAGAGGATCTTGGAGGAACCTATCTTATTTAAACCTCAAACATTTAGTTTGGTTTGCTCTTTGTTGTTGAAGTGTGTGGCGTCACCATGCCGAGATCAAAAGAGCTCTCTGAGGCCTTCAGAAAGAAGGTTAGAGATATCTATGAGTCTGGGAAGGGATTTAAAAAGATCTCCAAACAATTTGAAATCAATCATTCGACTGTCCGGAAGATCATCTACAAGTGGAGAAGATTCCAAACAACTGCCAACTTGTTCAGGCAAGGCCACCCCAGGACGTTCAGCCCGAGAGCAGACCGCAAGATGCTGAAAGAGGTCTCAAAGAACCCCAGAATGTCATCACGGGACCTGCAGGTAGCTCTTGCCACTGTGGATGTCAAAGTGCACGAGTCTACCATTAGAAAGAGGCTGCACAAATTTGATCTACATGGGAGGTGTGCCAGGAGGAAACCTTTGCTGTCCAGAAAGAACATCAGCGCAAGACTAAAGTTTGCCAATGAACATCTAGGCAAAGACCAGCACTTCTGGAACAATGTGCTCTGGACAGATGAGTCAAAGGTAGGGCTATTTGGCCACAGTAACAGAAGACATGTTTGGCGAAAACCAAAGACAGCATTTGACCACAAGAACATGATACCAACTGTAAAGCATGGTGGTGGAAATATTATGGTTTGGGGCAGCTTTGCTGCATCAGGGCCTGGGCAGCTCACTATCACAGAATCCAGTATGAATTCTTCATTGTACCAGAGGGTGCTTGAGGATAATGTGAGGCCATCTGTCGGAAAGTTGAAGCTCAACCAAAGGTGGACCTTGCAACATGACAATGACCCTAAACTTACCAGTAAATCTACCAAGGAATGGCTGAAAATAAAGAAATGGAGGGCTCTGGAATGGCCAAGTCAAAGCCCGGATCTAAATCCCATCGAGATGTTGTGGCGGGGATTTGAAACGAGCTGTGCAAGCAAGAAACCCCTCAAACATCGCACAGCTGAAAGAATTCTGCATGTAGGAGTGGGCAAAAATTTCTCCCAGTCGATGTCAGAGACTGGTAGACAGTTATAAGAAACGCCTACTTGTTGTTTCTGCCAAAGGGGGCAATACCACCTATAAGAGCCAAGGGTGCACTTACTTTTTCCACTTGCGAAATTTGCATTTATGTTTATTTAAATTATACAATGGACTACAAAGCTTTATCCCGGTGTGTACCCTGGTTAGAATAGGTACACCGTATCCCTGCATGTCGTAAGAGGCGACTAAGAGGGTTGGCGTCAGGAAGGGCATCCGGCCATAAAACATTGCCTCAAAAAGAGAACCCTGACAATTACAAATACATATGGGCAGGGTACAGCCTGAAGTGGAGATCGATTTCTGAGGTTTGGGACATGGAATGTCGGGACAATGACAGGGAGATCAGGAGAAGTGGTGGAAGTATTGGTCAGAAGAAGAGTGGACATATGTTGTGTGCAAGAGACGAGATGGAAGGGAAGTGGTGTGAGAATGGTGATGGGTAGGCAGGGACAGAAATACAAGTTTGTTTGGCAAGGGTGCCCGGAGGGTGTGAATGGTGTTGGTGTCCTGTTTTCTGAGGAGTTTGTAGACAGGGTGGTGAGTGTGACTAGAGTGAGTGATAGGTTGATGATGGTGAAAATGATGATTGGAAAGCTCTTGGTGAACGTCATCTCGGGATATGCTCCGCAGGTTGGTCGGAGCGATGAAGAGAAGGACAAGTTCTGGTGTGCGATCGAGAAGCTGATGGAAAACGCGACAGATGAGGAAGTTGTTGTGATGGGCGTTGACCTAAATGGAGATGTGGGAAGGAGTATGGACGGTTTTGAGGGAGTTCCTGGGGGTTACGGATATGGTGTGAGAAATGGAGAAGGTGAAAGGATTTTGGAGTTTGCTGATGGAGCTGATTTGTTGATTTGTAATACTCAGTTCCAGAAAGGGGATAATAAGCTTGTTACATACACGTGAGGTGGGTCGACGACAACCGTTGACGACCTGATGGTGCGTAGGCGAGATAGGGGGCGCCTCCGGGACACAAAGGTGATCCCGGGGGAGGAGGCTGTTTCACAGCACCACTTGGTTGTCTGCGCCAAAGGTGCAAGGAGAGCTCGGCGGGTGAAGTACCAACCGAGAATGAAGGTGTGGAGGTTGAAAGAGGTGACAGTAAGGGGGGCATTAAAAGAGAGGCTGAGTAGGGTAGAGGATGATGTGGTTGAGCTTGAACGTGGTTGGATGTCAATGTAAGATAGTCTGTTGGGAGCCGTTGGTGAGGTATGTGGATGTACAAAAGGACCACCGAGGCACTCGGAAACATGGTGGTGGGATAATGAAGTTGGAAAGAGGATTGACGAGAAGAGGAAAAAGTTCAAGGAGTGGCAGAAGGCGAAGCGTACGGGAGAAGAAAAAGCAGAGCATGAAAGTTATAAGGCAGCCAAGAAGGCTGCAAAGAAAGAGGTGGCAAAGGCGCAGGAGGCATGTAGGAAAATGTTCGGAGAACGCTTGGATTCGGAAGAGGGTCAGAGAGCGGTATTCAGGATTGCAAAGCAGATAGCGAAAGAGAGGTGTGATGTGATGGGGGTGAGTTGCTTGAAGGATGAAGTGGGGACAAATCGTTGTGGACCCAGGTGGAATTAAAGGAAGATGGAAAAGATATATGGGAATGCTGTTGAATACAGAGAATGAATGGGATGGCAACATAGAGAGTAACCCAGTTTTAGGACCGGCAGAGAAGATAACTGAGAAGGAAGTTGAGGAAGCGATAAAAGCAATGAAGAGTAGAAAAGCGGGAGGGCCGACGGGAGTTGTGGGAGATATGTTGAAGGCAGCAGTAAGTTGGGGTGTGAAGAGAATGACAGAGATCTGTAATCTGGTGGTGAAAGGAGGCCGCATTCCAGTGGATTGGGAACTGAGTACCCTCGTCCCTCTATACAAGGGGAAAGGTGACCCGCTGGAGTGTGGCTCGTACCGAGCGTTAAAGTTATTGGAGCATGGAACGAAGGTATTGGAAAGGGCGTTGGAGAGGAGGATAAGGAAGAAGGTGAAGATCGATGAAAGGCAGTTTGTTTGGATTTATGCCAGGAAGGGGAACGACAGACGCGCTCTTTATTGTGAGGCAGTTGCAGGAGAAGTACATGGAGAAGAGGAAGAAGTTGTTTCTTGGGTTTGTTGATCTGGAGAAAGCATTCGATCAGGTTCCACGCAAAGTATTGACATGGGCATTGAGGAAGTTAGAAGTGGAGGAATGGTTGATCAGAGTAGTGATGGCAATGTACAAAAGAGCGCGCACAGCTGTAAGGACGGGAACAGTGGTGAGTTTGAGGTGAAGGTGGGAGTGCATCAGGGGTCGGTACTAAGTCAACTACTATTTGTAGCTGTGATGGAGGTGCTGGCTCAGAACGTAAAGGAGGGTTTACCGTTGGAGTTGTTGTACGCAGATGATCTGGTGTTGATTGCGGAAAGTATGGATGGACTGAAGGAAAAGATGAACAAGTGGAAGGAATGTATGGAGACAAAAGGTCTGAAGGTGATGTTACGTGCTCCTCCCCGACCCCCTCGTCGCGGTGTACCTCCGAGCCCCGAGTGGAGTTGCGGCAGAAAAATGTGTTATTCGTTATGTCAAAGATCAATGGTGAAGCCACACCAATTATTGTTACTCACAAACAAATATTGTATTAAGATCACACAAGAATAACAGTACAACAATAATATGAATCAAAAGTACAATCAATATCCTATGATGGTACCATCAGTTTTGTAATATATAACTCACTGTGCTCCAAGTGAGTGAAACAAGAACATCCCCAATGTCTCCAATCCCCGGCTTCAAGCCAAAGTCGATCCGCTCCAGCGACCGACAGATCAATGTCCAATCGAGACCAGAATCCCGTTGGGTAGGCAGGTACAGTCTTGCTGCCAAAGCTGTGCAAAGGCGCCCTCCAGGCGACTGGGAAATCCAAAGGCGCCCTCCAGGCGACTGGGATATCACACCCTCGGGTATGGACGTTCCAAGGCTCATAGTCGGCGAACCTCCGATTTACCTTCAAAATCCGCGTTGCACACACACACACACACCAGATATGTCTGAATGCGGTGAAAACAGTCGAAGGGAGATGAAACCTTGAGCGTTTGCCTGCTCCTCCACCTGGCATCCGTGACTGCCTGGGTTCGTCACAGGTCCCGCATCCCTGCGCAGGAAAACAAGCATTGGCGCCAAGTCTGTTAACCCACCAGCCGCTGAACGTGAAGCGAGCAGGCCCTCGCTCTTTCCTCGCTGTCCGCTCCACAAAGCACAGAGGTGAAACAAGAGACGGATGCGGTTATCCGCCCCAGAATCGGATAACCCCAAATCGGAATTGGAATGGCCTCCACGATGTAAAAAAAACAAACAAAAAAAACATTGGGGGGTAATTTAGCATTGTTTTTTTTGTTTTTTGCATTGGTGGATTTTTGTAAAACAAATAAAGTACTGTATTGCACAGTACCTTTAATATTGTTGAGTTTATGGGGGGTAGGTGAAAGAATACAATAGGAAAGGTAGCACTGCATAGGAAGTAGCATGGACTGTGGATGTGTTTGAGAAATCTTGATGTACAGTGTGTGGGGAAGCTGCAGCATGAGGTTGTTCAATGGTTCTTCACACAGGGGGGTTGGGGAGTGAAGCAGTGCTAATTGGTGCAACGATTAAGGTTGGTTTTCCCCAGTGGGTGATTTACCCTGTGATCAATCCCTAACATTTTACAAGCCAAGCTATGTCTGCCCCATGAACACATGAACAAAGATAAGAGATGGTGGTGAACAGCTGTTTTAAAGACCTGGAGGGAGGAGTAGGATTCAACAGAGTGAGGGAGTTTATTCCAGAGGCAAGAAAAAGAGGAATGAAATGGTGAAAGGAGTCGAGGAAACTAGTGAAAACTCTACTTCCAGCAGAAAGGACTCTCGGAGCACGAAGCAGAGTCTGTGCATGAGGAGAAGGGAACACGGGCCGTGCTCACCTCCCGCCTTGTGACCGTGTGCTTTTTGGCTTGCGGCATTTTCCGTGTCGCCATCTTCCCTCCTGTGGTTTCAAGCATCATCACTGCCCACCGCCTAAAATGACCATTTACACACCGATAAGTACCGGCCGGCCAAGGGGAACATTTAATTTTTATTTCGTCTTTCCCCTGTGTTCGTATTTGTGACATTGTCAGGAGACGTCTCGGTTAGGAAATTAATTTACCTCAGTTTTTTTTTTGACATTATCACCCATTGCTTTATTTTCATTAAATTCATTATTGTTGTATTTTTATTTGTCGTGTTTCTTTGTTCATGGGTTCGGGAATAAACCCGTGTTTTTTTCGTTCAGCTAATCTTCTCGCAGCCTTCCATCTCACCTGCGCCAGAGCCGTCATTTTTGGTCTGACCCCTCGGGAGTAAAAAAAATCTGTTTTGGCTATCCGTAACCAGTGATCTTAATTGCCGGCGACGCGACAATATTCTATTTCAAAATTGATATTTTCTCCGTTGTCCAAAACAGCGAAATACTACAACGGCACTCGGTCGAGCGCATACTGCCGCCAGGCTGAACAGTTTACGCCTTTGTATCCATTGACAGGGCAGGATCTGGATTCGGACCTGAAGTAAAATTGAATGGGCTTCTTGTCACCTGACCAACCCATCCCCCAAGTTTTGTCCTAACTCCTCCACAACTTTTTTAAATTTCATGTTATAATGTCGCTTTTCACCCAATCTCTCAATTGTGATGAATTGCTCAAAAAATTAAATAATTATCCAATCTGAAGCCATATTCAGATCTTCATCAAAATCGAATCGATTTGGTCTTGTCACACACCCAACCTGTCCACCAAGTTTCGTCCATAACTTTTTGAGATATGGTGCGATATATCGTTTTTGGCGCGATCTCCCAATAGTAAAATAATCACTTTTAAAATTTGACGAGCCGGATCCGGATCCAGATCTTCAACAAAATCTAATCATTTCGTCCTTGTCACATGCTCTCCCTCTCTGCTAAATTTCGTCCGAATCACAAACAAAGACAGACAGATTGAAAAATCATTCAGAGTGACACTTGGCAAAAGAGAACACAGGAGAATGGCACCCAGTAAAGCATCCTTTTGACCTCAAAAATATTCGTTGGCTAAATTAAGTTTGCTGATATGAAAATCCTATTGAAATTTCAAGTCAATCGGATGAAAATTGAGGATTTTGGAAATCTGGCAAGGTTGTTAATCTTAGGCCAAGGTTGACCTTTTGGCCTATGCTTATCTCAAAATTTGTTGGTAGTTGATTTCAGTTAGCTGATACGATAAATCAACATCAGCCGAATTTCTAAAATTGTAAATTTTCATCCGATTAACTTTAAAATTTGAAGACAATTTGCATATCGGGTCACAGAATTCAACCACCATTTATTTGTGAGGTCAAAAGGATGCTATACTGAGTGCCATTCTGGTTTGTTCTGTTTTGCCAAGTGTCGATCGATGAGTGATTTTTCATTTCTCTGTTTGTTTGATTGTCCGCATGGAATAAATATGATTTTCTCTGCAACCGTTCGTCCGATTGACAGGAAATTTTCACCATGGTGCGCCTCCTCCTGTATAATTTTTTAAATGATACTTCTGACCTCATAGGTCGCGTGGTCCGGACGCTATCTTGGAAAAAAAAATGAAGAACTTTTCACCTCTATGTCTCCAAAAGTGCTGCACAGATAAAATTTAGACATGGCTTTTTGTAAATAACCATGAGGAATAACATATTGTTACGTTTATGGGGGTAGCTCATGGAATACCTTAGTCCATGTAGATTGTACAGGGGGGTGTGCTCCGTATGCCATGTAGAAACCTTCCTGTAACAAAGTAGGCCCGCATGTCCGTTAAGATCGTAGATGTGTCCATGCGAGGGGTGGAGCTATGCGAATTCATTAGGGTTTGAGGAATAATTCTCTGCATGTAAATTGCCTCTCGTTTTTCCCTTTGTTCTTTTTGACACATGTAACACCAGCCATGCACTGCGCACCTATACAAAATAAAGCCACCAGATGCGGACATTCGAACACAACCACTGACGCCACCAGCCAAGTCATCACAAGGGCCGGCAAGAAGGGCAGTGAGGCCCCGCCCCAAGAGGTGATGATTGGTCGTGGCCGTGGAGCGATGCAATAGCTCTCACTGATTGGAGTGCGCGCGGCCGTCATCACAGAACGTTCCAGCACGAGGAACAAAAAGGACATGTCCCACCATTTTCCTTCTCTCAGTTCCTGGTGTTCATACAAGCAGTCGCATTTCATTCTCTCTGTCCCTGGTGCTTGTACAGCAGTCGCATTTTCCTTCTCTTGGCTCTGGGTTTCATAGCGTGCAGTCGCACACTCCTCACTTGACTGTGGCTGGCTTTGCAGACGGTCGAAGTTCTGCACTCTCTGGACTCTGGGTGGCCTCACGGGCAGTCGCATTTTGTGCACAATCTTGGCAGACGCATCCTTCTCTTGTTTTACCTCTGTGCGTTGTGGAGTGGACAGCAAGAAAGGAGTGAGGGCCTGTTCGCTTCACGTTCAGCGGGTGAACGGACTTGGCGCCAACGCGTGTTTTCCTGCGCAGGGATGCGGGACCTGTGATACCCCAGGCGGTGACGGATGCGAGGTGGAGGAGCAGGCAAATGCACCACACACATTGTAGTGAAATCGTATTAATGCTGAACCCAGGTGATGCTCGCTGCTCGCTGACACTGCTAGGGGGGCGCGGCTATAAGACCCGATGCGGCCGCTGCTCGAGGCGACTTCTCCTGTGACATGTTACATTGACTAGTAGACTCGTTAACGGTACGTACCGCATATAATATTACGCTTGCTTGCATTGAATGATATTGTGGATTGACCTATGTGAAGCCAAACCTTATTTCTATTGCATTCCTGTATTTGCAGAAGGATGTCAAAGGTCTTAATGGAATTAAACCAACAGTTGGACTAAAGTTGTGGACTTGAATGATTTCCACAACACTTAATTCCATTAATATCTACGGACATGGTGGGGAACAAGATGCTGGTGGTTTCGCAATTCTGCGCCGACCCACAAGCCCCGGATGCTGGTTTGCAACTGACTCACTGGTTGAAAACCTTGGAGAACCAGTTCGCTGACCAGGACGCCGAGCCGACCGCTGCCGCGAAGCTAGCAGCGCTCCAGTCCAAAGTCGACTACAAGGTGTACAACAGTATTGCGCGATGTGCGACGTACGACCTCGCTGTTGCGGAGCTCAAGCGATTGTACATAAAGAAAAAGAGCGTGGTGTATGCTCGGCGTTTGCTGTTATCACGACGCCAGCAACCAAACGAGCCGATGGATCACTATGCCCAGGAGCTCTGGCAACTCCTGCTAGACAGCACCCAGGAGCCACGGACTCACGAGCAGGTTCAAGATGACCTTCTCCTAGACACTTTCGTCTCCGGAGTCTCCTCTCAGGACCTCAGGCTCAAGCTCTTGAAGAAGACCGACCTGACCTTCACAGTGGCTCTAGAACAAGGAAAAATATATACCGAAGCGCGGCTGCAGTCGAACGACTATGATCGCACGTGCCTCTTGGCGGGGTCCTCGCTACACGCACGGCCGGAGAGCGCTACCGCCGATGAACCGGGAGCGGACCCGCTCGCGGAACTCCAGGTTGCCCCGGCGGAGGATTCGGGGATCCTGATGGCTGCCGCTATGGCCAGACCCAAAGCCTTACGTGGAGCCACATGCTACTTCTGTGGGGGTCAACGACATCACCGGTCAGTGTGTCCGGCTCGGGACGCAATATGCCATTTGTGCTCGCAAAAGGGGCACTATGCAAAAGTGTGCCGGAAAACCGCACGCGGTTCGTGGCCGCGCGCGACCTTGAATGGGCTAATTGCAGAGCCTATGGGCCGAGCACGGAACACGGCACCTTACCCGGCTTTGATGGGCAGTGCCCCTCCTTGCGGGCCCCTGGTCGCCCAATCGACCTTGGCAAGAGACACCGAACAGCCACAACAGTCTCATCCTCAATCGGACACGGAACGTGCGTCCTTGACTAGACTCCGGGCAACGCGAGGGACTTTGGGGCCTCGCCAAACCCCGGCGGTACGCACACGCTACGTCTCTCAAGAGCGTACAGCGTCCTCTGGCGGCGACACGCGTTTGGTACAAACTACGGAGGCCCATACGCGTCAAACGGCGATTTTGAATGGCAAGACTACGGAGGCCCATACTCGTTAAACGGCGATTTTGAATGGCAAGACTACGGAGGCCCATACTTGTCAAACGGCGATTTTGAATGGCAAGACTACGGAGGCCCATACTCGTTAAACGGCGATTTTGAATGGCAAAACTGCGGGATGCATGGGAAGGCTCTCTGACAGCTTTAACGAATGCCCCATGAACAACGTATACTCCGGCAACGACCGCAACACTGTTGATTGCATGGGAACGCTCCCTGACAACTTATACAAAACTCCACGGGCACCCTCTGACGCCCGGAAAACTGCGGCTGGCATTGGACCCACCCGCGAGGCGCGACCGACTCACTCGGGAGGTTCGGTCCCACTCCCAGCAGGCTCGTCCAGCCTGGCTCAAGCCGTTATTCCCCTCATGGTCGAGGGCCATTGTGTGCGTGCCTTGGTGGATACAGGGTCTACGGATAGTTTTATCGATCAGCGAATAGTTCACAGGCATGGTTGGCAGGTCTTGGGGACTACGAGACGGATCTTCATGGCTTCCCAGGGACTTCGGCTCAGTACGAAGGGGGAATGTCGATTGAAACTCGTGATAAAGAGACGGGTTTTCCCAGATGTACACCTCATGGTCTTACCTGCTTTATGTGCTGACATTTGGTTAGGACACGATTTCCTTAAGCGACATGGACGACTGGAAATGGAGTTTGGTGGGCCAGACATGCTTGCTGTTGGTGGGACTGACACGCTTGCTGTGTGTGCCCTAGCGAAAATGGAAATCCAGCCACTTTCACTGTTCCCCAATTTAACCTCCGACTGTACACCTGTAGCGGTAAAATCACGGCGCTACTCTCGAGCAGACATGCAATTCATTGCGGGAGAGACGGCTCAGCTCTTGAAAGATGGCATCATAGAACCCAGCCGGTCGCCGTGGCGGGCCCAGGTCGTAGTGGTGCGAAGCGAAGCACACCGCAGACGCATGGTAATCGACTATTCCCAAACGATTAACCGTTTTACACAGCTGGATGCCTACCCCCTTCCGGGGATGGACGCGCTGGTGCGACAGGTGGCCCAATACTCGGTCTACAGCACTCTCGATCTCCGTAGTGCGTATCATCAGATCCCTATCTCTAGGGCAGATCGTATCAAATCCGCTTTTGAGTCGGGGCAACGGTTGTACCAGTTTACTCGATTGCCTTTTGGGGTGACGAACGGGGTCGCCTCTTTCCAGAGGGCCATGGATGACCTCATTGCGAGGGAGAACTTGACCGATGTTTTCGTCTATCTAGACAATCTTACGGTTTGTGGGTATGACCAAGGGCACCATGATGCTAATCTGAAGCGCTTCCTCGAGGTCGCGCAGAGGTATCACTTAACCATGAACGAGGTTAAGTGTCAATACTCCCTACGCAAGATAGATCTTCTGGGGTACACCGTGACCCATGGCTCTGTCGCTCCGGATAAGGAGCGTCTGCGACCTCTGCTCGACATGCCCCCTCCCAGCGATCGGGCGTCCCTGAAGCGCGCTCTCGGGCTATTCGCCCATTACTCTAAGTGGGTCCAAAATTTCTCCGTGAAACTTCGCCCCCTTAGCCTGCGACACATTCCCTCTGCGTCCGGCCGCTTTAGCGGCCTTTGGGGGCCTTAAGGCCGACATCGCCGGTGCCGCTGTGGCGACGATCGACGAGAGCGGATCTTTCGTCCTAGAAAGTGATGCCTTGGATCATGCCATAGCGGCGACCCTCTCCCAAGGAGGGCACCCGGTGGCTTTCTTTTCACGGACTCTTACCTCCACTGAGCGGCGACATTCGTCTGTCGAAAAGGAAGCGTACGCGATCGTCGAGTCGAGTCGATTCGGCGATGGCGCCCGTACTTACTCGGGCGGTGCTTCCAAATCATCACGGACCAACAAAGTGTTGCGTTCATGTACGACACCTTACACGCCCAACGCATTAAGAATGAGAAAATCACTCGCTGGCGTATAGAGCTTGCCGACTTCTGCTACACTATCAAATACCGCCCGGGGAAGGATAACCAGGTCGCCGACGCCTTATCGAGACAGGTTACGTGCGCGGGTATCGTCACTCTGGAGGGCCTACGCATTTTGCACGAAACTGCAGGGTATCCGGGCGTGACGCGTTTCGCTCATTTTGTGCGTAGTGGTAATCTGCCGTACTCGATTAACGATATCCGCCGTATCTGTCGTGACTGCGCTATATGCGCAGAAATCAAACCACGTTTCTATAACCCTCCCCTGGGGACACTGGTTAGGGCTACGAGGCCGTGGGAAAGATTGGCGATGGATTTCATGGGTCCGTTGCCGGTGTCGAGTAACTCTCGCTATCTGCTCACTATCGTCGATGAGTACTCGCGATTTCCTTTTGCTTATACGTGCGTGGATATGACGGCTGCCACGGTAATGCGATGCCTGCAGAATTTGTTCTCGATGTTTGGGTACCCGGCCTACGTGCATCCAGATCGGGGTGCGGTCTTTTTGTCTCAGGAAGTGCGAGGCTACTTGCTCCAAAATAACGCCGCTTCTAGTTATACCACGCCGTACAGACCCCAAGCGAATGGGCAGATCGAACGCTTCAACGGGATTATATGGAGGGCCGTCGTGCTCAACCTCCGGACCCTTGGCCGGGGCCTCGATAAATGGGCTTGGTCGCTACCTGCGGCGCTGAACTCGATTAGGGCTCTCCTATGTACGGCCACCAACCAGACTCCCCACGAGAGACTTTTCCACCACCCGAGGAGCTCGGGGTGTATCCGGTCTTTACCCAGTTGGCTCGCTGAGCCCGGGCCGGCCTATCTCAAACGGGCGGTCCGCACGAGCAAGTACGACCCCTTAGTGGACAAAGTGCAGGTACTCCAGGCTAATCCCGAGCATGCACGTGTGATGACGGCAGATGGGCATGAGTCCATTGTCTCCGTACGCCATCTTGCCCCATGCGGGGTCACCGACCCCTATAAGGAATCGGACGAGCCAATCTATGAGACTATGGACTCTTCCGACACTTCCGTCACTGAACGTCTGCCGACCCTCCCTTCGCCACAGCCATCCTTGCCAGAAGGCTTGGCGGTACCCCCTTCGTCACCTGACTCCGGCAGCTACTCCGACGCCGGGGTCTCTGGGTTACGTGATGCCGTACCCGGGGAATTTCGGACACGTGCTGGCAGGGAAATTTGCCGCCCGGTCCGGTACGGTTGGGCCGACTGATACCATAATTCCGCACCCTGTTAATGCTGACGCCTCGCTCGATTCTAGCCGCACGGCAGTGTAATTCTAATGGTGGGGAGAATGTAGTGAAATCGTATTAATGCTGAACCCAGGTGATGCTCGCTGCTCGCTGACACCGCCAGGGGGGTGCGGCTATAAGACCCGATGCGGCTGCTGCTCTAGGCGACTTCTCCTGTGACATGTTACATTGACTAGTAG
The DNA here is from genome assembly GCF_964187855.1 of Myxine glutinosa. Classification (NCBI taxonomy): domain Eukaryota; kingdom Metazoa; phylum Chordata; class Myxini; order Myxiniformes; family Myxinidae; genus Myxine; species Myxine glutinosa. Next base: position 98,106,731 of record NC_136265.1, read on the forward strand.
ACTCGTTAACGGTACGTACCGCAGAGAATATTATGCTTGCTTGCATTGAATGATATTGTGGATTGAACTATGTGAAGCCAAACCTTATTTCTATTGCATTCCTGTGTTTGCAGAAGGATGTCAAAGGTCTTAATGGAATTAAACCAACAGATGGACTAAAGTTGCGGACTTGAATGATTTCCACAACACACATTTTATTACTTTCATTTTATTTATCCCTGTATCTGTTCCATGAGTCCATGTGCAGACGTCTCAAGTTAGGAATGTAGTTTTACATTCATTTCTTTGTTCCCTGGCATTTATTTTTATTAAACCATTGTTTGTTGAATTTTAATTTCTTGTCCTGTCCGTTTAT